>NW_026870965.1:1234072-1542590 GCF_033118175.1 Dama dama | reverse complement strand
TCAGGATCTTCATGTTTTTGAACACCGCTTCATGCTCCTCCTATTTTTCAAACCGTTACTTGCTCCACATATTTTTGACACCTTTTGAAGCTCTTCATATTTTTCACACCTTTTCAGGCTCTTCATGTTTTTCAACACAGCGTCATGCTCCTCCTATTTTTCAGACCGTTTCATGCTCCTCATATTTTTGACACCTTTTGAAGATCTTTACATATTTCACAACTTTTCAGGCTCTTCAGGTTTTTCAACACCGCTTCATGCTCCTTCTATTTTTCAGACCGTTTCATGCTCCTCATATACTTCTCACCTTTTGAAGCTCTTCCTATTTTTCACACCTTTTCAAGCTCTTCTTGTTTTTGAACACCGTTTTATGCTCCTCATATTTTACATACCGTTTCATGCTCTTCATATTTTTGACATCTTTTGAAGCTCTTCATATATTTCACACCTTTTCATACTGTTCATGTTTTTCAACACCACTTCATGCTCCTCCTATTTTTCAGACCGTTTCATGCTCCTCATATTTTTGACTCGTTTTGAAGCTCTTCATAATTTTCACACCTTGTCAGGCTCTTCAAGTTTTTTAACACCGTTTCATGCTCCTCCGATTTTTCAGACCGTTTCATGCTCCTCCTATTTTTCAGACCGTTTCACGCTCCTCATATTTTTGACACCTTTTGAAGCTCTTCATATTTTTCACACGTTTTCAGGCTCTTCATGTTTTTCATCACCGCTTCACGCTTCTCCTATTTTTGAGACGGTTTCATGCTTCTCATATTTTTGACAACTTTTGGAGCTCTTCATATTTTTCACACCTTTTCAGGCTCTCCAATTTTTTGAACACCGCTTCATGCTCCTCATATTTTTGAGACCGTTTCATGCTCCTCATATTTTTGACACCTTTTGAAGCTCTTCATATTTTTCACACCTTTTCAATCTCTTCATATTTTTCAACACCACTTCATGCTCCTCGTATTTTTCAGACCTTTTCATGCTCCTCATATTTTTGACACCTTTTGAAGTTCTTCGTATTTTTCACACCTTTTTAGGCTCTTCATGTATTTCAACAAAGTTTCATGCTCCTCCTATTTTTCAGACCGTTTTATGCTCCTCATATTTTTCACACCTTTTGAAGCTCTGCATATTTTTCAAACTTTTCAGGCTCTTCATGTATTTCAACACCGTTTCATGCTCCTCCTATTTTTCAGACCGTTTCATGCTCCTCATATTTTTGACACCTTTTGAAGCTCTTCATATTTTTCACACCTTTTCACGCTCTTCTTCTTCTTGAACACCGTTTCTTGCTCCACCTATTTTTCAGACCGTTTCATGCTCCTCCTATTTTTCAGACCGTTTCATGCTCCTCATATTTTTCACACCTTTTGAAGCTCTGCATATTTGTCACACCTTTTAAGGCTCTTCATGTTTTTGAACACCGCTTTATCCTCCTCCTATTTTTCAGACCGTTCCATGCTCTTCATATTTTTCAAACCTTTTGAAGCTCTTCATATTTTTCACACCTTTTCAGGCTCTTCATGTTTTGAAACACCGCTTCATGCTCTTCCTATTTTTCAGACCGTTTCATGCTCCTCATATATTTCACACCTTTTGAAGCTCTTCATATTTTTCATACCTTTTCAGGCTCTCCATATTTTTGAACACCGCTTCATGCTCCTCCTATTTTTGAGACCGTTTCATGCTCCTCATATTTTTGACACCTTTTGAAGCTCTTCATATTTGTCACACCTTTTCAGGCTCTTCAGGTTTTTGAACACCGCTTTATCCTCCTCCTATTTTTCAGACCGTTCCATGCTCTTCATATTTTTCAAACCTTTTGAAGCTCTTCATATTTTTCACACCTTTTCAAGCTCTTCATGTTTTTAAACACCGCTTCATGCTCTTCCTATTTTTCAGACCGTTTCATACTCCTCATATATTTCACACCTTTTGAAGCTCTTCATATTTTTAACACCTTTTCATGCTCTTCATGTTTTTCACACCGTTTCATGATCCTCCTATTTTTCAGACCGTTTCATGCTCCTCATATTTTTGACACCTTATGAAGCTCTTCATATTTGTCACACCTTTTCAGGCTCTTCATGTTTTTCAACACCGTTTCATGCTCCTCATACTTTTGACACGTTTTGGGGCTCTCATATCTTTCACACCATTCCAGGCTCTTCATATTTTTGAACACCGCTTCATGCCCCTCCTATCTTTCAGACCATTTCATGCTCATCTCATTTTTGACACCTTTTGAAGCTCTTCATATATTTCACACCTTTTGAAGCTCTTCATAATTTTCACACGTTTTCAGGCTCTTCATGTTTTTCAACACGGCTTCATGATCCTCCTATTTTTCATACCATTCATGCTCCTCATGTATTTCACACCTTTTGAAGCTCTTCGTATTTTTCACACCTTTTCAGGATCTTCATGTTTTTGAACACCGCTTCATTCTCCTCCTATTTTTCAGACCGTTCCATGCTCTTCATATTTTTCAAACCTTTTGAAGCTCTTCATATTTTTCACACCTTTTCAGTCTCTTCATGTTTTTCAACACCAATTCATGTTCCTCCTAATATTCAGACCGTTTCATGCTCATCTCATTTTTGACACATTTTGAAGCTCTTCATATTTTTCACACCTTTTGAAGCTCTTCATATTTTTCACACCTTTTCAGACTCTTCATGTTTTTCAACACCGCTTCATGCTCCTCCTATTTTTCAGACCGTTTCATGCTCCTCATATTTTTGACACCTTTTGAATCTCTTCATATACTTCACACTTCTTCAGGCTCTTCATGTTTTTCACCAACACTTCATGCTCCTCCTATTTTTTAGGCCATTTCATGCTCATCTCATTTTTGACACATTTTGAAGCTCTTCATATTTTTCACACCTTTTGAAGATCTTCATATATTTCACACCTTTTCAGGCTCTTCATGATTTTGAACAAAACTTCATGCTTCTATTTTTCAGAGCGTTTAATGCTCCTCATGTACTTCACACCTTTTGAAGTTCTTCATATATTTCACACCTTTTCAGGCTCTTCATGTTTTTCAACACCGCTTCATGCTCCTCCTATTTTTCAGGCCGTTTCATGCTCATCTCATTTTTGACACCTTTTGAAGCTCTTCATATTTTGCACACCTTTAGAAGCTCTTCATATTTTTCACGCGTTCTCAGGCTCTTCATGTTTTTCAACACCGCTTCATGCACCTCCTTTTTTTAAGTCCGTTTCATGCTCATCTCATTTTTGACACGTTTTTAAGGTCTTCATATTTTTCACAAATTTTCATGCTCTTCATGTTTTCGAACACCGTTTCATGCTCCTCCTATTTTTCAGACCGTTTCATGCTCCTCATAATTTTCACACCTTTTGAAGCTCGTCATATTTTTCACACCTTTCAGACTCTTCATGCTTTTCAAAACCACTTCATTCTCCTCCTATTTTTCAGACCGGTTCATGCTCCTCATATTTTTCACATCTTTTGATGCTCTTCATATTTTTCACACCTTTTCAGGCTCTTCATGTTTTTAAACATCACATCTTGCTTCTACTATTTTTCAGACCGTTTCATGCTCCTCATATTTTTGACACATTTTGAAGATCCTCATACTTCTCACACCTTTTCAGGCTCTTCATGTTTTTCAACACCGCTTCATGCCCCTCCAATCTTTCAGATCATTTCATGCTCATCTCATTTTTGACACCTTTTGAATCCGTTCTATTTCTCACACCTTTTCAGGCTCTTCATGTTTTTCAACACCACTTCATGCTCCTCCTGTTTTTCAGACCGTTTCATGCTCCTCATATTTTTGACACCTTTTGAAGCCGTTCTATTTCTCACACGTTTTCAGGCTCTTCATGTTTTTCAACACCACTTCATGCTCCTCCTGTTTTTCAGACCGTTTCATGCTCCTCATATTTTTGACACCTTTTGAAGCCGTTCTATTTCTCACACCTTTTCAGGCTCTTCATGTTTTTCACACCGTTTCATGATCCTCCTATTTTTCAGACCGTTTCATGCTCCTCATATTTTTGACACCTTTTGAAGCTCTTCATATTTGTCACACCTTTTCAGGCTCTTCATGTTTTTGAACACCGCTTTATCCTCCTCCTATTTTTCAGACCGTCCATGCTCTTCATTTTTTTTCAAACCTTTTGAAGCTCTTCATATTTTTCACATCTTTTCAGGCTCTTCATGTTTTTAAACACCGCTTCATGCTCTTCCTATTTTTCAGACCGTTTCATGCTCCTCATATTTTTCACACCTTTTGAAGCCGTTCTATTTCTCACACCTTTTCAGGCTCTTCATGTTTTTCAACACCACTTCATGCTCCTCCTATTTTTCAGACCGTTTCAAGCTCCTCATATTTTTCACACCTTTTGAAGCCGTTCTATTTCTCACACCTTTTCAGGATCTTCATGTTTTTCACACCGTTTCATGATCCTCCTATTTTTCAGACCGTTTCATGCTCCTCTTATTTTTGACACCTTTTGAAGCTCTTCATACTTGTCACACCTTTTCAGGCTCTTCATGTTTTTCAACACCGTTTCATGCTCCTCATATTTTGAGACGTTTTGGGGCTCTCATATTTTTCACACCATTCCAGGCTCTTCATATTTTTGAACACCGCTTCATGCCCCTCCTATCTTTCAGACCATTTCATGCTCATCTCATTTTTGACACCTTTTGAAGCTCTTCGTATTTTTCACACAATTTCAGGCTCTTCATGTTTTTCAACATGACTTCATGCTCCTCCTATTTTTCAGACCGTTTCATGCTCCTCATATTTTTGACACCTTTTGAAATCTTCATATACTTCACACCTTTTCAGGCTTTTCATTTTTTTGAAAACAACTTCATGCTCCTTCTATTTTTCAGACCGTTTCATGGTCATCTCATTTTTGACACCTTTTGAAGCTCTTCATATTTTTCATACTTTTGAAGATCTTCATATTTTTCACACGGTTTCAGGCTCTTCATATTTTTCAACACCGCATCATGCTCCTCCTATTTTTCAGACAGTTTCATGCTCCTCATATTTTTGACACGTTTTGAAGCTCTTCATATTTTTCACACCTTTTCAGGCTCTTCATGTTTTTTAACACCACTTCATGCTCCTCCTAAATATCAGACCCTTTCATGCTCCTCATATTTTTGACACCTTTTCTAGCTCTTCATATTATTCACACCTTTCCAGACTCCCCATGTTTTTCAACACCACTTCATGCTCCTCCCATTTTGCAGACAGTTTCATGCTCCTCATATTTTTGACAACATTTGAAGCTCTTCATATTTCTAACACCTTTTCAGGCGCTTCATGTTTTTCAACACCTCTTCGTGCTCCTCCTATTTTTCAGACCGTTTCATGCTCATCTCATTTTTGACACCTTTTGAAGCTCTTCTTATTTTCCACATCTTTTGAAACTCTTCATATTTTTCACACGTTTTCAAGCTCTTCATGTTTTTCAACAACGTTTCATGCTCCTCACATTTTTTAGACCGTTTCATGCTCCTCATATTTTTGACACCTTTTGAAGCTCTTCATAGTTTTCACAACTTTTGAAGCTCTTATATTTTTCACACCTATTCAGGCTCTTCATGATTTTCAACACCGCTTCATGCTCCTCCTATTTTTCAGACCGTTTCATGTTCCTCATATATTTGACACCTTTTGAAGCTCTTCATATATTTCACACCTTTTCAGGCTCTTCATGTTTTTCAACACCGCTTCATGCTCCTCGTATTTTTCAGACCATTTCATGCTCATCTCTTTTTTGACACCTTTTGAAGCTCTTCATATTTTTCACACCTTTTCAGCTATTCATATTTTTCAACACTGCTTTATGCTCCTCCTATTTTTCAGACCGTACATGCCCCTCATAATTTTGAAACATTTTGAAGCTCTTCATATTTTTTACACCTTTTCAGGCTCTTCATGTTTTTCAACACCACTTCATCCTCCTCCTGTTTTTAAGACCGTTCATGTCCCTCATATTTTTAACACCTTTTGAAGCTCTTCATATTTTCACACGTTTTCAGGCTCTTCATGTTTTTCAACACCTTATCATGCTTATCGTATTTTTCAGAACGTTTCATGCTCCTCATATTTTTGACACGTTTTCAGTCTCTTCATATTTTTCACACATTTTCAGGCTCTTCATGTTTTTGAACACAGCTTCATGCTCCTCATACTTTTCACACCTTTTGAAGCTCTTCATATTTTTCACACATTTTCAGGCTCTTTATGTTTTTCACCACCGCTTCATGCTCCTCCTATTTTTCAGACCGTTTCATGCTCATCTCATTTTTGACACCTTTTGAAGCTCTTCGTATTTTTCACACATTTTCAGGCCCTTCATGTTTTTGAACACCGTTTTATGCTGCTTCTATTTTTCAGACCGTTTCATGCTCCTCATATATTTTAAACCTTTTGAATCTCTTCATATTTTTCACAGCTTTTCAGGCTGTTCATGTTTTTCAACAATGCTTCATGATCCTCCTATTTTTCAGACCGTTTCATGCTCCTCAAGTATTTCACACCTTTTAAAGCTCTTCATATTTTTCACACCTTTTCAGGCTCTTCATGTTTTTCAACACCGCTTCATGCTTTTCCTGTTTTACAGACCATTTCATGCTCCTCTTAATTTTAACACCTTTTGAAGCTCTTCATATTTTCCACATCTTTTCAGTCTCTTCATGTTTTTGAACACTGCTTCATGTTCCTTCTATTTTTCAGACCGTTTCATGCTCCTCAAATTTTTGAAAACTTTTGAAGCTCTTCATATTTTTCACACCTTTTCAGGCTCTTCATGTTTTTGAACACCGCTTCATGCTCCTCCTATTTTTCAGAACGTTTCATACTTCTCATATTTTTGACACCTTTTGAAGCTCTTCATATTTTTCACAGCTTTTCAGGCACTTCATGTTTTTCAACCCCGCTCATGCTCCTCCTATTTTTCAGACCGTTTCATGCTCATCACATTTTTGACACCATTCGAAGCTTTGCATATTTTTCACAACTTTTCAGGCTCTTCATGTTTTTGAACACCGCTTCATGCTCCTCCTATTTTTCAGACCGTATCATGCTCCTCATATTTTTGACACCTTTTGAAGCTCTTCATATTTTTCACACCTTTTCAGGCTCTTCATATTTATGAACTCGACTTCATGCTCCTTCTATTTTTCAGACCATTTCATGCTCCTCTCATTTTTGACACCTTTTGAAGCTTTGCATATTTTTCACAACTTTTCAGGCTCTTCATGTTTTTGAACACCGCTTCATGCTCCTCCTATTTTTCAGACCGCATCATGCTCCTCATATTTTTCACACCTTTTGAAGCTCTTCATATTTTTCACACCTTTTCAGGCTCTTCAAGTTTTTTAACACCACTTCATGCTCCTCCTTTTTTCAGAACGTTTCATGCTCCTCATATTTTTGACACCTTTTGAAGCTCTTCATATTTTTCACACTTTTTCAGGCTCTTCATGTTTTTGAACATCGCTTCATGCTCCTCCTATTTTTCAGACTCTTTCGTGCTCCTCATATTTTTGACACCTTTTGAAACTCTTCATATTTTTCACACCTTTTCAAGCTGTTCATGTTTTTCAACACCGCTTCATGCTCCTCCTATTTTTCAGACCGTTTCGTGCTCCTCATGTATTTCACACCTTTTGCAGCTCTTCATATATTTCACACCTTTTCAGGCTCGTCGTGTTTTTCAACACCACTTCATGCTCCTCCTCTTTTTCAGACCGTTTCATGCTCCTCATATTTTTGTCACACTTTTGAAGCTCTTTATATTTTTCACACCTTTTCAGGCTCTTCATGTATCTGAACACCGTTTCATGCTCCTCCTATTTTTCAGACCGTTTCTTGTTCCTCATATTTTTCAGATCATTTCATGATCCTCATATTTTTGACACCTTTTGAAGCTCTTCATATTTTTCACACCTTTTCAGGCTCTTCATCTTTTTCAACACCACTTCATGCTCCTCCTATTTCTCAGACAGTTTCAGGCTCCTCATATTTTTGACAGCTTTTGAATCTCTTCATATTTTTCACACCTTTTCATGATCTTCATGTTTTTCAACCCCGTGTCATGCTCCTCCTATTTTTCAGATGGTTTCATGCTCCTCATATTTTTCACACCTTCAAACTCTTCATATTTTTCACACAATTTAAGGCTCTTCATGTTTTTCATCACGGTGTCATGCTCCTCCTATTTTTCAGACGGTTTCATGCTCCTCATAATTTTCACATCTTTAAAGCTCTTCATATTTTTCACACCTTTTAAGGCTCTTCATGTTTTTGAACACCACTTCATGCTCCTCCTATTTTTCAGACCGTTTCATGCTCCTCATATTTTTGACACCTTTTGAAGCTCTTCATATTTTAACACCTTTACAGGCTCTTCATGTTTTTGAACACCATTTCATGCTCCTCATATTTTGACAACTATTGAAACTCTTCATATTTTTCAGACCGTTTCATGCTCCTCATATTTTTGACACCTTTTGAAGCTCTTCATATATTTCACAGCTTTTCAGGCTCTTCAGGATTTTGAACATCGTTTCATGCTCCTCCTATTGTTCAGAACGTTCCATGCTCCTCATATTTTTCACACCTTTTGGAGCTCTTCATATTTTTCACACCTTTTCTGGCTCTTCACATTTTTCAACACCACTTCATGCTCCTCCTATGTTTAGAAAGTTTAATGCTCCCCATAATTTTGACACCTTTTGAAACTCTTCATATTTTTGAAACCTTTTCAGGCTCTTCATGTTTCTCAACACCATTTCATGCTCCTATTTCAGACCGTTTCATGCTCCTCATATTTTTGACACGTTTTGAAACTCTTCATTTTTTTCTCACCTTTTCAGGCTCTTCATGTTTTTCAACAGTGCTTCATTCTCCTCCTATTTTTCAGACCGTTTCATGCTCCTCATATTTTTGACAACTTTTGTAGCTCTTCATATTTTTCACACGTTTTCAGGCTCTTCATGATTTTCAAAACCGCTTCATGCTCCTCCTATTTTTCAGAACGTTTCATACTTCTCATATTATTGACACCTTTTGAAGCTCTTCATATTTTTCACAGCTTTTCAGGCTCTTCATGTTTTTGAACACCCCTTCATGCTCCTCTTCGTTTTCAGACCGTTTCATGCTCCTCATATTTTTGACACCTTTTGTAGCTCTTCATATTTTTCACACGTTTTCAGGCTCTTCATGTTTTTCAAAACCGCTTCATGCTCCTCCTATTTTTCAGACCTTTTCAAGCTCATCTCTTTTTTGACACCTTTTGAAGCTCTTCATATTTTTCACACCTTTTGAAGCTCTTCATATTTTTCACATTTATGAAGCTCTTCATATTTTCCACACGTTTTCAGACAATTCATGTTTTTCAACATCGCTTCATGCTCCTCCTATTTTTCAGACCGTTTCATTCTCCTCATATTTTTGACACCTTTTGAAGCTCTTCATATATTTCACACCTTTTCAGACTTTTCCTTTATTTCAACACGACTTCATGCTCCTCCTATTTTTCAGACCATTTCATGCTCATCTCATTTTGACACCTTTTGAAGCTCTTCATGTTTTTCACATCTTTTGAAGCTCTTCATATTTTTCATAACTTTTCAGGCTCTTTATGATTTTCAACAGCGCTTCATGCTCCTCCTATTTTTCAGAACGTTTCATGCTCCTCATAATTTTGACACCTTTTGAAGCTTTCATATTTTTCACACTTTTTCAGGCTCTTCATGTTTTTCAACACCACTTCATGCTCCTCCTTTTTTGCAGACCGTTTCATGCTACTCATATTTGTAACACCTTTTGAAGCTCTTCATATTTCTCACACCTTTTCAGGCTCTTCATGTTTTTCAACAACGCTTCATGCTCCTCCGATTTTTCAGACCGTTTCATGCTCCTCATATTTTTGAAACCTTTTGAAGCTCTTCATATTTTTCACACCTTTTAAGGCTCTTCATGTTTTTGAACACCACTTCATGCTCCTCCTATTTTTCAGACCGTTTCATGCTCCTCATATTTTTGACACCTTTTGAAGCTCTTCATATTTTAACACCTTTACAGGCTCTTCATGTTGTTGAACACCATTTCATGCTCCTCATATTTTGACAACTATTGAAACTCTTCATATTTTTCAGACCGTTTCATGCTCCTCATATTTTTGACACCTTTTGAAGCTCTTCATATATTTCACAGCTTTTCAGGCTCTTCAGGATTTTGAACATCGTTTCATGCTCCTCCTATTTTTCAGAACGTTCCATGCTCCTCATATTTTTCACACCTTTTGGAGCTCTTCATATTTTTCACACCTTTTCTGGCTCTTCACATTTTTCAACACCACTTCATGCTCCTCCTATGTTTAGAAAGTTTAATGCTCCCCATAATTTTGACACCTTTTGAAACTCTTCATATTTTTGAAACCTTTTCAGGCTCTTCATGTTTCTCAACACCATTTCATGCTCCTCCTATTTCAGACCGTTTCATGCTCCTCATATTTTTGACACGTTTTGAAACTCTTCATTTTTTTCTCACCTTTTCTGGCTCTTCATGTTTTTCAACAGTGCTTCATTCTCCTCCTATTTTTCAGACCGTTTCATGCTCCTCATATTTTTGACACCTTTTGTAGCTCTTCATATTTTTCACACGTTTTCAGGCTCTTCATGATTTTCAAAACCGCTTCATGCTCCTCCTATTTTTCAGAACGTTTCATACTTCTCATATTATTGACACCTTTTGAAGCTCTTCATATTTTTCACAGCTTTTCAGGCTCTTCATGTTTTTGAACACCCCTTCATGCTCCTCTTCGTTTTCAGACCGTTTCATGCTCCTCATATTTTTGACAACTTTTGTAGCTCTTCATATTTTTCACACGTTTTCAGGCTCTTCATGTTTTTCAAAACCGCTTCATGCTCCTCCTATTTTTCAGACCTTTTCAAGCTCATCTCTTTTTTGACACCTTTTGAAGCTCTTCATATTTTTCACACCTTTTGAAGCTCTTCATATTTTTCACATTTATGAAGCTCTTAATATTTTCCACACGTTTTCAGACAATTCATGTTTTTCAACATCGCTTCATGCTCCTCCTATTTTTCAGACCGTTTCATTCTCCTCATATTTTTGACACCTTTTGAAGCTCTTCATATATTTCACACCTTTTCAGACTTTTCCTTTATTTCAACACGACTTCATGCTCCTCCTATTTTTCAGACCATTTCATGCTCATCTCATTTTGACACCTTTTGAAGCTCTTCATGTTTTTCACATCTTTTGAAGCTCTTCATATTTTTCATAACTTTTCAGGCTCTTTATGATTTTCAACAGCGCTTCATGCTCCTCCTATTTTTCAGAACGTTTCATGCTCCTCATAATTTTGACACCTTTTGAAGCTTTCATATTTTTCACACTTTTTCAGGCTCTTCATGTTTTTCAACACCACTTCATGCTCCTCCTTTTTTGCAGACCGTTTCATGCTACTCATATTTGTAACACCTTTTGAAGCTCTTCATATTTCTCACACCTTTTCAGGCTCTTCATGTTTTTCAACAACGCTTCATGCTCCTCCGATTTTTCAGACCGTTTCATGCTACTCATATTTTTGAAACCTTTTGAAGCTCTTCATATTTTTCACACCTTTTAAGGCTCTTCATGTTTTTGAACACCGCTTCATGCTCCTCCTAATTTTCAGACCGTTTCATGCTCCTCATATTTTTGACACCTTTTGAAGCTCTTCATATTTTTCACACATTTTAAGGCTCTTCATGTTTTTGAACACCGCTTCATGGTAATCCTATTTTCAAGCCATATTATGCTCCTCATATTGTTCACACCTTTTGAAGCTCTTCATATATTTCACACCTTTTCAGGCTCTTCATGTTTTTGAACACCACTTCATGCTCCTTCTCTTTTTCAGAGAGTTTCATGCTCCTCATGTATTTCACACCTTTTGAAGCTCTTCATATTTTTCACACCTTTTCAGGCTCTTCATGTTTTTGAACACCGTTTCATGCTCCTCCTATTTTTCAGACCGTTTCTTGCTCCTCATATTTTTGACACCTTTTGAAGCTTTGCATATTTTTCACACCTTTTCAGGCTCTTCATGTTTTTGAACACCGCTTCATGCTCCTTCTATTTTCAGAGAGTTTCATGCTCCTCATGTATTTCACACCTTTTAAAGCTCTTCATATATTTCACACCTTTTCAGGCTCTTCATGTTTTTCAACACCGCTTCATGCTCCTCCTATTTTTCAGACCGTATCATGCTCCTCATATTTTTCACACCTTTTGAAGCTCTTCATTTTTTCACACCTTTTCAGGCTGTTCATTTTTTTCAACACTACTTGTTGTTCCTCCTATTTTTTAGACCGTTTCACTCTCATCTAATTTTTGACACCTTTTGAAGCTCTTCATATTTTTTACACCTTTTGAAGCTCTTCATATTTTTAACATTTTTGAAGCTCTTCATAATTTTCAAACGATTTCAGACTCTTCATGTTTTTCAACAGTGCTTCATTCTCCTCCTATTTTTCAGACCGTTTCATGCTCCTCATATTTTTGACACCTTTTGTAGCTCTTCATATTTTTCACACGTTTTCAGGCTCTTCATGTTTTTCAAAACCGCTTCATGCTCCTCCTATTTTTCAGAACGTTTCATACTTCTCATATTTTTGACACCTTTTGAAGCTCTTCATATTTTTCACAGCTTTTCAGGCTCTTCATGTTTTTGAACACCCCTTCATGCTCCTCTTCGTTTTCAGACCGTTTCATGCTCCTCATATTTTTGACACCTTTTGTAGCTCTTCATATTTTTCACACGTTTTCAGGCTCTTCATGTTTTTCAAAACCGCTTCATGTTCCTCCTATTTTTCAGACCGTTTCATGCTCATCACATTTTTGACACCATTCGAAGCTTTGCATATTTTTCACAACTTTTCAGGCACTTCATGTTTTCAACACCGCTTCATGCTCCTCCTATTTTTCAGACCGTTTCATGCTCATCACATTTTTGACACCATTCGAAGCTTTGCATATTTTTCACAACTTTTCAGGCTCTTCATGTTTTTGAACACCGCTTCATGCTCCTCCTATTTTTCAGACCGTATCATGCTCCTCATATTTTTGACACCTTTTGAAGCTCTTCATATTTTTCACACCTTTTCAGGCTGTTCATATTTATGAACTCGACTTCATGCTCCTCCTATTTTTCAGACCATTTCATGCTCCTCTCATTTTTGACACCTTTTGAAGCTTTGCATATTTTTCACAACTTTTCAGGCTCTTCATGTTTTTGAACACCGCTTCATGCTCCTCCTATTTTTCAGACCGCATCATGCTCCTCATATTTTTCACACCTTTTGAAGCTCTTCATATTTTTCACACCTTTTCAGGCTCTTCAAGTTTTTTAACACCACTTCATGCTCCTCCTTTTTTCAGAACGTTTCATGCTCCTCATATTTTTGACACCTTTTGAAGCTCTTCATATTTTTCACACCTTTTCAGGCTTTTCATGTTTTTGAACACCGCTTCATGTTCCTCCTATTTTTCAGACCGTATCATGCTCCTCATATTTTTCACACCTTTTGAAGCTCTTCATTTTTTCACACCTTTTCAGGCTGTTCATTTTTTTCAACACTACTTGTTGCTCCTCCTATTTTTTAGACCGTTTCACGCTCATCTAATTTTTGACACATTTTGAAGCTCTTCATATTTTTTACACCTTTTGAAGCTCTTCATATTTTTCATATTTTTGAAGCTCTTCATATTTTCACACTTTTCAGACACTTCGTGTTTTTCAACACCGCTTCATGCTCCTGCTATTTTTCAGATCGTTTCATGCTCCTCATGTATTTCACACCTTTTGAAGCTCTTCATATATTTCACACCTTTTCAGGGTTTTCATTTTTTTCAACACCACTTCATGCTCCTCCTATTTTTCAGACCTTTTCATGCTCATCTCATTATGACACCTTTAGAAACTCTTCATATTTTTCACACCTTTTCAGGCTCTTCATGTTTTTTAACACCGCTTCATGCTCCTCCTATTTTTCAGACCGTTTCATTCTCCTCATATTTTTGACACCTTTTCAAGCTCTTCATATATTTCACACCTTTTCAGGCTCTTCATGTTTTTCAACACCGCTTCATCCTCCTCCTATTTTTCAGAATGTTTCATGTTCCTCATATATTTGACACCTTTTGAGGCTCTTCATATTTTTCACACCTTTTCAGGCTTTTCATGTTTTTGAACGCCGCTTCATGTTCCTCCTATTTTTCAGACCGTTTCATGCTCCTCAGATTTTTGACACCTTTTGAAGCTCTTCATATATTTCACACCTTTTCAGGCTCTTCATATTTTTGAACACCACTTCATGCTCCTCCTATTTTTCAGATTGTTTCATGCTCCTCATACTTTAGACACCTTTTGAACCTCTTCATATTTCTCACACCTTTTCAGGCTCTTGATGATTTTTAACACCGCTTCATTCTCCTCCTGTTTTTCAGACCTTTTCATGCTCATCTCATTTTGACACCTTTTGAAGCTCTTCATATTTTTCACACCTTTTGAAGCTCTTCATATTTTTCACACCTTTTCAGGCTCTTCATGATTTTCAACAGCGCTTCATGCTCCTCCTATTTTTCTTACCGTTTCATGCTCATCTCATTTTTGACACTTTTTGAAGCTCTTCATATTTGTCACACCTTTTGAAGCTCCTCATGTTTTTCATATTTTTGAAGCTCTTCATATTTTTCACACCTTTTCAGGCTCTTCATGTTTTAGAACACCACTTCATGCTCCTCGTTTTTTCAGGCCGTTTCATGCTCCTCCTATTTTTCAGACCGTTTCATACTCCTCATATTTTTGACACCTTTTGAGGCTCTTCATATTTTTCACACTTTTTCAGGCTCTTCATGTTTTTCAACACCACTTCATGCTCCTCCTATTTTTCAGCCCGTTTCATGCTCCTCATGTATTTCACATCTTTGAAGCTCTTCATATTTTTCACAACTTTTCAGGCTCTTCATGTTTTTGATCACCGTTTCATGTTCCTCCTATTTTTCAGACCTTTTCATGCTCCTCATAATTTTGACACATTTTGAAGCTCTTTATATTTTTCACACCTTTTCAGGCTCTTCATATTTTTCAACACCGATTCATGCTCCTCCTATTTTTCAGACAGTTTCATGCTCCTCATATTTTTCACACATTTTGAAGCTCTTCATATTTTTCACAGCTTTTCAGGCTCTTCATGTTTTTCACACCAGTTCATGCTCCTCATATTTTTCAGACCGTTTTATGCTCCTCATATTTTTAACACCTTTAGAGACTCTTCATATTTTTCACACCTTTTCAGGCTCTTCATGTTTTTGAACACCATTTCATGCTCCTCCTATGTTGCAGACCGTTTCATTCTCCTCATATTTTTGACACCTTTTGAAGCTCTTCATATATTTCACACCTTTTCAGGATTTTCATTTTTTCAACACCACTTCATGCTTCTCCTATTTTTCAGACCGGTTCATGCTTATCTCATTTTGATACATTTTGAAGCTCTTCATATTTTTCAAATCATTTGAAGCTTTTCATATTTTTCATATTTTTGAAGCTCTTCTTATTTTCACACATTTTCAGACTCTTCAGTTTTCAACACCGCTTCATGCTCCTGCAATTTTTTAGACTTTTTCATGCTAATCATATTTTTGTCACCTTTAGAAACTCTTCATATTTTTCACACCTTTTCAGGCTCTTCATGTTTTTTAACACCGCTTCATGCTCCTCCTATTTTTCAAACAGTTTCAAGCTCATCTCATTTTTGACACCTTGTGAAGCTCTTCATATTTTTCACACCTTTTGAAGCTCTTCATATTTTTCATATTTTTGAAGCTCTTTATATTTTCACACGTTTTCAGTCTCTTCATGTTTTTCAACACCGCTTCATGCTCCTGCTATTTTTCAGACCGTTTCATGCTACTCATATTTTTGACACCTTTTGAAGCTCTTCATATTTCTCACACCTTTTCAGGCTTTCAGGTTTTTCAACACCGTTTCATGCTCCTCCTTTTTTTCTGACCGTTTCATGCTCCTAATATTTTTGACACGTTTTGAAGCTCTTCATATTTTTCACACCTTTTCAGGCTCTTCATGTTTTTGAACACCGCTTCATGCTCCTCCTATTTTTCAGACCGTTTCATGCTCCTCATATTTTTCACACCTTTTGAAGCTCTTCATATTTTTCACACCTCTTCAGGCTCTTCATTTTTTTGAACACCGCTTCATGCTTCTTATATTTTGCAGACCGTTTCATGCTCCTCATATTTTTGACACCTTTTGAAGCTCTTCATATTTTTCACACCTTTTGAAGCTCTTCATATTTTTCACACGTTTTCAGGCTCTTCATGTTTTTCAACAACGCTTAATGCTCCTCCTATTTTTCAGACCGTTTCTTGCACCTCATATATTTCACACCTTTTGAAGCTCTTCATATTTTTCACACATTTTCAGGCTTTTCATGTTTTTCAACACCACTTCATGTTCCTCCTATTTTTCAGACGTTTCATGCTCATCTCATTTTGACACCTTTTGAAGCTCTTCATTTTTTTCACACCTTTTTTTTATCTTCATGATTTTCAACACCGCTTCATGGTCCTCCTATTTTTCAGACCGTTTCATGCTCATCTCATTTTTGACACCTTTTGAAGCTCTTCATATTTTTCACACCTTTTGAAGCTGTTCATATTTGTCACATTTTTGAAGCTCTTCATATTTTACACGATTTCCGACTCTTCATGTTTTTCAACACCGCTTCATGCTCCTCCTATTTTTCAAACCGTTTCGTGCTCCTCATATTTTTGACACCTTTTGAAGCACTTCATATTTTTCACACCTTTTGAAACTCTTCATATTCTTCACACCTTTTGAAGCTTTTCATATTTTTTCAGAGGTTTTCAGGCTCTTCATGTTTTTCAACACCGCTTCATGCTCCTCCTATTTTTCAGACCGTTTCATGCTGCTCATATTTTTGACACCTTTTGAAGCTCTTCATATTTTTCACACCTTTTCAGGTTTTTCATGTTTTTGAACACCACTTCATGATCCTCCTATTTTTCAGACCGTTTCATGCTCCTCATATTTTTGACACCTTTTGAAGCTCTTCAAATTTTTCACACCTTCACGCTCTTCATGTTTTTCAACACCACTTCATGCTCCCCCTATTTTTCAGACCGATTCATGCTCCTCATATTTTTCACACCTTTAGAAGCTCTTCATATTTTTCACACCTTTTCAGGCTCTTCATGTTTTTCAACACCGCTTCATGCTCCTCCTATTTTTCAGATGCTTTCATTCTCCTCATATTTTTGACACTGTTAGAAGCTCTTCATATATTTCACACCTCTTCAGGCTCTTCATGTTTTTCAACACCGTTACATGATCCTCCTATTTTTCTGACCATTTCATGCTCATCTCATTTTTGACCCCTTTTGAAGCTTTTCATATTTTTCACAACTTTTTAGGCTCTTCATATTTTTCAACACCGCTTCCTGCTCTTCCTATTTTCAGACCGTTTCATGCTCATCTCATTTTTGACACCTTTTGAAGCTCTTCATATTTCTCACAACTTTTTAGGCTCTTCATATTTTTGAACACCGCTTCGTGCTCCTCCTATTTTTCAGAGAGTTTCATGCTCCTCATGTATTTCACATCTTTTGAAGCTCTTCATATTTCTCACAACTTTTTAGGCTCTTCATGTTTTTCCACACCACTTCATGCTTCTCCTATTTTTCGGCCTGTTTCATGCTCCTCATGTATTTCACACCTTTTGAAGCTCTTTATATTTTTCACACCTTTTCAGGCTCTTCATGTTTTTCCACACCACTTCATGCTTCTCCTATTTTTCGGCCTGTTTCATGCTCCTCATGTATTTCACACCTTTTGAAGCTCTTCATAATTTTCACACCTTTTCAGTCTCTTCATGTTTTGGAACACCATTTCATGCCGCTTATATTTTTCAGACCGTTTCATGCTCCTCATATTTTTCACACCTTTTAAAGCTCTTCATATTTTTCACTCCTTTTCAGGCTCTTCATGTTTTTGAACACCGCTTCATGATCCTCCTATTTTTCAGACCATTTCATGCTCTTCATATTTTGACACCTCTTGAAGCTCTTCATATTTTTCACACCTTTTCAGGCTCTTAATGTTTTTCCACACCACTTCATTCTTCTCCTATTTTTCAGACCATTTCATGCTCCTCATGAATTTCACACCTTTTGAAGCTCTTCATATTTTTCACACCTTTTCAGGCTCTTCATGTTTTTTATCGCCGTTTCATGCTCCTATTTTTCAGAACGTTTCATGCTCCTCGTATTTTTGACACCTTTTGAAGCTCTTCATATTTTTCACAAGTTTTCAGGCTCTTCATGATTTTGAACACCGCTTCATGATCCTCCTATTTTTAAGACCGTTTCATGCTGTTCATATTTTTGACACATTTTGACGCTCTTCATATTTTTCACACCTTTTGAGGCTCTTCATGTTTTTCAACACCGTTTCATGCTGCTTCTCTATTTCAGACCTCTTCATGCTTTTCATATTTTTTACACCTTTTGAAGCTCTTCATATTTTTAACACCTTTTCAGGCTCTTTTTTTTTTTTGAACACCGCTTCATGCTCCTCCTAATTTTCAGACCGTTTCAACCTCCTCATATTTTTCACATCTTTAAAGCTCTTCATATTTTTCCCACCTTTTCAGGCTCTTCATGTTTTTCAACACCGCTTCATGCTACTCCTATTTTTCAGACGTTTCATGCTCCTCATATTTTTGACACCTTTTGAATCTCTTCATATTTTTCACACTTTTCTGGCTCCTCATGTTTTTCAACACCACTTCCTGCTCCTCCTATTTTTCAGACCTTCATGCTCCTCATATTTTTGACACCTTTAGAAGCTCTTCATATTGTTCACACCTTTTCAGGCTCTTCATGTTTTTCCACACCACTTCATGCTTCTCCTATTTTTCGGCCTGTTTCATGCTCCTCATGTATTTCATACATTTTGAAGCTCTTCATATTTGTCACACCTTTTCAGGCTCTTCATGTTTTTAATCACCGTTTCATCCTCCTCCTATTTTTCAGACCGTTTCATGCTCCTCATATATTTGACACATTTTGAAGCTCTGAATATTTTTCACACATTTTCAGGCTCTTCATGTTTTTGAACACTGCTTCATGATCCTCCTTTTTTTTCAGACGGTTTCATGCTCTTCATATGTTTGACACCTTTTGAAGCTCTTCATATATTTCACACCTTTTCAGGCTCTTCATGTTTTTCAACACCACTTCATGCTTCTCCTAATTTTCAGACCGTTTCATGCTCCTCATGTATTTCACACTTTTGAAGCTCTTCATATTTTTCACACCTTTTCAGCTCTTCATGTTTTTGAACACCATTTTATGCCACTTCTATTTTTCAGACAGTTTCATTCTCCTCATATTTTTCACATCTTTAAAGCTCTTCATATTTTTCACACCTTTTCAGGCTCTTCATGTTTTTCAACACCGCTTCATGCTCCTCCTAATTTTCAGACCGTTTCATCCTCCTCATATTTTTCACATCTTTAAAGCTCTTCATTTTTTCACGCCTTTTCAGGCTCTTCATGTTTTTCAACACCGCTTCATGCTACTCCTATTTTTCAGACCGTTTCATGCTCCTCATATTTTTGACACCTTTTGAATCTCTTCATATTTTTCACACTTTTCTGGCTCCTCATGTTTTTCAACACCACTTCCTGCTCCTCCTATTTTTCAGACCTTCATGCTCCTCATATTTTTGACACCTTTAGAAGCTCTTCATATTTTTCACACCCTTTCAGGCTCTTCATGTTTTTCCACACCACTTCATGCTTCTCCTCTTTTTCGGCCTGTTTCATGCTCCACATGTATTTCATACATTTTGAAGCTCTTCATATATTTCACACCTTTTCAGGCTCTTCATGTTTTTAATCACCGTTTCATCCTCCTCCTATTTTTCAGACCATTTCATGCTCCTCATATATTTGACACATTTTGAAGCTCTGAATATTTTTCACACATTTTCAGGCTCTTCATGTTTTTGAACACCATTTCATGCCACTTCTATTTTTCAGACCGTTTCATTCTCCTCATATTTTTCACACCTTTTGAAGCTCTTCATATTTTTCACAAGTTCTCAGGGTCTTCATGTTTTTGAACAGTGCTTCATGCTCTTCCTATTTTTCAGACCGTTTCATGCTCGTCATATTTTTGACAGCTTTTGAAGTTCTTCATATTTTTCACACTTTTTCACTCTCTCTAGGTTTTTGAACACCGCTTCATGTTCCTCCTATTTTTGAGACCGTTTCATACTCCTCATATTTTTGACACGTTTTGAAGCTCTTCATATTTTTCACAACTTTTCAGGCTCTTCATGTCTTTCAACACCGCTTCATGCTCCTCTTATTTTTCAGACCGTTTCATGCTACACTCATTTTTCACACCTTTTGAAGCTCCTCATGTTTTTCACACCTCTTCAGGCACTTCATTTTTTTGAACACCGCTTCATGCTCCTCCTATTTTTCTGACCGTTTCATGCTCCTCATATTTTTCACACCTTTTGAAGCTCTATATTTTTCACACCTTTTCAGGCTCTTCATGTTTTTGAGCACACCTTCTTGGTCCGCCTAATTTTGAGACCGTTTCATGCTCCTCATGTATTTCACACCATTTGAAGCTCTTCATGTTTTCCACACCTTTTCAGTCTCTTCATGTATTTGCACACCATTTCATGCTCCTCCTATTTTTCAGACCGTTTCACGCTCCTCCTATTTTCAGACCGTTTCATGCTCCTCATATTTTGACACCTTTCGAAGCTTTTCATATTTTTCACCTTTTCAGGCTCTTCATATTTTTCAACACCGCTACATGCTTCTCCTATTTTTCAGACCGTTTAATGCTCCTCATATTTTGATACCTTTTGAAGCTCTTCATATTTTTCACACGTTTTCAGGCTCTTCATGTTTTTCAACACCGCTTCATGCTCCTCCTATTTTCCAGACCGTTTCATGCTCCTCATATTTTTAACACCTTTGAAACTCTTCATATATTTCAAACCTTTTCAGGCTCTGCAAGTTTTTCAACATAGCTTCATGCTCCTCATATTTTTCAGACCGTTTCATGCTCCTCATATTTTTGATACTTTTTGAAGCTCTTCATATTTTTCACACCTTTTCAGGCTCTTCATGTTTTTCAACCCCGCTTCATGCTCCTCCTATTTTTCAGACCGATTCATGCTCCTCATATTTTTGACACCTTTTGAAGCTCCTCATATTTTTCAGAACCTTTTCAGGCTCTTCATGTTTTTCAACACCGCTTCATACTCCTCCTA
The DNA here is from genome assembly GCF_033118175.1 of Dama dama. Lineage (NCBI taxonomy): Eukaryota > Metazoa > Chordata > Mammalia > Artiodactyla > Cervidae > Dama > Dama dama. The sequence continues at coordinate 1,521,158 of NW_026870965.1, read as the reverse complement.
ATTTTCAGACCGTTTCATTCTCCTCATATTTTTGACACCTTTTGAAGCTCTTGATATTTTTCACACCTTTTCAGGCTCTTCATGTTTTTGAACACCGATTCTTGCTCCTCCTATTTTTCAGACCATTTCATGCTCCTCATATTTTTGACACCTTTTGAAGCTCTTCATATTTTTCACACCTTTTCAGGCTCTTCATGTTTTTGAACACCGCTTCATGCTCCTCCTATTTTTCAGACCGTTTCATGCTCCTCATATTTTTCACACCTTTTGAAGCTCTTCACATTTTTCACAACTTTTCAGGATCTTCATGTTTTTGAACACCGCTCCATGCTCCTCCTATTTTTCAGACCGTTTCATGCTCCTCCTATTTTTCAGACCGTTTCATTCTCCTCATAATTTTCACACCTTTTTCAGGCTCTTCATTTTTTTCAACACCCCTTCATGCTCCTCCTATTTTTCAGACCGTTTCATGCTCCTCATATTTTTGACACCTTTTGAAGCTCTTCATATTTTTCACACCTTTCCAGGCTCTTTATGTTTTTGAACACCCTTTAATGCTCCTCCTATTTTTCAGACCGTTTCTTGCTCCTCATATTTTTGAACACCGTTTAATGCTCCTCCTATTTTTCAGACCGTTTCTTGCTCCTCATATTTTTGACACCTTTTGAAGCTCTTCATAATTTTCACAGCTTTTCAGGCTCTTCATGTTTTTCAACACCGCTTCATGCTCCTCCTATTTTTCAGACCGTTTCATGCTCCTCATATTTTTGAGACCTTTTGAAGCTCTTCATATTTTTCACACCTTTTCAGGCTTTTCATGTTTTTCAACACCGCTTCATGCTCCGCCTATTTTTCAAACCGTTTCATGCTCCTCATATGTTTCACAACTTTTTCAGGCTCTTCATGGTTTTCAACACCACTTCATGCTCCTCCTATTTTTCAGACCGTTTCATGTTTCTCATATATTTGACACAGTTTGAAGCTCTTCATATTTTTCACACCTGTTGAGGCTCTTCATGTTTTTGAAAACAGTTTCTTGCTCCTCATGTTTTTCAGACCCTTTCACCCTCCTCATATTTTTGACACCTTTTTGAAGCTCTTCATATTTTTCACACCTTTCCAGGCTCTTCAAGTGTTTGAACACCATTTCATGATTCTCCTATTTTTCAGACCGTTTCATGCTCCTCATATTTTTGACACGTTTTGAAACTCTTCATATATTTCACACCTTTTCAGGCTCTTCATATTTTTCAACACCCCTTCAAGCTCCTCCTATTTTTCAGACCGTTTCTTGCTCCTCATATTTTTGACACCTTTGAGGCTCTTCATATATTTCACACATTTTCAGGCTCTTCCTATTTTTCAACACTGCTTCATGCTCCTCCTAATTTTCAGACCGTTTCATTCTCCTCATATTTTTGACACATTTTCAAGCTCTTCATATTTTTCACACCTTTTCAGGCTCTTCATGTTTTTGAACACCGTTTCATGCTGCTCCTATTTTTCAGACCGTTTCATGCTCCTCCTATTTTTCAGACCGTTTCATGCTCCTCATATTTTTGACACATTTTCAAGCTCTTCATATTTTTCACACCATTTCAGGCTCTTCATGTATTTGAGCACAGCTTCATGCTCCTCTTATTTTTCAGATCATTTCATGCTCCTCATATTTTTCACACCTTTTGAAGCTCTTCATATTTTTCACACCTTTTCAGACTCTTCATGTTTTTCAACACCGCTTCATGCTGCTCCTATTTTTCAGACCGTTTCATGCCCCTCATGTATTTCACTCCTTTTGAAGCTCTTCATATTTTTCACACTTTTTTCGGCTCTTCATGTATTTCCACAACTTTTCAGCCTCTCCTATTTTTCAGTCCGTTTCTTGCTCCTCATATTTTTCACACATTTTGAAGCTCTTCATATTTTTCATACCTTTTGAAGCTCTTCATATTTTTCACACCTTTTCAGGCTCTTCATGTTTTTGAACACCATTTCATGCTCTTCCTATTTTTCAAATCGTTTCATGGTCCTCATATTTGTTACACCTTTTGAAGCTATTCATATATTTCACAACTTTTCAGGCTCTTCATGTTTTTCAACACAACTTCATGCCTCTCATATTTTCAGACCGTTTCATGCTCCTCATATTTTTGACACCTTTTGAAGCTCTTCATATTTTTCACATCTTTTGAAGCTCTTCATATTTTTCACACCTTTTCAGGCTCTTCATGTTTTTGAACATGGCTTCATGCTCCTCCTATTTTTCAGACCCTTTCATGCTCATCTCATTTTTGACACCTTTTGAAGCTCTTCATATTCTTCACACATTTTGAAGCTCCTCATATTTTTTCACACGTATTCAGGCTCTTCATGTTTTTCAACACCGCTTCATGCTCCTCCTATTTTTCATAACGTTTCATGCTCCTCATATTTTTGACACCTTTTGAAGCTCTTCATATTTTTCACACTTTTCAGGCTCTTCATGTTTTTCAACACCACTTCATGCTCCTCCTATTTTTCAGACCGTTTCATGCTCATCTCATTTTTGACAGCTTTTGAAGCTCTTCATATTTTTCACAAGTTCTCAGGCTCTTCATGATTTTCAACACCACTTCATGCTCCTCATATTTTTCAGACCGTTTCATGCTTCTCATATTTTTGACACCTTTTGAAGCTCTTCATATTTTCACACCTTTTCAGGCTCTTCATGTTTTTGAACACCGCTTCGTGCTCCTCCTATTTTTCAGACCGTGTCATGCTCCTCATATTTTTGACACCTTTGAAGCTCTTCATATTTTTCACACCTTTTCAGGCTCTTCATGTTTTTGATCACCGTTTCTTGCTCCTCCTATTTTTCAGACCGTTGCAGGCTCCTCATATTTTTGACACCTTTTGAAGCTCTTCATATTTTTCACACCTTTTCAGGCTCTTCATGTTTTTCAACACGACTTCATGTTCCTCCTATTTTTCAGACCGCTTCATGCTCATCTCATTTTTGACCGCTTTTGAAGCTCTTCATATTTTTCACACCTTTTGAGGCTCTTCATATTTTTCACACGTTTTCAGGCTCTTCATTTTTTTGAACACCGTTTCATGCTGCTCCTATTTTTCAGACCGTTTCATGCTTCTCATATTTATGAGACCTTTTAAAGCTCTTCATATTTTTCACACCTTTTCAGGCTCTTCATGTTTTTCAACACCGCTTCATGATCCTCCTATTTTTCAGACCCTTTCATGCTCCCATATTTTTGACACCTTTTGAAGCTCTTCATATATTTCACAGCTTTTCATGCTCTTCATGGTTTTCAACACTGCTTCATGCTCCTCCTATTTTTCAGACCGTTTCATGCTCCTCTTATTTTTGACACGTTTTGAGGCTCTTCATATATTTCACACCTTTTCAGGCTCTTCATGTTTTTGAACACTGTTTTATGCTCCTACTATTTTTCAGACCGTTTCATGCTCCTCATATTTTTGACACCTTTTGAAGGTCTTCATATTTTTCACACCTTTTCAGACTCTTCATTTTTTGAACACCGCTTCATGCTCATCCTATTTTTCAGAACATTTCTTGCTCCTCATATATTTGACACCTTTTGAAGCTGTTCATATTTTTCACATCTTTTCAGGTTTTCATGTTTTTCAACACCGCTTCATGCTCCTCCTATTTTTCAGACCATTTCATGCTCCTCATGTATTTCACATTATTTGAAGCTCTTCATATTTTTCACACCTTTTGAATCTCTTCATATCTTTCACACCTTTTGAATCTCTTCATATTTTTCACACCTTTTCAGGCTCTTCATGTTTTTGAACACCGTTTCATGCCCCTCTATATTTCAGACTGTTTCATGCTCCTCATATTTTTGACACCTTTTGAAGCTCTTCCTATTTTTCACACCTTTGCAGGCTCTTCATGTTCTTCAACAACGATTCATGCTCCTCCTTTTGTTCAGACCTTTTCATGCTCCTCATATTTTTGACACCTTTTGAAGCTCTTCATATTTTGCACACCTTTTCAGGCTCTTCATGTTTTTCAACACGACTTCATGTTCCTCCTATTTTTCAGACCGCTTCATGCTCATCTCATTTTTGACCGCTTTTGAAGCTCTTCATATTTTTCACACATTTTGAGGCTCTTCATATTTTTCACACGTTTTCAGGCTCTTCATGTTTTTGAACACCATTTCATGCTGCTCCTATTTTTCAGACCGTTTCATGCTCCTCATGTGTTTCACACCTTTTGAAGCTGTTCGTATTTTTCACACATTTTCATGCTCTTAATGTATTTGAACACCGCTACAATCCTCCTCCTATTCTTCAGACCGTTTCATGCTCCTCATATTTTTCACACCTTTTCAGGCTCTTCATTTTTTTGAACACCGCTTCATGCTCCTCCTATTTTTCAGACCGTTTTTTGCTCCTCATATATTTGACACCTTTTGAAGCTGTTCATATTTTTCACATCTTTTCAGGTTTTCATGTTTTTCAACACCGCTTCATGCTCCTCCTATTTTTCAGACCATTTCATGCTCCTCATGTATTTCACATTATTTGACGCTCTTCATATTTTTCACACCTTTTGAATCTCTTCATATTTTTCACACCTTTTGAAGCTCTTCATATATTTCACACCTTTTGAAGCTCGTCAAATTTTTACAACTTTTCAGGCTCTTCATGTTTTTGAACACCGCTTCATGCTCCTCCTATTTTTCAGACCTTTTCATATTCCTCCTATTTTTCAGATCATTTCATGCTCCTCACATTTTTGACACCTTTTGAAGCTCTTCATATTTTTCACACCTTTGCAGGCTCTTCATGTTTTTCAACACCGCTTCATGCTCCTCCTATTTTTTAGACCTTTTCATGCTCCTCATATTTCTGACTCCTTTTGAACCTCTTCATATTTTTCACACCTTTTCAGGGTCTTCATATTTTTAAACACCGCTTCATGCTCCTCGTATGTTTAGAACGTATAATGCTCCTCATAATTTTGACACCTTTTGAAGCTCTTCATATTTTTCACACCTTTTCAGTCTCTTCATGTTTTGAACACCGCTTCATGATCCTCCTATTTTTCAGACCGTTTCATGCTCTGCATATATTTCACACATTTTGAAGCTCTTCATATTTTTCACACCTTTTCTGGTTCTCATGTTTTTGAACACAGCTTCATGCTTCTGCTGTTTTTCAAACCGTTTCATGCTCCTCATATATTTCACACCTTTTGAAGCTCTTCATATTTTTCACACCTTTTCAGGCTCTTCATCTTTTTCGACATCACTTCATGCTCCTCCTATTTCTCAGACCATTTCAGGCTCCTCATATTTTTGACAGCTTTTGAATCTCTTCATATTTTTCACACCTTTTCATGATCTTCATGTTTTTCAACACCGTGTCATGCTCCTCCTAATTTTCATACCGTTTCATGCTCCTTATATTTTTGACACCTTTTGAAGCTCTTCATATATTTCACACCTTTTCAGGCTCTTCATATTTTTCAACACCTCTTCAAGCTCCTCCTATTTTTCAGACCGTTTCTTGCTCCTCATATTTTTGACACCTTTGAGGCTCTTCATATATTTCACACCTTTTCAGGCTCTTCATATTTTTCAACACCGCTTCAAGCTCCTCCTATTTTTCAGACCGTTTCTTGCTCCTCATATTTTTGACACCTTTGAGGCTCTTCATATATTTCGCACATTTTCAGGCTCTTCATGTTTTTCAACACCGCTTCATTCTCCTCCTAATTTTCAGACCGTTTCATTCTCCTCATATTTTTGACACCATTTGAGCTTTTCATATTTTTCACACCTTTTCAGGCTCTTCATGTTTTTTAACACCTTTTCATTCTCCTCCTATATTTCAGACCGTTTCATGCTCCTTATATTTTTGACACCTTTTGAAGCTCTTCATATTTTTCACACCTTTTCATGCTCTTCATATTTTTCAACACCGCTTCATGCTCCTCCTATTTTTTAGAGCTTTTCATGCTCCTCATATTTTTGACTCCTTTTGAACCTTTTCATATTTTTCACACCTTTTCAGGCTCTTCATATTTTTAAACACCGCTTCATGCTCCTCGTATGTTTAGAACGTTTAATGCTCCTCATAATTTTGACACCTTTTGCAGCTCTTCATATTTTTCACACTTTTTCTGGCTCTTCATATTTTTCAACACCACTTCATGCTCCTCCTATGTTTAGAACGTATAATGCTCCTCATAATTTTGACACCTTTTGAAGCTCTTCATATTTTTCACACCTTTTCAGTCTCTTCATGTTTTGAACACCGCTTCATGATCCTCCTATTTTTCAGACCGTTTCATGCTCTGCATATATTTCACACCTTTTGAAGCTCTTCATATTTTTCACACCTTTTCTGGTTCTCATGTTTTTGAACACAGCTTCATGCTTCTGCTGTTTTTCAAACCGTTTCATGCTCCTCATATATTTCACACCTTTTGAAGCTCTTCATATTTTTCACACCTTTTCAGGCTCTTCATCTTTTTCGACATCACTTCATGCTCCTCCTATTTCTCAGACCATTTCAGGCTCCTCATATTTTTGACAGCTTTTGAATCTCTTCATATTTTTCACACCTTTTCATGATCTTCATGTTTTTCAACACCATGTCATGCTCCTCCTAATTTTCATACCGTTTCATGCTCCTTATATTTTTGACACCTTTTGAAGCTCTTCATATATTTCACTCCTTTTCAGGCTCTTCATATTTTTCAACACCGCTTCAAGCTCCTCCTATTTTTCAGACCGTTTCTTGCTCCTCATATTTTTGACACCTTTGAGGCTCTTCATATATTTCACACCTTTTCAGGCTCTTCATATTTTTCAACACCGCTTCAAGCTCCTCCTATTTTTCAGACATTTCTTGCTCCTCATATTTTTGAAACCTTTGAGGCTCTTCATATATTTCGCACATTTTCAGGCTCTTCATGTTTTTCAACACCGCTTCATGCTCCTCCTAATTTTCAGACCGTTTCATTCTCCTCATATTTTTGACACCATTTGAGCTTTTCATATTTTTCACACCTTTTCAGGCTCTTCATGTTTTTTAACACCTTTTCATGCTCCTCCTATATTTCAGACCGTTTCATGCTCCTTATATTTTTGACACCTTTTGAAGCTCTTCATATTTTTCACACCTTTTCAGGCTCTTCATATTTTTCAACACCGCTTCATGCTCCTCCTATTTTTCAGACCGTATCATGCTCCTCATATGTTTCACACCTTTTTCAGTCTCTTCATGTTTTTCAACAACACTTCATGCTCCTCCTTTGTTTCAGACCGTTTCATGCTCCTCATATTTTTGACACAGTTTGAAGCTCTTCACATTTTTCACACCTTCTCAGGCTCTTCATGTTTTTGAAAACAGTTTTTTCCTCATCCTAATTTTCAGACCGTTTCACCCTCTATATATTTGACACCTTTTTGAAGCTCTTCATATTTTTGACACCTTTTCAGGCTCTTCATGTTTTTCAACACCACTTCAAGCTCCTTCTATTTTTCAGACCGTTTCTTGCTCCTCATATTTTTGACACCTTTGAGGCTCTTCATATATTTCACAGTGTTTCAGGCTCTTTATGTTTTTCAACACTGCTTCATGCTCCTCCTAATTTTCAGACCGTTTCATTCTCCTTATATTTTTGACACCTTTTGAAGCTCTTCATATTTTTCACACTTTTTCAGGCTCTTCATGTTTTTCAAACCGCTTCATGCTCCTCCTATTTTTCAGACCGTTTCATGCTTCTCCTGTTTTTCAGACCGTTTCATGCTCCTCATATTTTTGACGCCTTCTGAAGCTCTTCATATTTTTCACACTTTTTCAGGCTCTGCATGTTTTTCAGCACCACTTCATGCTCCTCCTATTTTTCCGACCGTTTCATGCTCCTCACATTTTTGACACCTTTTGAAGCTCTTCATATTTTTCACACCTTTTCAGGCTCTTCATGTTTTTCAACACCGCTTCATGCTCCTCCTATTTTTCAGACCCTTTCATGCTCCTCAATTTTTGACACCTTTTGAAGCTCTTCATATTTTTCACACCTTTTCACGCTCTTCATGTTTTTCAACATCGCTTGCTGCTCCTCCTATTTTTCAGACCGTTTCATGCTTCTCCTATTTTTCAGACCGTTTCATGCTCCTCATATTTTTGACGCCTTCTGAAGCTCTTCATATTTTTCACACTCTTTCAGGCTCTTCATATTTTTCAACACCACTTCATTCTTCTCCTCTTTTCAGAACGTTTAATGCTACTCATATTTTTGACACTTTTTGAAGCTCTTCATATTTTTCACACTTCTCCAGGCTCTTCATTTTTTTGAACACCGCTTCATGCTCCTCCTATTTTTCAGACCTTTTCATACTCCTCATGTTTTTGACACCTTTTGAAGCACTTCATATTTTTCACACCTTTTCAGGCTCTTCATGTTTTTCAACAACGCTTCATGCTCCTCCTATTTTTCAGACCGTTTCATGCTCCTCATATGTTTCACACCTTTTGAAGCTCTTCATGTTTTTTTAACACCTTTTCACGCTCCTCCTATATTTCAGACCGTTTCAAGCTCCTCATATTTTTGACACTTTTTGTAGCTCTTCATATTTTTCACACCTTTTCAGAGTCTTCATGTTTTTCTACACCACTTCATGCTCCTCCTATTTTTCAGACCGTTTTATTCTACTCATATGTTTCACACCTTTTTCAAGCTCTTCATGTTTTTCAACACCACTTCATGCTCCTCCTAATTATCAGACCGTTTCATTCTCCTCATATTTTTGACACCATTTGAAGCTCTTCATATTTTTCACACCTTTTCAGGCTCTTCATGTTTTTTAACACGTTTTCATGCTCCTCCTATATTTCAGACCGTTTCATGCTCCTTATATTTTTGACACCTTTTGAAGCTCTTCATATTTTTCATACGTTTTAAGGCTCTTCATATTTTTCAACACCGCTTCATGTCTTCCTATTTTTCAGACCGTATCATGCTCCTCATATGTTTCACACCTTTTTCAGGCTCTTCATGTTTTTCAACAACACTTCATGCTCCTCCTATGTTTCAGACCGTTTCATGCTCCTCATATTTTTGACACAGTTTGAAGCTCTTCACATTTTTCACACCTTTTGAGTCTCTTCATGTTTTTGAAAACAGTTTCTTGCTCCTCATATTTTTCAGACCGTTTCACCCTCTATATATTTGACACCTTTTTGAAGCTCTTCATATTTTTCTCACCTTTTGAGGCTCTTCATGTTTTTGAAAACAGTTTCTTGCTCCTCATATTTTTCAGACCGTTTCACCCTCTATATATTTGACACCTTTTTGAAGCTCTTCATATTTTTCACACCTTTTCAGGCTCTTCATGTTTTTCAATACTGCTTCATGCTCCTCCTATTTTTCAGACAGTTTCATGCTCCTTTCATTTCTGAAATGTTTTCAATCTCTTCATATATTTCACACATTTTCAGCCTCTTCATATTTTTCAACACCACTTCATGCTCCTCCTAATTTTCAGTCCGTTTCATGCACCTCATATTTTCAGACCAGTTAATTCTCCTCGTATTTTTGACATGTTTTGAAGCTCTTCATATTTTTCACACATTTTCAGGATCTTCATTTTTTTCAACACCTTTTCTTGCTCCTCCTAATTTTCAGACCTTTTCATGCTTCTCATATTTTTGACACCTTTTAAGCTCTTCATGTTTTTCAACACCGATTCATTTTCCTCCTATTTTTCAGACAGTTTCGTGTTCCTCATATTTTTCAGACGGTTTCATGCTCCTCACATAATTGAAATCTTTTGAATCTCTTCATATTTTTTCAAACCTTTTAAGGCCCTTCATATTTTTCAACACCGTTTCTTGCTCCTCCTATTTTACAGACCGTTTCATGCTCCTCATATTTTTCAGACCGTTTCATGCTCCTCATATTTTTGACACATTTTGAAGCTCTTCATGTTTTTCAACACCGTTTCATGCTCCTTCTATTTTTCAGACCATTTCATGCTCCTCATATTTTTGACACTTTTTGAAGGTCTTCATGGTTTTCTACACTGTTTCATGCTCCTCCTATTTATCAGACCGTTTCATGCTCCTCATATTATGGACACCTTATGGAGCTCTTCATATTTTTCACACCTTTTCAGGCTCTTCATGTTTTTGAACACCGCTTCATGCTCCTCCTATTTTTTAAAACGTTTCATGCTCCTCATATATTTTACAATTTTTGAAGCTCTTCATATTTTTCACACCATTTCAGGCTCTTCATGTTTTTGAACAACGTTTAATGCTCCTCCTATTTCTCAGACGGTTTCATGCTCCTCATATTTTTCACAAATTTTGAAGTTCTGCATATTTTTCACACGTTTTCAGGCTCTTCATATTTTTCACACTTTTCAGGCTCTTCATGTTTTTGAACACCGTTTAATGCTCCTCCTATTTCTCAGACGGATTCATGCTCCTCATATTTTTCAAAACTTTTGAAGCTCTGCATATTTTTCACACTTTTTCAAGCTCTTCATATTTTTCACACCTTTTCAGGCTCTTCATGTTTTTCAACATCATTTAATGCTCCTCCTATTTTTTTAGACGATTTCATGCTCCTCATATTTTTAACACCTTTTGAAGCTCTTCATATTTTTCACACCTTTTGAAGCTCTTCTTATTTTTCACCCCTTTTCAGGCTCTTAATGATTTTCAACTCCACTTCATGCTCCTCCTATTTTTCAGAATGTTTCATGCTTCCCATATTTTTGACACCTTTTGAAGCTCTTCATATTTTTCACAACTTTTCGGGCTCTTCATATTTTTCATACCTTTTCAGGCTCTTCATGTTTTTCAACACCGCTTCATGCTCCTCCTATTTTTCAGACCATTTCATGCTCCTCATATTTTTGACACGTTTTGAAGCTCTTCATATTTTTCACACCTTTTGAAGCTTTTCATATTTTTCACACCTTTTCAGGCTCTTCATATTTTTCATCAACGCTTCATGCTCCTCCTATTTTTCAGACCGTATCATGCTCCTCATATTTTTGATACTTTTTGAATCTATTTATATTTTTCACACGTTTTGAAGCTCTTCATAATTTTCACACCTTTTCAGGCTCCTCATGTTTTTGAACACCGCTTCAGGCTCCTCCTTTTTTTCAGACCGTTTCATGCTCCTCATATTTTTCACACCTTTTTCAGGCTCTTCATGTTTTTCAACACCACTTCCTGCTTCTCTTATTTTTCAGACCGTTTCATGTTCATCTCATTTTTGACACCTTTTGAAGCTCTTCATATTTTTCACACTTTTCATGCTCTTCATGTTTTTCAACACCGGTTCATGCTCCTCCTATTTTTCAGACAGTTTCATGCTCCTCATATTTTTGAAACCTTTTGAAGCTCTTCATATTCTTCACAGCTTTTCAGGCTTTTCAACACCGTTTCATGCTCCTCCTATTTTTCAGGCCGTTTCGTGCTCCCCATATTTTTGACCCATTTTGAAGCTCTTCGTATTTTTCACACCTTTTCTGCCTCTACATATTTGTGAACACCTTTTCCTGCTCCTTCTATTTTTGAGAACGTTTCATGCTCGTAATATTTTTGACACGTATTGAAGCTCTTCATATTTTTCACAACTTTTCTGGCTCTTCATGATTCTGAACAACTTTCAAGCTACTTCTATTTTTCCGACCGTTTCATGCTCCTCATATTTTTGAAACCTTTTGAAGCTCTTCATATTTTTCACACCTTTTGTAGCTCCTCATATTTTTCAAACCATTTCATGCTCTTCATGTTTTTGACACGTTTTGAAGCTCTTCATATTTTTCACACCTTTTGAGGCTCTTCATGTTTTTCAACACCACTTCATGCCCCTCCTATTTTTCAGACCGTTTCATGCTCCTCATATTTTTGACACGTTTTGAAGCTCTTCATATTTTTCACACCTTTTCAGGATCTTCATCTTTTTCAACACCGATTAATGCTCCTCCTATTTTTCAGACCGTTTCATGCTCCTCATATTTTTGACACCTTTTGAAGCTCTTCATATTTTTTGCACCTTTTGAAGCTTTTCATATTTTTCACACGTTTTCAGGCTCTTCATGTTTTTCAACAATGCTTCATGCTCCTCCCATTTTCCAGACCGTTTCATGCTCCTCATATTTTTCACACCTTTTGAAGCAATTCATATTTTTCACACCTTTTCAGGCTCTTCTTGTTTCTGAACTCCATTTCCTGCTCCTCCTATTTTTCAGAACTTTTCATGCTCCTCATATTTTTGACTCCTTTTGAAGCTCTTCATATTTTTCACAACTTTTCATGCCCTAACGTTTTTCACCACCGTTTCATGCTCCTCCTATTTTTCAGACACTTTCATGCTCCTCTTTTTTTTGACACCTTTTGAAGCTTTTCATATTTTTGACACCTTTTCATGCTCTTCATGTTTTTCAACACCGGGTCATGCTCCTCCTATTTTTCAGACAGTTTCATGCTCCTCATATTTTTGAAACACTTTGATGCTCTTCATATTTTTCACACCTTTTAGGGCTCTTCAACACCGTTACATGCTCCTCCTATTTTTCAGACCGTTTCGTGCTCCTCATATTTTTGACACATTATGAAGCTCTTCCATATTTTTCACACCCTCACATGCTCCTCACGGTTTTAAACACCGTTTCATGCTCCTCCTATTTTTCAGACCGTTTCATGCTCCTCCTATTTTTCAGACCAATTCATGCTCCTGATATTTTTGACACTTTTTGAAGCTCTTCATATTTTTCACACCTTTTCAGGCTCTTCATGTTTTTCAACACCGTTTCATGCTCCTCATATTTTTCAGACCGTTTCGTGCTACTCTTTTTTTTCAGACCGTTTAATGCACCTCACATTTTTTACACCTTTTGAAGCTCTTCATATTTTTCACAGCTTTTAATGCTCTTTATGTTTTTCAACACCGTAACATGCTCCTCCTATTTGTCAGACTGTTTCGTGCTCCTCCTATTTTTCAGACCGTTTCATACACCTCATATTTTTTACAGCTTTGAAGCTCTTCATATATTTCACAGCTTCTAATGCTCTTTATGTTTTTCAACACCGTTTCATGCTCCTCATATTTTTCAGACCGTTTCATGCTCCCTCTTTTTTTACAACTTTTAAAGGTCTTCATACTTTTCACACCTTTTCAGTCTCTTCATGTTTTTCAACACCACTTCATGCTCCTCCTATTTTTCAGAACGTTTCTTGCTCGTCATATTTTTGACACTTTTTGAATCTCTTGATAGTTTTCACACCTTTTCAGGCTCTTCAGGTTTTTCAACACTGCTTCATGCTCCTCCTATTTTTCAGAACGTTTCATGCTCCTCATGTTTTTGAACACCGTTTCTTGCTCCTCCGATTTTTCAGACCGTTTCATGCTCCTCATATTTTTCACACGTTTTGAAGCTCTTCATTTTTTTCACACATATTCAGGCTCTTCTAATTTTTCACAGTTTCATGCTCCTCCTATTTTTCAGACCGTTTCATGCTCCTCATATTTTTGACACCTTTTGAAACTCTTCATATTTTTCACACCTTTCCATGCTCTTCATGTTTTTCAACACCGATTCATTTTCCTCCTATTTTTCAGACAGTTTCGTGCTCCTCATATTTTTCAGACGGTTTCATGCTCTTCACATAATTGAAATCTTTTGAATCTCTTCATATTTTTTCAAACCTTTTAAGGTCCTTCATATTTTTCAACACCGTTTCTTGCTCCTCCTATTTTACAGACTGTTTCATGCTCCTCATATTTTTCAGACCGTTTCATGCTCCTCATATTTTTGACACATTTTGAAGCTCTTCATGTTTTTCAACACCGTTTCATGCTCCTTCTATTTTTCAGACCATTTCATGCTGCTCATATTTTGACACGTTTTGAAGCTCTTCATATATTTCAAAATTTTCAAGCTCTTCCTGATTTTCAACACAGATTCATGCTCCTCATATTTTTCAGAACGTTTCATGTTCCTCATATTATTGACACGTTTTGAAGCTCTTCCTATTTTTCACACCTTTTCAGGCTCTTCATGTTTTTGAAAACAACTTCATGCTCTTCATATTTTTCAGACCGTTTAATGTTCCACATATTTTTGACACCTTTTGAAGCTCTTCATATATTTCACACCTTTTCAGGCTCTTCATGTTTTTCAACACCGCTTCATGCCCCTCCTATTTTTCAGACCGTTTCATGCTGTTCATATTTTGACACCTTTTTTAGCTCTTCATATATTTCAAAACTTTTCAGGCTTTTCGTGATTTTCAACACAGCTTCATTCTCCTCCTATCTTGTAGAACGTTTCATGTTCCTCATATTTTTGACACCTTTTGAAGCTCTTCATATTTTTCACACCTTTTCAGGCTCTTCATATTTTGAATACCGCTTCATGCTTCTCCTATTTTTCAGACCGTTTCATGCTCCTCACATTATTGACACCTTTTGAAGCTATCATATATTTCACACATTTTCAGGCTCTTCATGTTTTTCAACACCACTTCATGCTGCTCCTATTTTTCAGACCATTTCATGCTGCTCATATTTTGACACGTTTTGAAGCTCTTCACATATTTCACACCTTTTCAGGCTCTGCATGTTTTTCAACACCGCTTCATGCTTCTCCTATTTTTCAGACCGTTTCATGCTCCTCATATTTTTGACAGATTTTGAAGCTCTTCATTTTTTTAAAACCTTTTCAGGATCTTCATGTTTTTCCACACCGTTTCATGCTCCTCCTATTTTTCGAACCGTTTCAATCTCCTCATATTTTTGACACCTTTTGAAGTTCTTCATATTTTTCATACCTTTTCAGGTTCTTCAAATTTTTGAACACAGTTTCATGCTCCTCATATTTTTCAGACCGTTTCATGCTCCTCATAATTTTGACACCTTTGAAGCTGTTCATATTTTTCACACCTTTTGAAGCTCTTCATATTTTTCACACGTTTTCAGGCTCCTCATGTTTTTCAACACCACTTCATGATCTCCTATTTTTCACACCGTTTCATGCTCCTCATATTTTTCACACATTTTGAAGCTCTTCAAGTTTTTAACACCTATTCATGCTCTTCATTTTTTCAACACCATTTCTTGCTCCTCATATTTTTGACACCTTTTGAAACTCTTCATATTTTTCACACATTTTCATGCTCTTCATGTTTTACAACACCGTTTCATGCTCCTCTATTTTTTCAGACCGTTTCCTGCTCCTCTTATTTTTGACACGATTTGAAGCCCTTATTCTTTTTCACACCTTTTAAGGCTCTTTGTGTTTTTGAACACTGTTTCATGCTCCTCCTATTTTTCACACCGGTTCATGCTCCTCATATTTTTCAAATACTTTGAAGCTCTTCATATTTTTCAGACCTTTTCAGGCTCTTCTTCTTTTTGAACACCGCTTCATGCTCTTCCTATTTTTCATAAGTTTCATGCTAATGATATTTTAGACACCTTTTGAAGCTCTTTGTATTTTTCACACCTTTATGGCTCTTCATGTTTTTCAACACTGCTTCATGCTCCTCCTATATTTCAGAACGTTTCATGCTCTTCATATATATGACTCCTTTTGAAGCTCTTCATATTTTTCACACCTTTTCATGCTCCTCATATTTTTTAACACCGTTTCATGCTCCTCCTATTTTTCAGACCGTTTCATTCTCCTCCTATTTTTCAGACCGTTTCATACTCCTCATATTTTTAAGAGCATTTCATGCTCCTCATATTTTTTAAAGCTTTTGAAGCTCTTCATATTTTTCACACCTTTCCATGCTCTTCATGTTTTTCAACACCGATTCATTTTCCTCCTATTTTTCATACAGTTTCGTGCTCCTCATATTTTTCAGACGGTTTCATGCTCCTCACATAATTGAAATCTTTTGAATCTCTTCATATTTTTTCAAACCTTTTAAGGCCCTTCATATTTTTCAACACCGTTTCTTGCTCCTCCTATTTTAAAGACCGTTTCATGCTCCTCATATTTTTCAGACCGTTTCATGCTCTTCATATTTTTGACACATTTTGAAGCTCTTCATGTTTTTCAACACCATTTCATGCTCCTTCTATTTTTCAGACCATTTCATGCTCCTCATATTTTTGACACTTTTTGAAGATCTTCATGGTTTTCTACACTGTTTCATGCTCCTCCTATTTTTCAGACCGTTTCATGCTCCTCCTATTTTTCAGACCTTTTCATGCTCCTCATATTTTTGACACGTTTTGAAGCTCTTCATATATTTCAAAACTTTTCAGGCTCCTCCTGATTTTCAACACAGCTTCATGCTGCTCCTATTTTTCAGAACGTTTCATGTGTCTCATACTTTTGACACCTTTTGAAGCTCTTCATATATTTCACACCTTTTCAGGCTCTTCATGTTTTTCAACACCGCTTCATCCTCCTCCTATTTTTCAGACCGTTTCATGCTCCTCATATATTTGACACCTTTTGTAGCTCTTCATATTTTTCACACCTTTTCAGTCTCTTCATGTTTTTGAATACCGCTTAATCCTCCTCCTACTTTTCAGACAGTTTCATGGTCCTCATATTTTTGACACGTTTGAAGCTCTTCATATTTTTCACACCTTTTCAGGCTATACATGTTTTTCAACACGGCTTCATGCTGCTCCTATTTTTCAGACCGTTTCATGCTCCTCATATTTTTGACACGTTTGAAGCTCTTCATATATTTCACACCTTTTCAGGCTCTTCATGTTTTTCAACACCGCTTCATGCTCCTCCTATTTTTCAGACCATTTCATGCTCCTCATATTTTTGACACCTTTTGAAGCTCTTCATGTTTCTCACACCTTTTCAGGCTTTTCATATTTTGAATACCGCTTCATGCTCCTCCTATTTTTGAGACCGTTTCATGCTCCTCACATTTTTGACACCTTTTGAAGCTCTTCATATATTTCACACATTTTCAGGCTCTTCATGTTTTTCACACCTTTTCAGGCTCTTCATGTTTTTCAACACCGCTTCATGCTCCACCTATTTTTCAGACCGTTTCATGCTCTTCATACGTTTGACACCTTTTGAAGCTCTTCATATTTTCACACCTTTTCAGGCTCTTCATGTTTGTCAACACCGCTTCATGCTCCTCATATTTTTGACACCTTTTGAAGTTCTTCAGATTTTCACACCTTTTCAGGCTCTTCATGTTTGTCAACACCGCTTCATGCTCCTCATATTTTTGACACCTTTTGATGCTCTTCATATTTTTCACACCTTTTGAAGCTGCTCATATATTTCACACGTTTATATGCTCTTCATGTTTTTCAGCACCACTTCATGCTCCTCGTATTTTTCAGACCGTTTCATGCTCCTCATATTTTTGATACCTTTTGAAGCTCTTCATATTTTTCACACCTTTTCAGGCTCCTCATGTTTTTGAAAACCGTTGATTGCTCCTCCTAATTTTCAGACCGTTTCATGCTCCTCATATTTTTGACACCCCTTGAAGCTCTTCATATTTTTCACACCTTTTCAGGCTCTTCATGTTTTTCAACACCGTTTCATGCTCCTCCTATTTTTTCAGAACGTTTCATGCTCCTCATATTTTGACACCTTTTGAAGCTCTTCATATATTTCAAAATTTTCAGGCTCTTCCTGATTTTCAACTCAGCTTCATGCTCCTCATATTTTTCAGAACGTTTCATGTTCCTCATATTATTGACACCTTTTGAAGCTCTTCCTATTTTTCACACCTTTTCAGGCTCTTCATGTTTTTGAAAACCACTTCATGCTCTTCATATTTTTCAGACCGTTTAATGTTCCACATATTTTTGACACCTTTTTAAGCTCTTCATATATTTCACACCTTTTCAGGCTCTTCATGTTTTTCAACACCGCTTCATGCCCCTCCTATTTTTCAGACCGTTTCATGCTGCTCATATTTTGACACCTTTTGGAGCTCTTCATATATTTCAAAACTTTTCAGGCTCTTCGTGATTTTCAACACAGCTTCATTCTCCTCCTATCTTGCAGAACGTTTCATGTTCCTCATATTTTTGACACCTTTTGAAGCTCTTCATATTTTTCACACCTTTTCAGGCTCTTCATGTTTTTCAACACCGCTTCATGTTCTCCCTAAATTTCAGGCTGTTTCATGCTTCTCATATTTTTGACACCTTTTGAAGCTCTTCATATTTTTCACAGCTTTTCAGGCTCTTCATGTTTTTCAACACCGCTTCATGTTCTCCCTAAATTTCAGGCTGTTTCATGCTTCTCATATTTTTGACACCTTTTGAAGCTCTTCATATTTTTCACACATTTTCAGGCTCTTCATGTTTTTCAAGAACGCTTCATGCTCCTCCTATTTTTCAGACCGGTTCATGCTCCTCATGTATTTCACAACTTTTGAATCTCTTCATATTTTTCACAACTTTTCAGGCTCTTCATGTTTTTGAACACCGTTTCATGCTCCTCCTATTTTTCAGACCGCTTCATGCTCCTCATATTTTTGACACCTTTTGAAGCTCTTCATATTTTTTACACCTTTTGAAGCTCTTCATATATTTCACGCCTTTTCAGGCTCTTCATGTTTTTCAATAGCACCTCATGCTCCTCCTATTTTTCAAACCATTTCATGCTCATCTAATTTTTGACCCCTTTTGAAGCTCTTCATATTTTTTACACCTTGTGAAGCTCTTCATATTTTTTACACATTTTGAAGGTCTTCATATTTTTCACACCTTTTCAGGCTCTTCATGTTTTTGAACACCGTTTCATGCTCCTCCTATTTTTCAGACCGTTTCATGCTCCTCATATATTTGACAACTTTTGATGCTTTTCATAGTTTTCACACCTTTTCAGGCTTTTCATGTTTTTGAACACCGCTTAATGCTCCTTCTATTTTTCAGACAGTTTCATGCTCCTCATATTTTTGACACCTTTTGAAGCTCTTCATATATTTCACACCTTTTCAGGCTCTTCATGTTTTGAACACCGTTTCATGCTCCTCCTATTTTTCAGACCGTTTAATGCTCCTCATTTTTTGACACCTTTTGAAGCTCTTCATATTTTTCACACCTTTTGAAGCTCTTCATATTTTTCACACCTTTTCAGGCTCTTCCTGTTTTTGAACACCGTTTCATGCTCCTCCTA
This sequence comes from Dama dama, assembly GCF_033118175.1. Lineage (NCBI taxonomy): Eukaryota > Metazoa > Chordata > Mammalia > Artiodactyla > Cervidae > Dama > Dama dama. Next base: position 1,502,022 of record NW_026870965.1, on the reverse strand, counting down.
TTTTTCAGAAAGTTTCATGCTCCTCATATATTTGACAACTTTTGATGCTTTTCATAGTTTTCACACCTTTTCAGGCTTTTCATGTTTTTGAACACCGCTTCATGCTCCTCATATTTTTCAGACCGTTTCATGCTCATATTTTTCACACTTTTTGAAGCTCTTCATTATTTCACACGTTTTGAAGCTCTTCATATTTTTCATACCTTTTCAGGCTCTTCATGTTTTTCAACATCACTTCATGCTCCTCCTATTTTTCAGACCGTTTCATGCTTCTCATATTTTTGACACCTTATGAAGCTCTTCATATTTTTCACACATTTTCAGGCTCTTCATGTTGTTGAACACGGCTTATTGCTCCTCCTATTTTTCAAACCGTTCCATGCTCCTCATATTTTTCACACCTTTTGAAGCTCTTCATATTTTTCACACCTTTACAGGCTCTTCATGTTATTGAACACCGTTTCATGCTCCTCCTATTTTTCAGACCGTTTCATGCTCCTCATATTTTTGACACCTTTTGAAGCTCTTCAGATTTTCACACATTTTCAGGCTCTTCATGTTTTTCAGCACCACTTCATGCTCCTCGTATTTTTCAGACCGTTTCATGCTCCTCATATTTTTGACACCTTTTGAACCTCTTCATATTTTTCACCACTTTTCAGCCTCTTCATGTTTTTCAACACCGTTTCATTCTCCTCCTATTTTTCAGACCGTTTCATGCTCCTCATATTATTGACACCTTTTGAAGCTCTACATATTTTTCACACCTTTTCAGGCTCTTCATGTTTTTGAACACAGTTTCACGCTCCTCCTGTTTTTCAGACCGTTTCATTATCCTCATATTTTTGACACTTTTTGAAGCTCTTCATATTTTTCACACCTTTTCAGGCTCTTCATGTTTTTGAAAACGATTGATTGCTCCTCCTAATTTTCAGAGCGTTTCATGCTCCTCATATTTTGACACCTTTTGAAGCTCTTCATATATTTCAAAATTTTCAGGCTCTTCCTGATTTTCAACACAGCTTCATGCTCCTCATATTTTTCAGAACGTTTCATGTTCCTCATATTATTGACACCTTTTGAAGCTCTTCCTTTTTTTCACACCTTTTCAGGCTCTTCATGTTTTTGAAAACCACTTCATGCTCTTCATATTTTTCAGACCGTTTAATATTCCACATATTTTTGACACCTTTTTAAGCTCTTCATATATTTCACACCTTTTCAGGCTCTTCATGTTTTTCAACACCACTTCATGCTCCTCCTATTTTTCAGACCATTTCATGCTGCTCATATTTTGACACGTTTTGAAGCTCTTCACATATTTCACACCTTTTCAGGCTCTTCATGTTTTTGAACACCGTTTCATGCTCCTCCTATTTTTCAGACCGTTTCATGCTCCTCATATATTTGACAACTTTTGATGCTCTTCATAGTTTTCACACCTTTTCAGGCTTTTCATGTTTTTGAACACCGCTTAATGCTCCTTCTATTTTTCAGACAGTTTCATGCTCCTCATATTTTTAACACCTTTTGAAGCTCTTCATATATTTCACACCTTTTCAGGCTCTTCATGATTTTTTAACACCGTTTCATGCTTCTCCTATTTTTCAGACCGTTTAATGCTCCTCATTTTTTGACACCTTTTGAAGCTCTTCATATTTTTCACACCTTTTGAAGCTGTTCATATTTTTCACACCTTTTCAGGCTCTTCATGTTTTTCAACACCACTTCATGCTCCTCCTATTTTTCAGTCCGTTTCATGCACATCTCATTTTTGACACCTTTTGAAGATCTTCATATTTTTCACACCTTTTGAAAGTCTTCATATTTTTCACACGTTTTCAGGCTCTTCATGTTTTTCAACACAGTTTCATGCTCCTCCTATTTTTCAGACCGTTTCATGCTCCTCATATTTTTGACACATTTTGAAGCTCTTCATATTTTTCACACCTTGTCAGGCTATTCCTGTTTTTGACAACCGCTTCATGGTCCTCCTATTTTTAGACCGTTACATGCTCCTCATATTTTTGACACCTTTTGACGCTCTTCGGATTTTTCACACATTTTCAGGCTCTTCATGTTTTTCAACACAGTTTCATGCTCCTCCTATTTTTCAGACCGTTTCATTCTCCTCATATTTTTCACACCTTTTGAAGCTCTTCATATTTTTCACACCTTTTCAGGCTCTTCATGTTTTTGAACACCACTTCACACTCCTCCTATTTTCCAGACTGTTTCATGCTCCTCATATTTTTCAGAACGTTTCATGCTCCTTATATTTTTGACACATTTTGAAGCTCTTCATATTTTTCACACCTTTTCATTCTCTTCATGTTTTTCAACACCGCTTCATGCTCCTCCTATTTTTCAGACCGTTTCATGTTCCTCATATTTTTGATAGGTTTTGAAGCTCTTAATATTTTTCACACCTTTTCAGGCTCTTCATGTTTTTGAATACCGATTCATGTTCCTACTATTTTTCAGACCGTTTCATACTCCACATATTTTTGACACCTTTTGAAGCTCTTCATATTTTTCAAACCTTTTCAGTCTCTTTATGTTTTCCAACAACGCTTCATGCCCCTCCTATTTTTAAGACCGTTTCATGCTCCTCATATTTTTGACACCTTTTGAAGCTCTTCATATTTTTCACACCTTTCCAGGCTCTTCATGTTATTAAACACCTTTTCATGCTCCTCCTAATTTGAAGACCGATTCATGCTCCTCATATATTTGACACCTTTTGAAGCTCCTCATATTTTTCACACCTTTTCATGCTGTTCATGTTTTTCAACACTGCTTCATGCTCCTCCTATTTCTTAGCCCTTTTCATGCTCCTCATATTTTTGACACGTTTTGAAGCTCGTCATATTTTTCACTCCTTTGCAGGCTCCTCATGTTTTTCAACACCGCTCCATGCTCCTCCTATTTTTCAGACAGTTTCATGCTCCTCATATTTTTCACACCTTTTAAACTCTTCATATATTTCAAACCTGTCCAGGTTCTTCATGTTTTTCAGCATCACTTCATGCTCCTCCTATTCTTCAGACCTTTTCATGCTCCTCAGATTTTTGACACCTTTTTAAGCTCTTCATATTTTTCACACCGTTTCAGGATCTTCATGTTTTTGAACACCACTTCACACTCCTCCTATTTTCCAGACTGTTTCATGCTCCTCATATTTTTGACACCTTTTTAAGCTCTTCATATTTTTCACACATTTTCAGACTCTTCATGTTTCTGAACACCGTTTCTTGCTCCTCATGTTATTCAGCCCGTTTCATGCTCCTCATATTTTTGACACCTTTTGAGGCCTTTAATATATTTCAAACCTTTTCAGGCTCTTTATGTTTTTCAAAACCGCTTCATCCTCCTCCTATTTTTCAGACCGTTTCATGCTCCTTATATTTCTGAAACCTTTTGAAGCTTGTCTTATTTTTCACACCTTTTCATGCTCTTCATGTTTTTCAACACCGCTTCATGCTCCTCCCATTTTTCAGGCCGTTTCATGCTCCTCATATTTTTGACACCTTTTGAAGCTCTTCATATTTTTCACACCTTTTCATGCTCTTCATGTTTTTCAACACCGCTTCATGCTCCTCATATATTTGACACCTTTTGAAGTTCTTCATATTTTTCACAACTTTTCAGGCCCTTCATGATTTTTCAACATCACTTCATGCTCCTCCTATTTTTCAGACCGTTTCATGCTCCTCATATTTTTGACACCTTTTGAAGTTCTTCATATATTTCACACCTTTTCAGGCTTTTCATGTTTTTCAACACCGCTTCATGCTCCTCCTATTTTTCAGGCCGTTTCATGCTCCTCATATTTTTAACACGTTTTGAAATTCATCATAATTTTCACACCTTTTCAGGCTCTTCATATTTTTCAACGCCGCTTCATGCTCCTCCTATTTTTCAGATAGTTTCATGCTCCTCATATTTTTGACACCTTTTCAAACTCTTCATATTTTTCAAACCTTTTCAGGTTCTTCATGTTTTTCAACACCGCTTCATGCTCCTCCTATTTTTCAAACCGTTTCATCCTCCTCATACATTTGACACCTTTTGAACCTCTTCATATTTTTCACACCTTTTCAGGCTCTTCATGTTTTTGAACACCACTTCACGCTCCTCGTATATTTCAGACCGTTTCATGCTCCTCATATTTTGACACCTTTTGAAGCTCTTCATATTTTTCACACATTTTCATGCTCTTCATGTTTTTCAACACAGCTTCATGCTCCTCCTATTTTTCAGACCGTTTCATGCTCCTCATATTTTTGACACGTTTTGTAGCTCTTCATATTTTTCACCCCTTTTCAGGCTCTTCATGTTTTTCAACACCGATTCATGCTCCTCCTATTTTTCAGACAGTTTCATGCTACTCATATTTTTGACACCTTTGAAGCTCTTCATATTTTTCACACTTTTTCAGGCTCTTCATGTTTTTCAACACCGCTTCATGCTCCTCCTATTTTTCAGACCGATTCATGCTCCTCCTATTTTTCAGACCGTTTCATGCTCCTCATATTTTTGACACCTTTTGAAGCTCTTCATATTTTTCACACCATTTCAGGCTCTTCATGTTTTTGAAAACCCTTTCTTGCTCCTCATATTTTTCAGAACGTTTCATGCTCCTTATATTTTTGACACATTTTGAAGCTCTTCATATTTTTCACACCTTTACATGCTCTTCATGTTTTTCAACACCGCTTCATGCTCCTCCTATTTCTTAGGCCTTTTCATGCTCCTCATATTTTTGACACATTTTGAAGCTCGTCATATTTTTCACTCCTTTGCAGGCTCCTCATGTTTTTCAACACCGCTCCATGCTCCTCCTATTTTTCAGACAGTTTCATGCTCCTCATATTTTTCACACCTTTTTAACTCTTCATATATTTCAAACCTGTCCAGGTTCTTCATGTTTTTCAGCACCGCTTCATGCTCCTCCTATTCTTCAGACCTTTTCATGCTCCTCAGATTTTTGACACCTTTTTAAACTCTTCATATTTTTCACACCTTTTCAGGATCTTCATGTTTTTGAACACCACTTCACACTCCTCCTATTTTCCAGACTGTTTCATGCTCCTCATATTTTTGACACCTTTTTAAGCTCTTCATATTTTTCACACATTTTCAGACTCTTCATGTTTCTGAACACCGTTTCTTGCTCCTCATATTATTCAGCCCGTTTCATGCTCCTCATATTTTTGACACCTTTTGAAGCTTTTCATATTTTTCACAACTTTTCAGGCTCTTCATGTGTTTCAACACCGCTTCATACTCCTATTTTTCAGACCGTTTCATGCTCTTCATATTTTGACACTTTTTGAAGCTCTTCATATTTTTCACACCTTTACAGGCTCTGCATGTTTTTCAACACCGCTTCATGCTCCTCCTATTTTTCACACCTTGTGAAGCTCTTCATATTTTTCACAACTTTTCAGGCTCTACATGTTTTTCAAGGCCACTTCATGCTCCTCCTATTTTTCAGACCGTTTCATGCTCCTCATATTTTGACAACTTTTGAAGCTCTTCATATTTTTCACACCTTTTCATGCTGTTCATGTTTTTCAACACTGCTTCATGCTCCTCCTATTTCTTAGGCCTTTGCGTGCTCCTCATATTTTTGACACGTTTTGAAGCTCGTCATATTTTTCACTCCTTTGCAGGCTCCTCATGTTTTTCAACACCGCTCCATGCTCCTCCGATTTTTCAGACAGTTTCATGCTCCTCATATTTTTCACACCTTTTAAACTCTTCATATATTTCAAACCTGTCCAGGTTGTTCATGTTTTTCAGCACCGCTTCATGCTCCTCCTATTCTTCAGACCATTTCATGCTCCTCAGATTTTTGACACCTTTTTAAGCTCTTCATATTTTTCACACCTTTTCAGGATCTTCATGTTTTTGAACACCACTTCACACTCCTCCTATTTTCCAGACTGTTTCATGCTCCTCATATTTTTGACACCTTTTTAAGCTCTTCATATTATTCACACCTTTTCAGGCTCTTCATGTTTCTGAACACCGTTTCTTGCTCCTCATATTATTCAGCCCGTTTCATGCTCCTCATATTTTTGACACCTTTTGAAGCTCTTCATGTTTTTCACACCATTTCAGGCTCTTCATGTTTTTGAACTCCGTTTCATGCTCCTCCTATTTTTCAGACCGTTTCATGCTCCTCATATTTTTGACACCTTTTGAAGCTCTTCATATTTTTCACACCATTTCAGGCTCTTCATGTTATTAAACACCGTTTCATGCTCCTCCTAATTTGAAGACCGATTCATGCTCCTCATATATTTGACACCTTTTGAAGCTCTTCATATTTTTCACACCTTTTCATGCTGTTCATGTTTTTCAACACTGCTTCATGCTCCTCCTATTTCTTAGGCCTTTTCATGCTCCTCATATTTTTGACACGTTTTGAAGCTCGTCATATTTTTCACTCCTTTGCAGGCTCCTCATGTTTTTCAACACCGCTCCATGCTCCTCCTATTTTTCAGACAGTTTCATGCTCCTCATATTTTTCACACCTTTTAAACTCTTCATATATTTCAAACCTGTCCAGGTTCTTCATGTTTTTCAGCACCGCTTCATGCTCCTCCTATTCTTCAGACCTTTTCATGCTCCTCAGATTTTTGACACCTTTTTAAACTCTTCATATTTTTCACACCTTTTCAGGATCTTCATGTTTTTGAACACCACTTCACACTCCTCCTATTTTCCAGACTGTTTCATGCTCCTCATATTTTTGACACCTTTTTAAGCTCTTCATATTTTTCACACATTTTCAGACTCTTCATGTTTCTGAACACCGTTTCTTGCTCCTCATATTATTCAGCCCGTTTCATGCTCCTCATATTTTTGACACCTTTTCAAGCTCTTCATGTTTTTCACACCATTTCAGGCTCTTCATGTTTTTCAACACCGCTTCATGCTCCTATTTTTCAGACCGTTTCATGCTCCTCATATTTTGACACCTTTTGAAGCTCTTCATATTTTTCACACCTTTTCAGGCTCTTCATGTTTTTCAACACCGCTTCATGCTCCTCCTATTTTTCACACCTTGTGAAGCTCTTCATATTTTTCACAACTTTTCAGGCTCTACATGTTTTTCAAGGCCACTTCATGCTCCTCCTATTTTTCAGACCGTTTCATGCTCCTCATATTTTGACAACTTTTGAAGCTCTTCATATTTTTCACACCTTTTCATGCTGTTCATGTTTTTCAACACTGCTTCAATCTCCTCCTATTCCTTAGGCCTTTTCATGCTCCTCATATTTTTGACACGTTTTGAAGCTCGTCATATTTTTCACTCCTTTGCAGTCTCTTCATGTTTCTGAACACCGTTTCTTGCTCCTCATATTATTCAGCCCGTTTCATGCTCCTCATATTTTTGACACCTTTTGAAGCTCTTCATGTTTTTCACACCATTTCAGGCTCTTCATGTTTTTGAACTCCGTTTCATGCTCCTCCTATTTTTCAGACCGTTTCATGCTCCTCATATTTTTGACACCTTTTGAGGCCTTTAATATATTTCAAACCTTTTCAGACTCTTTTGTTTTTCAAAACCGCTTCATGCTCCTCCTATTTTTCAGACCGTTTCATGCTCCTCATATTTCTGAAACCTTTTGAAGCTTGTCTTATTTTTCACACCTTTTCAGGCTCTTCATGTTTTTCAACACCGCTTCATGCTCCTCCCATTTTTCAGGCCGTTTCATGCTCCTCATATTTTTGACACCTTTTGAAGCTCTTCATATTTTTCACACCTTTTCATGCTCTTCATGTTTTTCAACACCGCTTCATGCTCCTCATATATTTGACACCTTTTGAAGTTCTTCATATTTTTCACAACTTTTCAGGCCCTTCATGATTTTTCAACATCACTTCATGCTCCTCCTATTTTTCAGAACGTTTCATGCTCCTCTTATTTCTGAAAGCTTTTGAAGCTTGTCTTATTTTTCACACCTTTTCAGGCTCTTCATGTTTTTCAACACAGCTTCATGCTCCTCCTATTTTTCAGACCGTTTCATGCTCCTCTTATTTTTGACACCTTTTGAAGCTCTTCATATTTGTCACACCTTTTGAAGCTCTTCATATTTTTCACCCCTTTCAGGGTCTTCATGTTTTTGAACACCGTTTCAGGCTCCTCCTATATTTCAGACCGTATCATGCTCCTCATATTTTTCACACCTTTTGAAGCTCTTCATATTTTTCACTCCTTTTCAGGCTCTTCATGTTTTCAACACCGTTTCTTTCTCCTCCTATTTTTCAGACGATTTCATGCTCCTCATGTTTTTCAACACTGTTTCATGCTCCTCATATTTTTCACAGCTTTGCAGGCTCTGCATGCTTTTCAACACCACTTCACGCTCCTCCTATATTTCACCGTATCAAGCTCCTCATATTATTGACACCTTTTGAAGCTCTTCATATTTTTCACACGTTTTCATGCTCTTCATGTTTTTCAACACCGTTTCATGCTCCTCCTATATTTCATCGTTTCAAGCTCCTCATATATTTGACAACTTTTGAAGCTCTTCATATTTTTCACGCCCTTTAAAGCTCTTCATATTTTTCACACCTTTTCAAGCTCTTCATCTTTGTCAAAACCATTTAATGCTCCTCATATATTTCAGACCGTTTCATGCTCCTCATATTTTTAAAACCTTTTGAAGCTCTTCATATTTTTCACACCTTTTCATGCTCTTCATGTTTTTGAACACCGCTTCATGCTCCTCCTATTTTTCAGATAATTTCAAGCTCTTCATATTTTTGATACCTTTTGAAACTCTTCATATTTTTCACCCCTTTTCAGGCTCTTCATGTCTTTGATCATCGTTTCATGCTCCTCCTATTTTTCAGAACGTTTCATGTTCCACATATTTTTCACACCATTTGCAGCTCTTCATATTTATCACACCTTTTGCCGCTATTCATATTTTTCACACCTTTTCAGGCTCTTCATGTTTTTGATCACCGTTTCATGCTCCTCCTATTTTTCAGACCGTTTCATGCTCCTCCTATTTTTCAGACCGTTTCATGCTCCTCAGATTTTTGACACCTTTTTAAGCTCTTCATATTTTTCACACCTTTTCAGGAACTTCATGTTTTTGATCACCACTTCACACTCCTCCTATTTTCCAGACTGTTTCATGCTCCTCATATTTTTGACACCTTTTTAAGCTCTTCATATTTTTCACACATTTTCAGACTCTTCATGTTTCTGAACACCGTTTCTTGCTCCTCATATTATTCAGTCCGTTTCATGCTCCTCATATTTTTGACACCTTTTGAGGCCTTTAATATATTTCAAACCTTTTCAGGCTCTTTATGTTTTTCAAAACCGCTTCATGCTCCTCCTATTTTTCAGACCGTTTCATGCTCCTTATATTTCTGAAACCTTTTGAAGCTTGTCTTATTTTTCACACCTTTTCAGGCTCTTCATGTTTTTCAACACCGCTTCATGCTCCTCCCATTTTTCAGGCCGTTTCATGCTCCTCATATTTTTGACACCTTTTGAAACTCTTCATATTTTTCACAACTTTTCAGGCCCTTCATGATTTTTCAACATCACTTCATGCTCCTCCTATTTTTCAGACCGTTTCATGCTCCTAATATTTTTGACACCTTTTTAAGCTCTTCATATATTTCACACCTTTTCAGGCTTTTCATGTTTTTCAACACCGCTTCATGCTCCTCCTATTTTTCAGGCCGTTTCATGCTCCTCATATTTTTAACACGTTTTGAAATTCATCATAATTTTCACACCTTTTCAGGCTCTTCATATTTTTCAACACCGCTTCATGCTCCTCCTATTTTTCAGACAGTTTCATGCTCCTCATATTTTTGACACCTTTTGAAACTCTTCATATTTTTCAAACCTTTTCAGGTTCTTCATGTTTTTCAACACCGCTTCATGCTCCTCCTATTTTTCAAACCGTTTCATCCTCCTCATACATTTGACACCTTTTGAACCTCTTCATATTTTTTAAAACCTTTTCAGGCTCTTCATGTTTTTGAACACCACTTCACGCTCCTCGTATATTTCAGACCGTTTCATGCTCCTCATATTTTGATACCTTTTGAAGCTCTTCATATTTTTCACACGTTTTCATGCTCTTCATGTTTTTCAACACAGCTTCATGCTCCTCCTATTTTTCAGACCGTTTCATGCTCCTCATATTTTTGACACGTTTTGAAGCTCTTCATATTTTTCACCCCTTTTCAGGCTCTTCATGTTTTTCAACACCGATTCATGCTCCTCCTATTTTTCAGACAGTTTCATGCTACTCATATTTTTGACACCTTTCAAGCTCTTCATATTTTTCACACTTTTTCAGGCTCTTCATGTTTTTCAACACCGCTTCATGCTCCTCCTATTTTTCAGACCGATTCATGCTCCTCCTATTTTTCAGACCGTTTCATGCTCCTCAGATTTTTGACACCTTTTTGAACCTCTTCCTATTTTTCACACCTTGTCAGGCTCTTCATGTTTTTGAACACCACTTCACACTCCTCCTATTTTCCAGACTGTTTCATGCTCCTCATATTTTTGACACCTTTTGAAGCTCTTCATATTTTTCACACCATTTCAGGCTCTTCATGTTTTTGAACACCACTTCACACTCCTCCTATTTTTCAGACCGTTTCATGCTCCTCATATTTTTGACACCTTTTGAAGCTCTTCATATTTTTCACACCATTTCAGGCTCTTCATGTTTTTGAAAACCCTTTCCTGCTCCTCATATTTTTCAGAATGTTTCATGCTCCTTATATTTTTACACATTTTGAAGCTCTTCATATTTTTCACACCTTTTCATGCTCTTCATGTTTTTCAACACCGCTTCATGCTCCTCCTATTTTTCAGACCGTTTCATGTTCCTCATATTTTTGATAGGTTTTGAAGCTCTTAATATTTTTCACACCTTTTCAGGCTCTTCATGTTTTTGAATACCGATTCATGTTCCTACTATTTTTCAGACCGTTTCATGCTCCTCATATTTTTGACACCTTTTGAAGCTCTTCATATTTTTCAAACCTTTTCACTCTCTTCATGTTTTCCAACAACGCTTCATGCCCCTCCTATTTTTAAGACCGTTTCATGCTCCTCATATTTTTGACACCTTTTGAAGCTCTTCATATTTTTCACACCTTTCCAGGCTCTTCATGTTATTAAACACCGTTTCATGCTCCTCCTAATTTGAAGACCGATTCATGCTCCTCATATATTTGACACCTTTTGAAGCTCTTCATATTTTTCACACCTTTTCATGCTGTTCATGTTTTTCAACACTGCTTCATGCTCCTCCTATTTCTTAGGCCTTTTCATGCTCCTCATATTTTTGACACGTTTTGAAGCTCGTCATATTTTTCACTCCTTTGCATGCTCCTCATGTTTTTCAACACCGCTCCATGCTCCTCCTATTTTTCAGACAGTTTCATCCTCCTCATATTTTTCACACCTTTTAAACTCTTCATATATTTCAAACCTTTCCAGGTTCTTCACGTTTTTCAGCACCGCTTCATGCTCCTCCTATTCTTCAGACCTTTTCATGCTCCTCAGATTTTTGACACCTTTTTAAGCTCTTCATATTTTTCACACCTTTTCAGGATCTTCATGTTTTTGAACACCACTTCACACTCCTCCTATTTTCCAGACTGTTTCATGCTCCTCATATTTTTGACACCTTTTTAAGCTCTTCATATTTTTCACACCTTTTGAGGCTCTTCATGTTTCTGAACACCGTTTCTTGCTCCTCATATTATTCATCCCGTTTCATGCTCCTCATATTTTTGACACCTTTTGAAGCTCTTCATGTTTTTCACACCATTTCAGGCTCTTCATGGTTTTGAATTTCGTTTCATGCTCCTCCTATTTTTCAGACCGTTTCATGCTCCTCAATATTTGAAACCTTTTGAAGCTCTTCATATTTTTCACACCTTTTGAAGCTCCTCATTTTCTTCACACCTTTTCAGGCTCTTCATGTTTTTGAACTCCTAATCAAGCTCCTCATATTTTTTATACCTTTTGAAGCTCTTCATATTTTTAACACCTTTTCAGGCTCTTCATGTTTTTGAACACCTTTTCATGCTCCTCCTATTTTTCAGACAGTTTCAAAGTCCTCATATTTTTGACACCATTTGAATCTCTTCATATATTTCACATCTTTTCAGGCTCTTCATGTTTTTGAACACCATTTAATGCTCCTCCATTATTTCGGACCGTTCCATGCTCCTCATAATTCTGAAGCCTTTTGAAACTCTTCATATTTTTCCCACCTTTTCAGGCTCTTCATGTTGTTGAACACTGCATCATGCTCCTCCTATTTTTCAGACCGTTTCATGCTCCTCATATTTTTGATGCCTTTTGAAGCTCTTCATATATTTCACACCTTTTCAGGCACTTCATGTTTTTGAACACGGCTTCATGCTCCTCCTATTTTTCAGACCTTTTCATGCTCCTCATATTTTTGACACCTTTTCAAGCTCTTCATATTTTTTACACCTTTTCAGGCTCTTCATGTTTTTGAACACCGTTTCATGCTCCTCTTATTTTTCAGACAGTTTCAAACTCCTCATATTTTTGACACCATTTGAAGCTCTTCATATATTTCACCCCTTTTCAGGCTCTTCATGTTTTTGAACACCATTTAATGCTCCTCCATTATTTCAGACCGTTTCATGCTTCTCTTATTTTTGAAGCCTTTTGAAGCTCTTCATATATTTCACACCTTTTCAGGCTCTTCATGTTTTTGAACACTGCTTCATGCTCCTCCTATTTTTCAGACCGTTTCATGCTCCTCATATTTTTGACACTATTTGAAGCTCTTCATATTTTTCACACCTTTTTAGGCTCTTCATGTTTTTGAACACGGCTTCATGCTCTTCTTATTTTTCAGACTGTTTCATGCTCCTCATATTTTGACAACTTTTGAAGCTCTTCATATTTTTCACACCTTTTCATGCTGTTCATGTTTTTCAACACTGCTTCATGCTCCTCCTATTTCTTAGGCCTTTTCATGCTCCTCATATTTTTGACACGTTTTGAAGCTCGTCATATTTTTCACTCCTTTGCAGGCTCCTCATGTTTTTCAACATTGCTCCATGCTCCTCCTATTTTTCAGACAGTTTCATGCTCCTCATATTTTTCACACCTTTTAAACTCTTCATATATTTCAAACCTTTGCAGGTTCTTCATGTTTTTCAGCACCGCTTCATGCTCCTCCTATTCTTCAGACCTTTTCATGCTCCTCAGATTTTTGACACCTTTTTAAACTCTTCATATTTTTCACACCTTTTCAGGATCTTCATGTTTTTGAACACCACTTCACACTCCTCCTATTTTCCAGACTGTTTCATGCTCCTCATATTTTTGACACCTTTTTAAGCTCTTCATATTTTTCACACATTTTCAGACTCTTCATGTTTCTGAACACCGTTTCTTGCTCCTCATATTATTCAGCCCGTTTCATGCTCCTCATATTTTTGACACCTTTTGAAGCTCTTCATGTTTTTCACACCATTTCAGGCTCTTCATGTTTTTCAACACCGCTTCATGCTCCTATTTTTCAGACCGTTTCATGCTCCTCATATTTTGACACCTTTTGAAGCTCTTCATATTTTTCACACCTTTTCAGTCTCTGCATGTTTTTCAACACCGCTTCATGCTCCTCCTATTTTTCACACCTTGTGAAGCTCTTCATATTTTTCACAACTTTTCAGGCTTTACATGTTTTTCAAGGCCACTTCATGCTCCTCCTAATTTGAAGACCGATTCATGCTCCTCATATATTTGACACCTTTTGAAGCTCTTCATATTTTTCACACCTTTTCATGCTGTTCATGTTTTTCAACACTGCTTCATGCTCCTTCTATTTCTTAGGCCTTTTCATGCTCCTCATATTTTTGACACGTTTTGAAGCTCGTCATATTTTTCACTCCTTTGCATGCTCCTCATGTTTTTCAACACCGCTCCATGCTCCTCCTATTTTTCAGACAGTTTCATGCTCCTCATATTTTTCACACCTTTTAAACTCTTCATATATTTCAAACCTGTCCAGGTTCTTCACGTTTTTCAGCACCGCTTCATGCTCCTCATATTCTTCAGACCTTTTCATGCTCCTCAGACTTTTGACACCTTTTTAAGCTCTTCATATTTTTCACACCTTTTCAGGCTCTTCATGTTTTTGAACACCACTTCACGCTCCTCGTATATTTCAGACCGTTTCATGCTCCTCATATTTTGACACCTTTTGAAGCTCTTCATATTTTTCACACGTTTTCATGCTCTTCATGTTTTTCAACACAGCTTCATGCTCCTCCTGTTTTTCAGACCGTTTCAGGCTCCTCATATTTTTGACACGTTTTGAAGCTCTTCATATTTTTCACCCCTTTTCAGGCTCTTCATGTTTTTCAACACCGATTCATGCTCCTCCTATTTTTCAGACAGTTTCATGCTACTCATATTTTTGACACCTTTGAAGCTCTTCATATTTTTCACACTTTTTCAGGCTCTTCATGTTTTTCAACACCGCTTCATGCTCCTCCTATTTTTCAGACCGATTCATGCTCTTCCTATTTTTCAGACCGTTTCATGCTCCTCATATTTTTGACACCTTTTGAAGCTCTTCATATTTTTCACACCATTTCAGGCTCTTCATGTTTTTGAAAACCCCTTCCTGCTCCTCATATTTTTCAGAACGTTTCATGCTCCTTATCTTTTTGACACATTTTGAAGCTCTTCATATTTTTCACACCTTTTCATGCTCTTCATGTTTTTCAACACCGCTTCATGCTCCTCCTATTTTTCAGACCGTTTCATGTTCCTCATATTTTTGATAGGTTTTGAAGCTCTTAATATTTTTCACACCTTTTCAGGCTCTTCATGTTTTTGAATACCGATTCATGTTCCTACTATTTTTCAGACCGTTTCATGCTCCTCATATTTTTGACACCTTTTTAAGCTCTTCATATTTTTCACACCTTTTGAGGCTCTTCATGTTTCTGAACACCGTTTCTTGCTCCTCATATTATTCAGCCCGTTTCATGCTCCTCATATTTTTGACACCTTTTGAAGCTCTTCATGTTTTTCACACCATTTCAGGCTCTTCATGTTTTTGAATTCCGTTTCATGCTCCTCCTATTTTTCAGACCGTTTCATGCTCCTCAATATTTGAAACCTTTTGAAGCTCTTCATATTTTTCACACCTTTTGAAGCTCTTCATTTTCTTCACACCTTTTCAGGCTCTTCATGTTTTTGAACTCCTAATCAAGCTCCTCATATTTTTTATACCTTTTGAAGCTCTTCATATTTTTAACACCTTTTCAGGCTCTTCATGTTTTTGAACACCTTTTCATGCTCCTCCTATTTTTCAGACAGTTTCAACGTCCTCATATTTTTGACACCATTTGAATCTCTTCATATATTTCACATCTTTTCAGGCTCTTCATGTTTTTGAACACTATTTAATGCTCCTCCATTATTTCAGACCGTTCCATGCTCCTCATAATTATGAAGCCTTTTGAAACTCTTCATATTTTTCCCACCTTTTCAGGCTCTTCATGTTGTTGAACACTGCATCATGCTCCTCCTATTTTTCAGACCGTTTCATCCTCCTCATATTTTTGACGCCTTTTGAAGCTCTTCATACATTTCACACCTTTTCAGGCACTTCATGTTTTTGAACACGGCTTCATGCTCCTCCTATTTTTCAGACCTTTTCATGCTCCTCATATTTTTGACACCTTTTCAAGCTCTTCATATTTTTTACACCTTTTCAGGCTCTTCATGTTTTTGAACACCGTTTCATGCTCCTCATATTTTTCAGACAGTTTCAAACTCCTCATATTTTTGACACCATTTGAAGCTCTTCATATATTTCACCCCTTTTCAGGCTCTTCATGTTTTTGAACACCATTTAATGCTCCTCCATTATTTCAGACCGTTTCATGCTTCTCTTATTTTTGAAGCCTTTTGAAGCTCTTCATATATTTCACACCTTTTCAGGCTCTTCATGTTTTTGAACATTGCTTCATGCTCCTCCTTTTTTTCAGACCGTTTCATGCTCCTCATATTTTTGACACTATTTGAAGCTCTTCATATTTTTCACACCTTTTTAGGCTCTTCATGTTTTTGAACACGGCTTCATGCTCCTCTTATTTTTCAGATCTTTTCATGCTCCTCATATTTTTGACACCTTTTGAAGCTCTTCATATTTTTCACACCTTTTCAGGCTCTTCATGTTTTTGAACATGGCTTCATGCTCCTGCTATTTTTCAGACCGTTTCATGCTCCTCATATTTTGACACCTTTTGAAGCTCTTCATATTTTTCACACGTTTTCATGCTCTTCATGTTTTTCAACACAGCTTCATGCTCCTCCTGTTTTTCAGACCGTTTCAGGCTCCTCATATTTTTGACACGTTTTGAAGCTCTTCATATTTTTCACCCCTTTTCAGGCTCTTCATGTTTTTCAACACCGATTCATGCTCCTCCTATTTTTCAGACAGTTTCATGCTACTCATATTTTTGACACCTTTGAAGCTCTTCATATTTTTCACACTTTTTCAGGCTCTTCATGTTTTTCAACACCGCTTCATGCTCCTCCTATTTTTCAGACCGATTCATGCTCTTCCTATTTTTCAGACCGTTTCATGCTCCTCATATTTTTGACACCTTTTGAAGCTCTTCATATTTTTCACACCATTTCAGGCTCTTCATGTTTTTGAAAACCCCTTCCTGCTCCTCATATTTTTCAGAACGTTTCATGCTCCTTATCTTTTTGACACATTTTGAAGCTCTTCATATTTTTCACACCTTTTCATGCTCTTCATGTTTTTCAACACCGCTTCATGCTCCTCCTATTTTTCAGACCGTTTCATGTTCCTCATATTTTTGATAGGTTTTGAAGCTCTTAATATTTTTCACACCTTTTCAGGCTCTTCATGTTTTTGAATACCGATTCATGTTCCTACTATTTTTCAGACCGTTTCATGCTCCTCATATTTTTGACACCTTTTGAAGCTCTTCATATTTTTCAAACCTTTTCAGTCTCTTCATGTTTTCCAACAACGCTTCATGCCCCTCCTATTTTTAAGACCGTTTCATGCTCCTCATATTTTTGACACCTTTTGAAGCTCTTCATATTTTTCACACCTTTCCAGGCTCTTCATGTTATTAAACACCGTTTCATGCTCCTCCTAATTTGAAGACCGATTCATGCTCCTCACATATTTGACACCTTTTGAAGCTCTTCATATTTTTCACACCTTTTCATGCTGTTCATGTTTTTCAACACTGCTTCATGCTCCTCCTATTTCTTAGGCCTTTTCATGCTCCTCATATTTTTGACACGTTTTGAAGCTCGTCATATTTTTCACTCCTTTGCAGGCTCCTCATGTTTTTCAACACCGCTCCATGCTCCTCCTATTTTTCAGACAGTTTCATGCTCCTCATATTTTTCACACCTTTTAAACTCTTCATATATTTCAAACCTGTCCAGGTTCTTCATGTTTTTCAGCACCGCTTCATGCTCCTCCTATTCTTCAGACCTTTTCATGCTCCTCAGATTTTTGACACCTTTTTAAACTCTTCATATTTTTCACACCTTTTCAGGATCTTCATGTTTTTGAACACCACTTCACACTCCTCCTATTTTCTAGACTGTTTCATGCTCCTCATATTTTTGACACCTTTTTAAGCTCTTCATATTTTTCACACATTTTCAGACTCTTCATGTTTCTGAACACCGTTTCTTGCTCCTCATATTATTCAGCCCGTTTCATGCTCCTCATATTTTTGACACCTTTTGAAGCTCTTCATGTTTTTCACACCATTTCAAGCTCTTCATGTTTTTCAACACCGCTTCATGCTCCTATTTTTCAGACCGTTTCATGCTCCTCATATTTTGACACCTTTTGAAGCTCTTCATATTTTTCACACCTTTTCAGGCTCTGCATGTTTTTCAACACCGCTTCATGCTCCTCCTATTTTTCACACCTTGTGAAGCTCTTCATATTTTTCACAACTTTTCAGGCTCTACATGTTTTTCAAGGCCACTTCATGCTCCTCCTAATTTGAAGACCGATTCATGCTCCTCATATATTTGACACCTTTTGAATCTCTTCATATATTTCACACCATTTCAGGCTCTTCATGTTTTTCAACACCGTTTAATTCTCCTCCTATTTTTCAGACCGTTTCATGCTCCTTTTATTTTTGACAACGTTTGAAGCTCTTCATATTTTTCTCACCTTTTCAGGGTCTTCATGTTTTTGAACACCGTTTCAGGCTCCTCCTATATTTCAGACTGTATCATGCTCCTCATATTTTTCACACCTTTTGAAGCTCTTCATATTTTTCACACCTTTGCAGGCTCTTCATGTTTTCCAAAACCACTTCATGCTCCTCCAAAATTTCACCGTTTCGAGCTCCTCATATTTTTGACACCTTTTGAAGCTCTTCATATTTTTCACACCTTTTCAGGCTCTTCATGTTTTTCAACACCACTTCATGCTCCTCCTATTTTTCAGACCGTTTCATGCTCCTCATATTTTTAACACCTTTTGAAGCTCTTCAAGTTTTTCACACCTTTTCAGGTTCTTCATGTTTTTCAGCACCGCATCATGCTCCTCCTATTTTTCATACCGTTTCATGATCTTCATATTTTTGATACCTTTTCAAACTCTTCATATTGTTCACAGCTTTTCAGGCTCTTCATGTTTTCAACACCGTTTCATGCTCCTCCTATTTTTCAGACCGTTTCATGCTCCTCATAATTTTGACACCGTTTGAAGCTCTTCATATTTTTCACAACTTTGCAGGCTCTTCATGTTTTCAACACCGTTTCATGCTCCTCCTATTTTTCAGACCGTTTCATGCTCTTCATATTTTTGATACCTTTTGAAACTCTTCATATTTTTCACACCTTTGCAGGCTCTTCATGTTTTCAACACCGTTTCATGCTCCTCCTATTTTTCAGACCGTTTCATGCTCCTCATATTTTTCACCCCTTTTAAGCTCTTCATATTCTTCACACCTTTTCAGGCTCTTCAAGTTTTAAACACCGTTTCATGCTACTTGTAAATTTGACACCTTTTGAAGCACTACATATTTTTCACACCTTTTCAGGCTCTTCAGGCTTTTCAACACCGCTTCATGCTCCTCCTATTTTTCAGACCGTTTCATGCTCCTCATATTTTTCACACCTTTTGAAATTCTTCATAATTGTCACTCCTTTTCAGGCTCTTCATGTTTTTGAACACAGCTTCATGTTCCTCATATTTTTCACACCTTTTGAAGCCCATCATATTTTTCACTCCTTTTCCTGTTCTTCATGTTTTTCAACAACGTTTCATGCTCCTCCTATTTTTCAGACCATTTCATGCTCCTCATATTTTTCACATCTTTTCAGGCTCTTCCTGTTTTTGACACCGCTTCATTATCCTCCAATTTTTCAGACCGTTTCATGCTCCTCATAATTTTCACACCTTTTGAAGCTCTTCATATTTTTCACACCTTTACAGGCTCTTCATGTTTTTCAACACCGTTTCATGCTCCTCCTATTTTTCAGACCGTTTCATGCTCCTCATATTTTTGACACCTTTTGAAGCTCTTCATATTTTCCATATCTTTTCAGGCTCTTCATGTTTTTCAACACCTTTCATGCTCCTGTTTTTCAGACAGTTTCATGCTCCTCATATATTTGACACCTTTTGAAGCTCTTCATATTCTTCACACCTTTTGAAGCTCTTCATATTGTTCACACCTTTTAGGCTCTTCATGTTTTTCAACACCGCTTCATGCTCCTCCTGTTTTCAGACCGTTTCATGCTCCTCATAGTATTGACACCTTTTGAAGCTCTTCATATATTTCACACTTTTTCAGGCTTTTCAGGTTTTTGAACACCGCTTCATGCTCCTCTTGATTTTCAGATCATTTCATGCTCCTCATATTTTTGACACCTTTTGAAGCTCTTCATATATTTCACAAATTTTCAGGCTCTTCATGTTTTTCAACACCGCTTCATGCTCCTCCTATTTTTCACACCTTTGAACCTCTTCATATATTTCACACCTTTTCAAGCTCTTCATGATTTTGAACACCGCTTCATGTTCCTCATATTCTTCACACCTTTTGAATCTCATCATATTTTTCACTCCTTTCCCTTTCTTCATGTTTTTCCATACCGTTTCATGCTCCTCCTATATTTCAGTTCGTTTCATGCTCCTCATATTTTTGACACTTTTTAAAGCTCTTCATATATTTCACACATTTTCACGCTCTTCATGTTTTTAACACCGCTTTATGCTGCTCCTATTTTTCAGAACAGTATCATGCTCCTCATATTTTTCACAATGTTTGAAGCTCTTCATATTTTTCACACCTTTTGAAGCTCTTCATATTTTTCAACCTCTTCAGGCTCTTCATGTTTTTGAACACCTCTTCATACTCCACCTATTTTTCAGACCGTTTCATGCTCCTCATATTTTTCACAACTTTTCAGGCTCTTCATGTTTTTCAATACTGCTTCATGCTCCTCCTATTTTTCAGACCGATTCATGCTCCTCATATTTTCCACACCTTTTGAAGCTCTTCATATTTTTCACACCTTTTCAGGCTCTTCATGTTTTTCAACATCACTTCATGATCCTCGTATTTTTCAGACTGTTTCATGGTCCTCATATTTTTGACAGGTTTTGAAGCTCTTCATATTTTTCACACATTTTCAGGCTCTTCATGTTCTTCAACACCGTTTCATGCTCTTCTTAAATTTCAGACTGTTTCATGCTCCTCATATTGTTGAATCCTTTTGAAACACTTCATGTTTTTCACCCCTTTTCAGGCTCTTCGGGTTTTTCAACACTGTTTCATGCTCCTCATATTTTTCACACCTTTTCAGCCTCTTCATGATTTTCAACACCGCTTGATGCTTCTCCAATTTTTCAGACCGTTTCATGCTCAGCTCATTTTTGACACCTTTTGAAGCTCTTCATATTTTTCACAACTTTGAAGCTCTTAATATTTTTCCTATTTTTGAAGCTCTTCATATTTTTCACACCTTTTGAAGACTTCTTATTTTTCACAACTTTTCATACTCTTCATGTTTTTGAACACGGTTTCATGCTCCTCCTATTTTCAGACAGTTTCATGCGCCTCATATTTTTGTCACCTTTTGAAGCTCTTCATATTTTTCACACCTTTTCATGCTCTTCATCTTTTTGAACACCGCTTCATGCTCCTCGTATTTTTCAGATCGTTTAATGCTCCACATATTTTTGACACCTTTTGAAGCTCTTCGTATTTTTCACACTATTTAAGGCTCCTAATGTTTTTGAACACTGCATCATGCTCCTCCTATTTTCAGACCGTTTCATGCTCCTGATGTATTTCACACTTTTTGAAGCTCTTCACATTTTTCACACCTTTTCAGGCTCTTCATGTTTTTGAACACCGTTTCAAGCTGTTCCTACTTTTCAGACCATTTCATGCTCCTCATATATTTGACACATTTTGAAGCTCTTCATATATTTCACACCTTTGCAGGCTCTTCATGTTTTTCAACACCACTTCCTCCTCCTCCTATTTTTCAGACCGCTTCATGCTCCTCTCATTTTTGACACCTTTTGAAGCTCTTCATATTTTTCACACCTTTTCAGGTTCTTCATATTTTTGAGCACCGCTTCATGCTCCTCCAATTTTTCAGATCGTTTCTTGCTCCTCATATTTTTGACACCTTTTGAATCTCTTCATATTTTTCACACCTTTTCAGGCTCTCATATTTTTGAACACAGCTTCATGCTCGTCCTGTTTTTAAGGTTGTTTCATGCTCCCCTTGTATTGCACACCTTTTGAAGCTCTTCATATATTTCACACCTTTTCAGGCTCTTCATGTTTTTGAACACCGCTTCATGCTCCTCCTATTTTTCAGACCGCTTCATGCTCCTCCTATTTTTCAGAACGCTTCTTGCTCCTCCTATATTTCAGAACGCTTCATGCTCCTCATATTTTTGACACCTTTTGAAGCTCTTCATATTTTTGACACCTTTTGAAGCTCTTCATATTTCTCACACCTTTTCAGGCTCTTCAAGTTTTTGAACACCGCCTCATGCTCCTCCTATTTTTCAGACCTTTTCATGCTCCTCATATTTTTAACACCTTTTGAAGCTCTTCATATTTTTCACACCTTTTCAGGCTTTTCATGTTTTTCAACACCATTTCATGCTCCTCCTATTTTTCAGACCGTTTCATGCTCCTCCGATTTTTCAGACCGTTTCATGGTCCTCATATTTTTGACACATTTTGAAGCTCTTCATATTTTTCACACCTTTTCAGGCTCTTCATATTTTTGAACACCGTTTCATGCTCCTCCTATTTTTCAGACCGTTTCATGCTCCTCAATTTTTTGACACCTTTTGAAGCTCTTCATATTTTTCACACCTTTTCAGGCTCTTCATGTTTTTGAACACCGTTACATTCTCCTCCTATTTTTCAGAACGTTTCATGCTCCTCTTATTTTTCACAGCTTTTCAGGCTCTTCATGTTTTTCAACACCATTTCATTCTCCTCCTATTTTTCAGACCGTTTCAAGCTCCTCCTAATTTTCTGACCATTTCATGCTTCTCATATTTTTGACACCTTTTGAAGCTCTTCATATTTTTCACACATTTACAGGCTCTTCAAGTTTTTGGGCACCGCTTCATACTTCTCCTATTTTTCATACCGTTTCATGCTAATCCTATTTTTGAAACCTTTTGAAGCTCTTCTTATTTTTCACACCTTTTCAGGCTCTTCATGTTTTTCAACACCGCTTCATGCTCCTCCTATTTTTCAGACCGTTTCATGCTCCTCCTATTTTTCAGACCGTTTCATGCTCCTCATAATTTTGACACCTTTTGAAGCTCTTCATATTTTTCACACGGTTTCATTCTCTTCATGTTTTTCAACACCGCTTCATGCTCCTCCTATTTTTCAGACTGTTTCATGCTCCTCATATTTTTTCACCTTTTGAGGTCTTCATATTTTTCACACCTTTTCAGGGTCTTCATGTTTTTGAACACCGTTTCATGCTCTTCCTATTTTTCAGAACGTTTCATGCTCCTCTTATTTTTCACACTTTTTCAGGCTCTTCATGTTTTTCTACAGCATTTCATGCTCCTCCTATTTTTCAGACCGTTTCATGCTCCTCAAATTCTTTCCACATTTTGAAGCACTTCATATTTTTCACAACTTTTCATGCCCTTCATCTTTACAAAACCGCTTCATGCTTCTCCTATTTTTCAGACCGTAAAATGCTCCTCATATTTTTGACACCTTTTGAATCTCTTCATATATTTCAGAGCTTTTCATGATTTCATGTTTTTCAACAACGCTTTATGCTGCTCCTATTTTCATTCCGTTTCATGTTTCTCATATCTTTGACACCTTTTGAAGGTCTTCATATTTTTCACACCTTTTCAGGCTCTTCATCTTTTTCAAAACAGTTTCATTCTCATCCTAATTTTCAGACTGTATCATGCTCCTCATATTTTTGACACCTTTTGAAGCTCTTCATATTTTTCACACCTTTTGAAGCTCTTCATATTTTTCACACGTTTTCAGGCTCGTAAGGTTTTTCAACACCGCTTCATGCTGATTCTATTTTTCAGACCGTTTCATGCTCCTCATATTTTGACACGTTTTGAATCTCTTCATATTTTTCACACTTTTTCAGGCTCTTCATGTTTTTCAACACCGTTTCATGCTCCTCCTATATTTCAGACCGTTTCATGCTCCTCATATTTTTCACACCTTTTGAATCTCTTCATATTTTTCACACATTTTCAGGCTCTTCATGTTTTTGATCACCGTTTCATGATCCTCCTATTTTTCCGACCGTTTCATGCTTTTCATATTTTTGACACCTTTTGAAGCTCTTCATATTTTTCACACCTTTTGAAGTTCTTCATATTTTTCACACGGTTTCAGGCTCTTCAAGATTCTCAACACCGCTTCATGCTCCTCCTATTTTTCAGACCGTTTAATCCTCCTCATGTATTTCACACCTTTTGAAGCTCTTCATATTTTTCACAACTTTTCACGCTCTTCATGTTTTTGAACACCACCTCATTCTCCTTCTATTTTTCAGAGAGTTTCAAGCTCCTCATGTATTTCACACCTTTTGAAGCTCTTCATATTTTTCACACCTTTTCAGTCTCTTCATGTTTTTCCACAGAACTTCATGCATCTCATATTTTTCAGACCGTTTCATGCTCCTCATGTATTTCACACCTTTTGAAGCTCTTCATATTTTTCACACCTTTTCAGGCTCTTCATGTTTTTGATCACCGTTTCATGCTCCTCCTATTTTTCAGACCGTTTCATGCTCCTCATATTTTTGACACCTTTTGAAGCTCTTCATATTTTTCAAATCTTTTCAGGCTCTTCATGTTTTTGAACACCGCTTCATGATCCTCCTATTTTTCAGACCGTTTCATGCTTTTCATATTTTTGACACATTTTGAAGCTCTTCATATTTTTCACACCTTTTGAAGTTCTTCATATTTTTCACACGTTTTCAGGCTCTTCAAGTTCCTCAACACCGCTTCATGCTCCTCCTATTTTTCAGACCGTTTCACGCTCATCTCATTTTGACACCTTTTGAAGCTCTTCATATTTTTCACTACTTTTGAAGCTCTTCATATTTTTCATATTTTTGACGCTCTTCATATTTTCACACGTTTTCAGGCTCTTCATGATTTTCAACACTGCTTCATGCTCCTCATATTTTTCAGACCGTTTCATGCTCATCTCATTTTTGACACCTTTTGAAGCTCTTCATATTTTTCACAACTTTTGAAGCTCTTCATATTTTTCGTATTTTTGAGGCTCTTCATATTTTCACACGTTTTCAGACTCTTCATGTTTTTCAACACCGCTTCATGTTTCTCCTATTCTTCAGACCGTTTCATGCTCCTCATATATTTGACACCTTTTGAAGCTTTTCATATTTTTCACACCTTTTCAGGCTCTTTATATTTTTGAACACGGCTTCATGCTCCTCCTATTTTTCAGACCGTTTCATGCTCCTCATATTTTTAACACCTTTTGAAGCTCATCATATTTTTCACACCTTTTCAGGCTCTTCATGTTTTTGAACACCGCTTAATGCTCCTCCTATTTTTCAGACCGTTTTTATGCTCCTCAGATTTTTGACACCTTTTGAGGCTCTTTATGTTTTTGAACACCGCGTCATGCTCCTCCTATTTTTCAGACCGTTTCATGCTCCTCATATATTTGACACCTTTTGAAGCTTTTCATATTTTTCACACCTTTTCGGCTCTTCATTTTTGTCAACACCATTTCTTGCTCCTCCTATTTTTCACACCGTTTCATGCTCATCTAATTTTTGACAACTTTTGAAGCTCTTCATATTTTTCACACCTTTTGAAGCTCTTCATATTTTCACACGTTTTCTGGCTCTTAACGGTTTTCAACACCGCTTCATGCTGATTCTATTTTTCAGACCGTTTCATGCTCCTCATATTTTTCAGACCGCTTCATGCTCCTCATATATTTGACAACTTTTCAGGCTCTTCATGTTTTTCAGCACCACTTCATGCTCCTCCGATTTTCAGACCGTTTAATCCTCCTCATGTATTTCACACGTTTTGAAACTATTCATACTTTTTACACCTTTTCAGGCTATTCATGATTCTGAACACCATTTCAAGCTCCTCCTATTTTGCAGATCGTTTCATTCTCCTCATATTTTTGACACCTTTTGAAGCTCTTCATATGTTTCACACTTTTTCAGGCTTTTCATTTTTTTCAACACCACTTCATGCTCCTCCTATTTTTCAGAGCGTTTCATGCTCATCTCATTTTGACACCTTTTGAAGCCCTTCATATTTTTCACACCTTTTCAGGCTCTTCATGTTTTTAAACACCGCTTCATGCTCCTCATATTTTTCAGACCGTTTCATGCTCCTCATATTTTTGACACCTTTGGAGCTCTTCATATTTTTCACACCTTTTCAGTCTCTTCATGTTTTTCCACAGAACTTCATGCATCTCATATTTTTCAGACCGTTTCATGCTCCTCATGTATTTCACACCTTTTGAAGCTCTTCATATTTTTCACACCTTTTCAGTCTCTTCATGTTTTTGATCACCGTTTCATGCTCCTCCTATTTTTCAGACCGTTTCATGTTCCTCATATTTTTGACACCTTTTGAAGTTCTTCATATTTTTCACACCTTTTCAGTCTCTTCATGTTTTTGAACACTGCTTCATGATCCTCCTATTTTTCAGACCGTTTCATGCTTTTCATATTTTTGACACCTTTTGAAGCTCTTCATATTTTTCACACCTTTTGAAGTTCTTCATGTTTTTCAAACGTTTTCAGGCTCTTCATGTTTCTCAACACCGCTTCATGCTCCTCCTATTTTCAGACCGTTTAATCCTCCTCATGTATTTCACACCTTTTGAAGCTCTTCATATTTTTCACACCTTTTCAGGATCTTCATGTTTTTGAACACCATTTCATGCTCCTCCTATTTTTCAGACCGTTTCATGCTCATCTCATTTTGACACCTTTTGAAGCTCTTCATATTCTTCACTACTTTTGAAGCTTTTCATATTTTTCACACCTTTTCAGGCTCTTCATTATTTTCAACACCGCTTCATGCTCCTCCTATTTTTCAGACCGTTTCATGCTCATCTCATTTTTGACACCTTTTGAAGCTCTTCATATTTTTCACAACTTTTGAAGCTCTTCATATTTTTCATATGTTTGAAGCTCTTCATATTTGCACACGTTTTCAGACTCTTCATGTTTTTCAACACCGCTTCATGTTTCTCCTATTCTTCAGACCGTTTCATGCTCCTCATATATTTGACACCTTTTGAAGCTTTTCATATTTTTCACACCTTTTCAGGCTCTTTATGTTTTTCAACACCGCTTCATGCTCCTCCTATTTTTAGACCGTTTCATGCTCCTCATATTTTTGACACCTTTTGAAGCTCTTCATATTTTTCACACCTTTTCAGGCTCTTCATGTTTTTGAACACCGCTTCATGCTCCTCCTATTTTTCAGACCGTTTCATGCTCCTCAGATTTTTGACACCTTTTGAGGCTCTTCATGTTTTTGAACACCGCTTCATGCTCCTCCTATTTAAGACCGTTTCATGCTCCTTATATATTTGACCACTTTTGAAGCTTTTCATATTTTTCACACCTTTTAAGGCGCTTCATTTTTTTCAACATCATTTCATGCTCCTCCTATTTTTCACACCGTTTCATGCTCATCTAATTTTTGACACCTTTTGAAGCTCTTTATATTTTTCACACCTTTTGAAGCTCTTCATATTTTTCACACGTTTTCTCTCTCTTAACGGTTTTCAACACCGCTTCATGCTGATTCTATTTTTCAGACCGTTTCATGCTCCTCATATTTTTGACACGTTTTGAATCTCTTCATATTTTTCACACTTTTTCTGGCTCTTTATGTTTTTGAACACCGTTTCATGCTCCTCCTATTTTTCAGACCGTCTCATGCTCCTCTTATTTTTCACAACTTTTCAGGCTCTTCATGTTTTTCTACAGCATTTCATGCTCCTCCTATTTTTCAGACCGTTTCATGCTCCTCAAATTTTTTACACATTTTGAAGCTCTTCATATTTTTCACAATTTTTTCATGCCCTTCATCTTTTAAAAAACCGCTTCATGCTGCTCCTATTTTTCAGACCGTTAAATGCTCCTCATATTTTTGACACCTTTTGAAGCTCTTCATATATTTCACAGCTTTTCATTATTTCATGTTTTTCAACAACGCTTCATGCTGCTCCTATTTTCATTCCGTTTCATGCTTCTCATATCTTTGACACCTTTTGAAGATCTTCATATTTTTCACACCTTTTCATGCTCTTCATCTTTTTCAAAACAGTTTCATTCTCATCCTAATTTTCAGACATTTTCATGCTCCTCATATTTTTGACACCTTTTGAAGCTCTTCATATTTTTCACACCTTTTCAGGCTCTTCATGTTTTTCAACACCGCTTCAAGCTCCTCCTATTTTTCAGACCGTTTCATACTCCTCATATTTTTGACACCTTTTGAACCTCTTCATATTTTTCACACCTTTTCAGGCTCTTCATGTTTTTCAACACCGCTTCATGCTCCTCCTATTTTTCAGACCGTTTAATCCTCCTCATGTATTTCACACCTTTTGAAGCTCTTCATATTTTTCACACCTTTTCAGGCTCTTCATGTTTTTGAACACCATTTCATGCTCCTTCCATTTTGGAGACCGTTTCATTCTCCTCATATTTTGGACACCTTTTGAAGCTCTTCATATATTTCACACCTTTTCAGGCTTTTCATTTTTTTCAACACCACTTCATGCTCCTCATCTTTTTCAGACCGTTTCATGCTCATCTCATTTTGACACCTTTTGAAGCTCTTCGTATTTTTCACTACTTTTGAAGTTCTTCATATTTTTCATATTTTTGAAGCTCTTCATATTTTCACACGTTTTCAGACTCTTCATGTTTTTCAACACTGCTTCATGTTTCTCCTATTCTTCAGACCGTTTCATGCTCCTCATATATTTGACACCTTTTGAAGCTTTTCATATTTTTCACACCTTTTCAGGCTCTTTATGTTTTTGAACACCGCTTCATGCTCCTCCTATTTTTCAGACCGTTTCATGCTCCTCAGATTTTTGACACCTTTTGAGGCTCTTCATGTTTTTAAACACCGCTTCATGCTCCTCCTATTTAAGACCGTTTCATGCTCCTTATATATTTGACACCTTTTGAAGCTTTTCATATTTTTCACACCTTTTAAGGCGCTTCATTTTTTTCAACACCATTTCATGCTCCTCCTATTTTTCACACCGTTTCATGCTCATCTAATTTTTGACACTTTTGAAGCTCTTCATATTTTTCACACCTTTTGAAGCTCTTCATATTTTTCACACGTTTTCTCTCTCTTAAGGTTTTTCAACACCGCTTCATGCTGATTCTATTTTTCAGACCGTTTCATGCTCCTCATATTTTTGACACGTTTTGAATCTCTTCAAATTTTTCACACTTTTTCAGGCTCTTTATGTTTTTGAACACCGTTTCATGCTCCTCCTATTTTTCAGACCGTTTCATGCTCCTCATGTATTTGACACATATTTAAGCTCTTCATATTTTTCACACCTTTTCAGGCTCTTCTTGTTTTTCAACACCACTTCATGCTCCTCCTATTTTTCAGACTGCTTCATGCTCCTCATATATTTGACAACTTTTCAGGCTCTTCATGTTTTTCTACACCACTTCATGCTCCTCCTATTTTCAGACCGTTTAATCCTCCTCATGTATTTCACACCTTTTGAAACTATTCATATTTTTCACACCTTTTCAGGCTATTCATGATTTTGAACACAATTTCAAGCTCCTCCCATTTTGCAGATCGTTTCATTCTCCTCATATTTTTGACACCTTTTGAAGCTCTTCATAAGTTTCACACATTTTCAGGCTTTTCATTTTTTTCAACACCACTTCATGCTCCTCCTATTTTTCAGAGCGTTTCATGCTCATCTCATTTTGACACCTTTTGAAGCTCTTCATATTTTTCACACCATTTCAGGCTCTTCATGATTTTCAACACCGCTTCATGCTTCTCCTATTTTACAGACCGTTTCATGCTCCTCATATTTTTCAGACCGTTTCATGCTCCTCATATTTTTGACACATTTTGAAGCTCTTCATGTTTTTCAACACCATTTCATGCTCCTTCTATTTTTCAGACCATTTCATGCTCCTCATTTTTTTGACACTTTTTGAAGATCTTCATGGTTTTCTACACTGTTTCATGCTCCTCCTATTTTTCAGACCGTTTCATGCTCCTCCTATTTTTGAGACCTTTTCATGCTCCTCATATTTTTGACACGTTTTGAAGCTCTTCATATATTTCAAAACTTTTCAGGCTCCTCCTGATTTTCAACACAGCTTCATGCTGCTCCTATTTTTCAGAACGTTTCATGTGTCTCATACTTTTGACACCTTTTGAAGCTCTTCATATATTTCACACCTTTTCAGACTCTTCATGTTTTTCAACACCGCTTCATCCTCCTCCTATTTTTCAGACCGTTTCATGCTCCTCATATATTTGACACCTTTTGTAGCTCTTCATATTTTTCACACCTTTTCAGACTCTTCATGTTTTTGAATACCGCTTAATGCTCCACCTACTTTTCAGACAGTTGCATGGTCCTCACATTTTTGACACCTTTTGAAGCTCTTCATGTTTCTCACACCTTTTCAGGCTTTTCATATTTTGAATACCGCTTCATGCTCCTCCTATTTTTCAGACCGTTTCATGCTCCTCACATTTTTGACACCTTTTGAAGCTCTTCATATATTTCACACATTTTCAGGCTCTTCATGTTTTTCACACCTTTTCAGGCTCTTCATGTTTTTCAACACTGCTTCATGCTCCACCTATTTTTCAGACCGTTTCATGCTCCTCATATGTTTGACACCTTTTGAAGCTCTTCATATTTTCACACCTTTTCAGGCTCTTCATGTTTGTCAACACCGCTTCATGCTCCTCATATTTTTGACACCTTTTGAAGCTCTTCAGATTTTCACACCTTTTCAGGCTCTTCATGTTTGTCAACACCGCTTCATGCTCCTCATATTTTTGACACCTTTTGATGCTCTTCATATTTTTCACACCTTTTGAAGCTGCTCATATATTTCACACGTTTATATGCTCTTCATGTTTTTCAGCACCACTTCTTGCTCCTCGTATTTTTCAGACCGTTTCATGCTCCTCATATTTTTGACACCTTTTGAAGCTCTTCATATTTTTCACCACTTTTCAGCCTCTTCATGTTTTTCAACACCGTTTCATTCTCCTCCTATTTTTCAGACCGTTTCATGCTCCTCATATTATTGACACCTTTTGAAGCTCTACATATATTTCACACCTTTTCAGGCTCTTCATGTTTTTGAAAACCGTTGATTGCTCCTCCTAATTTTCAGACCGTTTCATGCTCCTCATATTTTTGACACCCCTTGAAGCTCTTCATATTTTTCACACCTTTTCAGGCTCTTCATGTTTTTCAACACCGTTTCATGCTCCTCCTATTTTTCAGACCATTTCATGCTCCTCATATTTTGACACCTTTTGAAGCTCTTCATATATTTCAAAATTTTCAGGCTCTTCCTGATTTTCAACACAGCTTCATGCTCCTCATATTTTTCAGAACGTTTCATGTTCCTCATATTATTGACACCTTTTGAAGCTCTTCCTATTTTTCACACCTTTTCAGGCTCTTCATGTTTTTGAAAACCACTTCATGCTCTTCATATTTTTCAGACCGTTTAATGTTCCACATATTTTTGACACCTTTTTAAGCTCTTCATATATTTCACACCTTTTCAGGTTCTTCATGTTTTTCAACACCGCTTCATGCCCCTCCTATTTTTCAGACCGTTTCATGCTGCTCATATTTTGACACTTTTTGAAGCTCTTCATATATTTCAAAACTTTTCAGGCTCTTCGTGATTTTCAACACAGCTTCATTCTCCTCCTATCTTTCAGAACGTTTCATGTTCCTCATATTTTTGACACCTTTTGAAGCTCTTCATATTTTTCACACCTTTTCAGGCTCTTCATGTTTTTCAACACCGCTTCATGTTCTCCCTAAATTTCAGGCTGTTTCATGCTTCTCATATTTTTCACACCTTTTGAAGCCTTCATATTTTTCACAGCTTTTCAGGCTCTTCATGTTTTTCAACACCGCTTCATGTTCTCCCTAAATTTCAGGCTGTTTCATGCTTCTCATATTTTTGACACCTTTTGAAGCTCTTCATATTTTTCACACCTTTTCAGGCTCTTCATGTTTTTCAACACCGCTTCATGCTCCTCCTACTTTTCAGACCGTTTCATGCTCCTCATATTTTTTACACCATTTGAAGCTCTACATATTTTTCACTTTTTCATGCTCTTCACCTTTTTCAAAACCGTTTCATGCTCATCCTATTTTTCAGACCGTTTCATGCTCCTCATATTTTTGACACCTTTTGAAGCTCTTCATATTTTTCACAGCTTTTCAGGCTCTTCATGTTTTTCAACACCGTTTCATGCTCCTCCTATTTTTCAGACCGTTTCATGCTCCTCATATTTTGACACCTTTGAATCTCTTCATATTTTTCACATCTTTTCATGCTCTTCATGTTTTTGAACACTGTTTCATGCTCCTACTTTTTTTCAGACAGTTTCATGCTCCTAATAGTTTTCACACCTTTTGAAGCTCTTCATATTTTTCACACCTTTTCAGGCACTTCCTGTTTTTGACGACCGCTTCATGCTCCTCATATTTTTCAGACCGTTTCATGCTCATATTTTTCACACTTTTTGAAGCTCTTCATTATTGCACACCTTTTGAAGCTCTTCATGTTTTTCATACGTTTTCAGTCTCTTCATGTTTTTCAACATCACTTCATGCTCCTCCTATTTTTCAGACCCTTTCATGCTCCTCATATTTTTGACACCTTTTGAAACTCTTCATATTTTTCACACCTTTTCAGGCTCTTCATGTTTTTTAACACCATTTTATGCTGCTCTTGTATTTCAGACCGTTTCCTGCTCCTCATATTTATGACACATTTTGAAGCTCTTCATATTTTTCACACCTTTTCAGGCTCTTTATGATTTTCAACACCACTTCATGCTCCTCCTATTTTTCAGAACGTTACATGCTCCTCATATTTTTGACACCTTTTGAAGCTCTCCATATTTTTCACACCTTTTTAGGTTCTTCATGTTTTTCAACACTGTTTCATGCTCCTCCTACTTTTCAGACCGTTTCATGCTCCTCATATTTTTTACACCATTTGAAGCTCTACATATTTTTCACTTTTTCATGCTCTTCACCTTTTTCAAAACCGTTTCTTGCTCATCCTATTTTTCAGACCGTTTCATGCTCCTCATATTTTTGACACCTTTTGAAGCTCTTCATATTTTTCACAGCTTTTCAGGCTCTTCATGTTTTTCAACACCGTTTCATGCTCCTCCTATTTTTCAGACCGTTTCATGCTCCTCATATTTTGACACCTTTTGAATCTCTTCATATTTTTCACATCTTTTCATGCTCTTCATGTTTTTGAACACTGTTTCATGCTCCTACTTTTTTTCAGACAGTTTCATGCTCCTAGTATTTTTCACACCTTTTGAAGCTCTTCATATTTTTCACACCTTTTCAGGCACTTCCTGTTTTTGACGACCGCTTCATGCTCCTCATATTTTTCAGACCGTTTCATGCTCATATTTTTCACACTTTTTGAAGCTCTTCATTATTTCACACCTTTTGAAGCTCTTCATGTTTTTCATACGTTTTCAGTCTCTTCATGTTTTTCAACATCACTTCATGCTCCTCCTATTTTTCAGACCGTTTCATGCTCCTCATATTTTTGACACCTTATGAAGCTCTTCATATTTTTCACACCTTTTCAGGCTCTTCATGTTTTTTAACACCATTTTATGCTGCTCTTATATTTCAGACCGTTTCCTGCTCCTCATATTTATGACACATTTTGAAGCTCTTCATATTTTTCACACCTTTTCAGGCTCTTTATGATTTTCAACACCACTTCATGCTCCTCCTATTTTTCAGAACATTACATGCTCCTCATATTTTTGACACCTTTTGAAGCTCTCCATATTTTTCACACCTTTTTAGGTTCTTCATGTTTTTCAACACTGTTTCATGCTCCTCCTACTTTTCAGACCGTTTCATGCTCCTCATATTTTTTACACCATTTGAAGCTCTACATATTTTTCACTTTTTCATGCTCGTCACCTTTTTCAAAACCGTTTCATGCTCATCCTATTTTTCAGACCGTTTCATGCTCCTCATATTTTTGACACCTTTTGAAGCTCTTCATATTTTTCACAGCTTTTCAGGCTCTTCATGTTTTTGAACACCGTTTCATGCTCCTCCTATTTTTCAGACCATTTCATGCTCCTCATATTTTGACACCTTTTGAATCTCTTCATATTTTTCACATCTTTTCATGCTCTTCATGTTTTTGAACACTGTTTCATGCTCCTACTTTTTTTCAGACAGTTTCATGCTCCTAATATTTTTCACACCTTTTGAAGCTCTTCATATTTTTCACACCTTTTCAGGCACTTCCTGTTTTTGACGACCGCTTCATGCTCCTCATATTTTTCAGACCGTTTCATGCTCATATTTTTCACACTTTTTGAAGCTCTTCATTATTTCACACCTTTTGAAGCTCTTCATGTTTTTCATACGTTTTCAGTCTCTTCATGTTTTTCAACATCACTTCATGCTCCTCCTATTTTTCAGACCGTTTCATGCTCCTCATATTTTTGACACCTTATGAAGCTCTTCATATTTTTCACACCTTTTCAGGCTCTTCATTATTGTGAACATCACTTCTTGCTCCTCCTATATTTTAGACCGTTTCATGCTCCTCATATTTTTCACACCTTTTGAAGCTCTTCATATTTTTGACACCTTTTCAGGCTCTTCATGTTGTTGAATACGGCTTATTGCTCCTCCTATTTTTCAAACCGTTCCATGCTCCTCATATTTTTCACACCTTTTGAAGCTCTTCATATTTTTCACCACTTTTCAGCCTCTTCATGTTTTTCAACACCGTTTCATTCTCCTCCTATTTTTCAGACCGTTTCATGCTCCTCATATTATTGACACCTTTTGAAGCTCTACATATTTTTCACACCTTTTCAGGCTCTTCATGTTTTTGAACACAGTTTCACGCTCCTCCTGTTTTTGAGACCGTTTCATTATCCTCATATTTTTGACACTTTTTGAAGCTCTTCATATTTTTCACACCTTTTCAGGATCTTCCTGATTTTCAGCACAGCTTAATGCTCCTCATATTTTTCAGAACGTTTCATGTTCCTCATATTATTGACACCTTTTGAAGATCTTCCTATTTTTCACACCTTTTCAGGCTCTTCATGTTTTTGAAAACCACTTCATGCTCTTCATATTTTTCAGACCGTTTAATGTTCCACATATTTTTGACACCTTTTTAAGCTCTTCATATATTTCACACCTTTTCAGGCTCTTCATGTTTTTCAACACCGATTCATGCTCCTCCTATTTTTCAGACAGTTTCATGCTACTCATATTTTTGACACCTTTGAAGCTCTTCATATATTTCACTCCTTTTCAGGCTCTTCATGTTTTTGAACACTGCTTCATGCTCCTCCTATTTTTCAGACCGCTTCATGCTCCTCCTATTTTTCAGACCGTTTCATGCTCCTCATATTTTTGACACCTTTTGAAGCTCTTCATATTTTTCACACCATTTCAGGCTCTTCATGTTTTTGAAAACCCTTTCTTGCTCCTCATATTTTTCAGAACGTTTCATGCTCCTTATATTTTCGTCACATTTTGAAGCTCTTCATATTTTTCAAACCTTTTCAGTCTCTTCATGTTTTCCAACAATGCTTCATGCCCCTCCTATTTTTCAGACCTTTTCATGCTCCTCATATTTTTGACACCTTTTGAAGCTCTTCATATTTTTCACACCTTTCCAGGCTCTTCATGTTATTAAACACCGTTTCATGCTCCTCCTAATTTGAAGACCGATTCATGCTCCTCATATATTTGACACCTTTTGAAGCTCTTCATATTTTTCACACCTTTTCATGCTGTTCATGTTTTTCAACACTGCTTCATGCTCCTCCTATTTCTTAGGCCTTTTCATGCTCCTCATATTTTTGACACGTTTTGAAGCTCGTCATATTTTTCACTCCTTTGCAGGCTCCTCATGTTTTTCAACACCGCTCCATGCTCCTCCTGTTTTTCAGACAGTTTCATGCTCCTTATATTTTTCACACCTTTTAAACTCTTCATATATTTCAAACCTGTCCAGGTTCTTCATGTTTTTCAGCACCGCTACATGCTCCTCCTATTCTTCAGACCTTTTCATGCTCCTCAGATTTTTGACACCTTTTTAAGCTCTTCATATTTTTCACACCTTTTCAGGATCTTCATGTTTTTGAACACCACTTCACACTCCTCCTATTTTCCAGACTGTTTCATGCTCCTCATATTTTTGACACCTTTTTAAGCTCTTCATATTTTTCACACATTTTCAGACTCTTCATGTTTCTGAACACCGTTTCTTGCTCCTCATATTATTCAGCCCGTTCCATGTTCCTCATATTTTTGACACCTTTTGAGGTCTTTAATATATTTCAACCCTTTTCAGGCTCTTTATGTTTTTCAAAACCGCTTCATGCTCCTCCTATTTTTCAGACCGTTTCATGCTCCTCATATTTTTGACACCTTTTCAGCTTGTCTTATTTTTCACACCTTTTCAGGCTATTCATGTTTTTCAACACCGCTTCATGCTCCTCCCATTTTTCAGTCCGTTTCATGCTCCTCATATTTTTGACACCTTTTGAAGCTCTTCATATTTTTCACAATTTTTCAGGCCCTTCATGATTTTTCAACATCACTTCATGCTCCTCCTATTGTTCAGACCGTTTCATGCTCCTAATATTTTTGAGACCTTTTGAAGCTCTTCATATATTTCACACCTTTTCAGGCTTTTCATGTTTTTCAACACCGCTTCATGCTCCTCCTATTTTTCAGGCCGTTTCATGCTCCTCATATTTTTAACACGTTTTTAAATTCATCATAATTTTCACACCTTTTCAGGCTCTTCATATTTTTCAACACCGCTTCATGCTCCTCCTATTTTTCAGACAGTTTCCTGCTCCTCATATTTTTGACACCTTTTGAAACTCTTCATATTTTTCAAACCTTTTCAGGTTCTTCATGTTTTTCAACACCGGTTCATGCTCCTCCTATTTTTCAAATCGTTTCATCCTCCTCATACATTTGACACCTTTTGAACCTCTTCTTATTTTTCACACCTTTTCAGGCTCTTCATGTTTTTGAACACCACTTCACTCTCCTCGTATATTTCAGACCGTTTCATGCTCCTCATATTTTGACACCTTTTGAAGCTCTTCATATTTTTCACACGTTTTCATGCTCTTCATGTTTTTCAACACAGCTTCATGCTCCTCCTATTTTTCAGACCGTTTCATGCTCCTCATATTTTTGACACGTTTTGAAGCTCTTCATATTTTTCACCCCTTTTCAGGCTCTTCATGTTTTTCAACACCGATTCATGCTCCTCCTATTTTTCAGACAGTTTCATGCTACTCATATTTTTGACACCTTTGAAGCTCTTCATATTTTTCACACTTTTTCAGGCTCTTCATGTTTTTCAACACCGCTTCATGCTCCTCCTATTTTTCAGACCGATTCATGCTCCTCCTATTTTTCAGACCGTTTCATGCTCCTCATATTCTTGACACCTTTTGAAGCTCTTCATATTTTTCACACCATTTCAGGCTCTTCATGTTTTTGAAAACCCTTTCTTGCTCCTCATATTTTTCAGAACGTTTCATGCTCCTTATATTTTTGACACATTTTGAAGCTCTTCATATTTTTCACACCTTTTGAAGCTCTTCATATTTTTCAAACATTTTCAGTCTCTTCATGTTTTCCAACAATGCTTCATGCCCCTCCTATTTTTAAGACCGTTTCATGCTCCTCATATTTTTGACACCTTTTGAAGCTGTTCATATTTTTCACACCTTTCCAGGCTCTTCATGTTATTAAACACCGTTTCATGCTCCTCCTAATTTGAAGACCGATTCATGCTCCTCATATATTTGACACCTTTTGAAGCTCTTCATATTTTTCACACCTTTTCATGCTGTTCATGTTTTTCAACACTGCTTCATGCTCCTCCTATTTCTTAGGCCTTTTCATGCTCCTCATATTTTGACACGTTTTGAAGCTCGTCATATTTTTCACTCCTTTGCAGGCTCTTCATGTTTTTCAACACCGCTCCATGCTCCTCCTATTTTTCAGACAGTATCATGCTCCTCATATTTTTCACACCTTTTAAACTCTTCATATATTTCAAACCTGTCCAGGTTCTTCATGTTTTTCAGCACCGCTTCATGCTCCTCCTATTCTTCAGACCTTTTCATGCTCCTCAGATTTTTGACACCTTTTTAAGCTCTTCATATTTTTCACACCTTTTCAGGATCTTCATGTTTTTGAACACCACTTCACACTCCTCCTATTTTCCAGACTGTTTCATGCTCCTCATATTTTTGACACCTTTTTAAGCTCTTCATATTTTTCACACATTTTCAGACTCTTCATGTTTCTGAACACCGTTTCTTGCTCCTCATATTATTCAGCCCGTTTCATGCTCCTCATATTTTGACACCTTTTGAAGCTCTTCATATTTTTCACACCTTTTCAGGCTCTGCATGTTTTTCAACACCGCTTCATGCTCCTCCTATTTTTCACACCTTGTGAAGCTCTTCATATTTTTCACAACTTTTCAGGCTCTACATGTTTTTCAAGGCCACTTCATGCTCCTCCTATTTTTCAGACTGTTTCATGCTCCTCATATTTTGACAACTTTTGAAGCTCTTCATATTTTTCACAACTTTTCATGCTGTTCATGTTTTTCAACACTGCTTCATGCTCCTCCTATTTCTTAGGCCTTTTCATGCTCCTCATATTTTTGACACGTTTTGAAGCTCGTCATATTTTTCACTCCTTTGCAGGCTCCTCATGTTTTTCAACACCGCTCCATGCTCCTCCGATTTTTCAGACAGTTTCATGCTCCTCATATTTTTCACACCTTTTAAACTCTTCATATATTTCAAACCTGTCCAGGTTCTTCATGTATTTCAGCACCGCTTCATGCTCCTCCTATTCTTCAGACCTTTTCATGCTCCTCAGATTTTTGACACCTTTTTAAGCTCTTCATATTTTTCACACCTTTTCAGGATCTTCATGTTTTTGAACACCACTTCACACTCCTCCTATTTTCCAGACTGTTTCATGCTCCTCATATTTTTGACACCTTTTTAAGCTCTTCATATTTTTCACACCTTTTCAGGCTCTTCATGTTTCTGAACACCGTTTCTTGCTCCTCATATTATTCAGCCCGTTTCATGCTCCTCATATTTTTGACACCTTTTGAAGCTCTTCATGTTTTTCACACCATTTCAGGCTCTTCATGTTTTTGAACTCCGTTTCATGCTCCTCCTATTTTTCAGACCGTTTCATGCTCCTCATATTTTTGACACCTTTTGAGGTCTTTAATATATTTCAAACCTTTTCAGGCTCTTTAGGTTTTTCAAAACCGCTTCATGCTCCTCCTATCTTTCAGACCGTTTCATGCTCCTCATATTTCTGAAACCTTTTGAAGCTTGTCTTATTTTTCACACCTTTTCAGGCTCTTCATGTTTTTCAACACCGTTTCATGCTCCTCCCATTTTTCAAGCCGTTTCATGCTCCTCATATTTTTGACACCTTTTGAAGCTCTTCATATTTTTCACACCATTTCAGGCTCTTCATGTTTTTGAAAACCCTTTCTTGCTCCTCATATTTTTCAGAACGTTTCGTGCTCCTCATATTTTTGACACCTTTTGAAGCTCTTCATATTTTTCAAACCTTTTCAGTTTCTTCATGTTTTCCAACAACGCTTCATGCCCCTCCTATTTTTAAGACCGTTTCATGCTCCTCATATTTTTGACACCTTTTGAAGCTCTTCATATTTTTCACACCTTTCCAGGCTCTTCATGTTATTAAACACCGTTTCATGCTCCTCCTAATTTGAAGACCGATTCATGCTCCTCATATATTTGACACCTTTCGAAGCTCTTCATATTTTTCACACCTTTTCATGCTGTTCATGTTTTTCAACACTGCTTCATGCTCCTCCTATTTCTTAGGCCTTTTCATGCTCCTCATATTTTTGACACGTTTTGAGGCTCGTCATATTTTTCACTCCTTTGCAGGCTCTTCATGTTTTTCAACACTGCTCCATGCTCCTCCTATTTTTCAGACAGTTTCATGCTCCTCATATTTTTCACACCTTTTAAACTCTTCATATATTTCAAATCTGTCCAGATTCTTCATGATTTTCAGCACCGCTTCATGCTCCTCCTATTCTTCAGACCTTTTCATGCTCCTCAGATTTTTGACACCTTTTTAAACTCTTCATATTTTTCACACCTTTTCAGGATCTTCATGTTTTTGAACACCACTTCACACTCCTCCTATTTTCCAGACTGTTTCATGCTCCTCATATTTTTGACACCTTTTTAAGCTCTTCATATTTTTCACACATTTTCAGACTCTT
The DNA here is from genome assembly GCF_033118175.1 of Dama dama. Lineage (NCBI taxonomy): Eukaryota > Metazoa > Chordata > Mammalia > Artiodactyla > Cervidae > Dama > Dama dama. Next base: position 1,461,776 of record NW_026870965.1, on the reverse strand, counting down.
CATGTTTCTGAACACCGTTTCTTGCTCCTCATATTATTCAGCCCGTTTCATGCTCCTCATATTTTGACACGTTTTGAAGCTCTTCATGTTTTTCAAACCATTTCAGGCTCTTCATGTTTTTCAACACCGCTTCATGCTCCTATTTTTCAGACCGTTTCATGCTCCTCATATTTTGACACCTTTTGAAGGTCTTCATATTTTTCACACCTTTTCAGGCTCTGCATGTTTTTCAACACCGCTTCATGCTCCTCCTATTTTTCACACCTTGTGAAGCTCTTCATATTTTTCACAACTTTTCAGGCTCTACATGTTTTTCAAGGCCACTTCATGCTCCTCCTATTTTTCAGACCGTTTCATGCTCCTCATATTTTGACAACTTTTGAAGCTCTTCATATTTTTCACACCTTTTCATGCTGTTCATGTTTTTCAATACTGCTTCATGCTCCTCCTATTTCTTAGGCCTTTTCATGCTCCTCATATTTTTGACACTTTTTGACGCTCTTCATATTTTTCACACCTTTCCAGGCTCTTCATGTTATTAAACACCGTTTCATGCTCCTCCTAATTTGAAGACCGATTCATGCTCCTCATATATTTGACACCTTTTGAAGCTCTTCATATTTTTCACACCTTTTCATGCTGTTCATGTTTTTCAACACTGCTTCATGCTCCTCCTATTTCTTAGGCCTTTTCATGCTCCTCATATTTTTGACACGTTTTGAAGCTCGTCATATTTTTCACTCCTTTGCAGGCTCCTCATGTTTTTCAACACCGCTCCATGCTCCTCCTATTTTTCTGACAGTTTCATGCTCCTCATATTTTTCACACCTTTTAAACTCTTCATATATTTCAAACCTGTCCAGGTTCTTCATGTTTTTCAGCACCGCTTCATGCTCCTCCTATTCTTCAGACCTTTTCATGCTCCTTAGATTTTTGACACCTTTTTAAGCTCTTCATATTTTTCACACCTTTTCAGGATCTTCATGTTTTTGAACACCACTTCACACTCCTCCTATTTTCCAGACTGTTTCATGCTCCTCATATTTTTGACACCTTTTTAAGCTTTTCATATTTTTCACACATTTTCAGACTCTTCATGTTTCTGAACACCGTTTCTTGCTCCTCATATTATTCAGCCCGTTTCATGCTCCTCATATTTTTGACACCTTTTGAGGCCTTTAATATATTTCAAACCTTTTCAGGCTCTTTATGTTTTTCAAAACCGCTTCATGCTCCTCCTATTTTTCAGACCGTTTCATGCTCCTTATATTTCTGAAACGTTTTGAAGCTTGTCTTATTTTTCACTGTAGCAACACAAAAGGGCTCTGTGGACCCCAATTCAACTCGAGATGAGAGCTTAGTCCCTGGCTTCGAATCAAGAAGAATACCAACTTTCCACAAGCACCTCAAGAGGAGGCTTCTCTCAGCTACAGGTATGTGAGAGGGACCCTGAGTTTGTGGCCTCAAGTGGAATGGACACCAAGATGCTCTGACTCGAAGTAAGGCCGGATATCCCTGCAGTGAATTGAATGCAGGCTCGTCTTGCATCTCCCAAGACGAAGGGATGTCTGAATCCCCTGTGGAGACCACAGAGAAAGACCTAATTTTCCTCCTCATCGCGACCGGAGGCCTCACATCCTTTGAGAATGCGAGAGGTCCACGGAGATCAATGCTTCCTAAGAGACGATGCCTGACTCCTCTTGAAAATGGATAGGAGTCCCAGGATCCCTGTGGCACGTGGAAAGGGACCCTGGGTCTCCCGACTCACGTGAAGACGCGTCCCCATTGCCATGCCAAGACTCGAGGAGAATCCCGAGGTGTCCCTCGCACCTAGGCAGGAGTCCTGACGTCGCTGACCAAACACGTGTCTGGAAGGGCCCTCCCCGTCGTAACTCGAGAATATACCGCAGGTTCCGGCCGCAACTCGAGAAAAACCATGAGACTTCCCCCTCGCCGCGACATGAGGCCCGATTCCCCTGCAATGCGTGCAGAGCAATTCCGTGTTCCACATCAAACGTGAAAGGAGCCTTGATTTCCTTGATGGCACTCCAGAGAAAACCCAAGATCACTGTCTCAAGTCTAGAGGGATCCTGAGGTCACTGGAGCAACACGAAAGGGCTCCGTGGACCCCAAGTCACCTCGGGATGAGATCTTAGTCCCTGGCTTTGACTCAAGAGGAATACCAAGTTTCCACAAGCACCTCAAGTGGAGCCTTCTCTCAGCTACATTATGTGAGAGGGACCCTGAGGTTGTGGCCTCAAGTGGAATGGACACCGAGATGCTCTGACTCGAAATAAGGCAGGATATCCCTGCAGTGAATTGAATGCAGGCTCGTCTTGCATCTCCCAAGACGAAGGGATGTCTGAATCCCCTATGGAGACCACAGAGAAAAACCTAGTCCTCCGCCTCATCGAGACCGAAGGCATCACATACTTTGAAAACTCGAGAGGTCTGCGGAGATCAATGCTTCCAAAGGAGACGATGCGTGACTCTTTTTGAAAATGGATAGGAGTCCCAGGATCTCTGTGGCACGTGGAAAGGGACCCTGGGTCTCCCGCCTCACGGGGAGACGCATCTTAATTGCCATGCCAAGACTCGAGGAGAATCCCGAGGTGTCCCTCGCTCCTAGGGAGGAGTCCTGACCTCGCTGAAAAAACACGTGTCTGGAAGGGCCCTCCCCGTCGTAACTCGAGAATATACCCCAGGTTCCGGCCGCAACTCGAGAAAAACCATGAGACTTCCCCCTCGCCGCGAGATGAGGCCCGATTCCCCTGCACTGCGTGCAGAGCAATTCCGTGTTCCACATCAAACGTGAAAGGAGCCTTGATTTCCTTGATGGCACTCCAGAGAAAACCCAAGACCACTGTCTCAAGTCTAGAGGGATCCTGAGGTCACTGGAGCAACACGAAAGGGCTGCGTGGACCCCAAATCAACTCGAGATGAGAGCTTAGTCCCTGGCTTCGAATCAAGAGGAATACCAACTTTCCACAAGCACCTCCAGAGGAGGCTTCTCTCAGCTACAGGTATGTGAGAGGGATTCTGAATCTGTGGCCTCAAGTGGAACGGACACCGAGATATTCTGACTCGAAGTAAGGCCTGATATCCCTGCAGTGAATTGAATGCAGGCTCGTCTTGCATCTCCCAAGACGAAGGGATGTCTGAATCCCCTGTGGAGAGGACAGAGAAAGACCTAGTCCTCCGCCTCATCGTGACTGGAGGCCTCACATCCTTTGAAAACTCGAGAAGCCTGCGGAAATCAATGCTTCCAAAGGAGACGATGCCTGACTCTTCTTGAAAATGGATAGGAGTCCCAGGATCCCTGTGGCACGTGGACAGGGACCCTGGGTCTCCCGCCTCACGTGGAGACGCGTCCCAATTGCCATGCCAAGACTCGAGGAGAATCCCAAAGTGTCCCTCGCACCTAGGCAGGAGTCCTGACGTGTCTGAACAAACACGTGTCTGGAAGGTCCCTCCCCATTGTAATTCGAGAATATACCCCAGGTTCCGGCCGCAACTCGAGAAAAACCATGAGACTTCCCCCTTGCCGCGAGATGAGGCCCAATTCCCCTGCACTGCATGCAGAGCAATTCCGTGTTCCACATCAAACTTGAAAGGAGCCTTGATTTCCTTCATGGCACTCCAGAGAAAACCCAAGATCACTGTCTCAAGTCTAGAGGGATCCTGAGGTCCCTGGAGCAACACGAAAGGGCTCCGTGCACCCCAAATCAACTCGAGATGAGAGCTTAGTCCCTGGCTTCGAATCAAGAGGAATACCAACTTTCCACAAGCACCTCAAGAGGAGGCTTCTCTCAGCTACAGGTATGTGAGAGGGATTCTGAATTTGAGGCCTCAAGTGGAACGGACACCGAGATGCTCTGACTCGAAGTAAGGCCTGATATCCCTGCAGTGAATTGAATGCAGGCTCGTCTTGCATCTCCCAAGACGAAGGGATGTCTGAATCCGCTGTGGAGACCACAGAGAAAGACCTAGTCCTCCGCCTCATCGCGACCGGAGGCCTCACATCCTTTGAAAACTCGAGAGGTCCGCGGAGATCAATGCTTCCAAAGGAGACGATGCCTGACTCCTCTTGAAAATGGATAGGAGTCCCAGGATCCCTGTGGCACGTGGACAGGGACCCTGGGTTTCCCGCCTCACGTGGAGACGCGTCCCAATTGCCATGCCAAGACTCGAGGAGAATCCCAAAGTGTCCCTCGCACCTAGGCAGGAGTCCTGACGTGTCTGAACAAACACGTGTCTGGAAGGGCCCTCCCCATCGTAACTCGAGAATATACCCCAGGTTCCGGCCGCAACTCGAGAAAAACCATGAGACTTCCCCCTTGCCGCGAGATGAGGCCCGATTCCCCTGCACTGCATGCAGAGCAATTCCGTGTTCCACATCAAACTTGAAAGGAGCCTTGATTTCCTTCATGGCACTCCAGAGAAAACCCAAGATCACTGTCTCAAGTCTAGAGGGATCCTGAGGTCACTGGAGCAACAGGAAAGGGCTCCGTGGACCCCAAATCAACTCGAGATGAGAGCTTAGTCCCTGGCTTAGACTCAAGAGGAATATCAACTTGCCAAAAGCACCACAAGAGGAGGCTTCTCTCAGCTACAGGTATGTGAGAGGGACCCTGAGTTTGTGGCCTCAAGTGGAATGGACACCGAGATGCTCGGACTCGAAGTAAGGGCAGATATCCCTGCAGTGAATTGAATGCAGGCTCGTCTTGCATCTGCCAAGACTAAGGGATGTCTGAATCCCCTGTGGAGACCACAGAGAAAGACCTAGACTTCCGCATCATCGCGAAGGGAGGCCTCACATCCTTTGAAAATTCGAGAGGTCCGCGGAGATCAATGCTTCCAAAGGAGACGATGCCTGACTCCTCTTGAAAATGGATAGGAGTCCCAGGATCCCTGTGGCACGTGGAAAGGGACACTGGGTCTCCCGCCTCACGTGGAGACACGTCCCCATTGCCATGCCAAGACTCGAGGAGAATCCCGAGGAGTCCCTCGCACCTAGGCAGGAGTCCTGACATCGCTGAACAAACACGTGTCTGGAAGGGCCCTCCCCGTCGTAACATGAGAATATACCCCAGGTTCCGGCCGCAACTCGAGAAAAACAATGAGACTTCCCCATCGCCGCGACATGAGGCCCGATTCCCCTGCACTGCGTGCAGAACAATTCCGTGTTCCACATCAAACGTGAAAGGAGCCTTGATTTCCTTGATGGCACTCCAGAGAAAACCCAAGATCACTGTCTCAAGTCTAGAGGGATCCTGAGGTCACTGGAGCAACACGAAAGGGCTCCGTGGATCCCAAATCAACTCGAGATGAGAGCTTAGTCCCTGGCTTAGACTCAAGAAGAATACCAACTTTCCACAAGCACCTCAAGAGAAGGCTTCTCTCAGCTACAGCTATGTGAGAGGGACCCTGAGTTTGTGGCCTCAAGTGCAATGGACACCGAGATGCTCTGACTCGAAGTAAGGCCGGATATCCCTGCATTGAATTGAATGCAGGCTCGTCTTGCATCTCCCAAGATGAAGGGATGTCTGAATCCCCTGTGGAGACCACAGAGAAAGACCTAGACTTCCGCATCATCGCGACCGGAGGCCTCACATCCTTTGAAAACTCGAGAGGTCTGCGGAAATCTATGCTTCCAAAGGAGACGATGCCTGACTCTTCTTGAAAATGGATAGGAGTCCCAGGATCCCTGTGGCACGTGGACAGGGACCCTGGGTCTCCTGCCTCACGTGGAGACGCGTCCCAGTTGCCATGCCAAGACTCGAGGAGAATCCCGAAGTGTCCCTCGCACCTAGGCAGGAGTCCTGAGGTCGCTGAACAAACACGTGTCTGGAAGGGCCCTCCCCGTCGTAACTCGAGAATATACCACAGGTTCCGGCCGCAACTCGAGAAAAACCATGAGACTTCCCCCTCGCCGCGAGATGAGGCCCGATTCCCCTGCACTGCATGCAGAGCAATTCCGTGTTCCACATCAAACGTGAAAGGAGCCTTGATTTTCTTCATGGCACTCCAGAGAAAACCCAACATGACTGTCTCAAGTCTAGAGGGACCCTGAGGTCACTGGAGCAACACGAAATTTCTCCGTGGACCCCAAATCAACTCGAGATGAGAGCTTAGTCCCTGGCTTCGACTCAAGAGGAATACCAACTTTCCACAAGCACCTCAAGAGGAGTCTTCTCTCAGCTACAGGTATGTGAGAGGGACCCTGAGTTTGTGGCCTCAAGTGGAATGGACACCAAGATGCTCTGACTCGAAGTAAGGCCGGATATCCCTGCAGTGAATTGAATGCAGGCTCGTCTTGCATCTCCCAAGACGAAGGGATGTCTGAATCCCCTGTGGAGACCACAGAGAAAGACCTAATTTTCCTCCTCATCGCGACCGGAGGCCTCACATCCTTTGAGAATGCGAGAGGTCCACGGAGATCAATGCTTCCTAAAAGACGATGCCTGACTCCTCTTGAAAATGGATAGGAGTCCCAGGATCCCTGTGGCACGTGGAAAGGGACCCTGGGTCTCCCGACTCACGTGAAGACGCGTCCCCATTGCCATGCCAAGACTCGAGGAGAATCCCGAGGTGTCCCTCGCACCTAGGCAGGAGTCCTGACGTCGCTGACCAAACACGTGTCTGGAAGGGCCCTCCCCGTCGTAACTCGAGAATATACCGCAGGTTCCGGCCGCAACTCGAGAAAAACCATGAGACTTCCCCCTCGCCGCGACATGAGGCCCGATTCCCCTGCAATGCGTGCAGAGCAATTCCGTGTTCCACATCAAACGTGAAAGGAGCCTTGATTTCCTTGATGGCACTCCAGAGAAAACCCAAGATCACTGTCTCAAGTCTAGAGGGATCCTGAGGTCACTGGAGCAACACGAAAGGGCTCCGTGGACCCCAAGTCACCTCGGGATGAGATCTTAGTCCCTGGCTTTGACTCAAGAGGAATACCAAGTTTCCACAAGCACCTCAAGTGGAGCCTTCTCTCAGCTACATTATGTGAGAGGGACCCTGAGGTTGTGGCCTCAAGTGGAATGGACACCGAGATGCTCTGACTCGAAATAAGGCAGGATATCCCTGCAGTGAATTGAATGCAGGCTCGTCTTGCATCTCCCAAGACGAAGGGATGTCTGAATCCCCTATGGAGACCACAGAGAAAAACCTAGTCCTCCGCCTCATCGAGACCGAAGGCATCACATACTTTGAAAACTCGAGAGGTCTGCGGAGATCAATGCTTCCAAAGGAGACGATGCGTGACTCTTTTTGAAAATGGATAGGAGTCCCAGGATCTCTGTGGCACGTGGAAAGGGACCCTGGGTCTCCCGCCTCACGGGGAGACGCATCTTAATTGCCATGCCAAGACTCGAGGAGAATCCCGAGGTGTCCCTCGCTCCTAGGGAGGAGTCCTGACCTCGCTGAAAAAACACGTGTCTGGAAGGGCCCTCCCCGTCGTAACTCGAGAATATACCCCAGGTTCCGGCCGCAACTCGAGAAAAACCATGAGACTTCCCCCTCGCCGCGAGATGAGGCCCGATTCCCCTGCACTGCGTGCAGAGCAATTCCGTGTTCCACATCAAACGTGAAAGGAGCCTTGATTTCCTTGATGGCACTCCAGAGAAAACCCAAGACCACTGTCTCAAGTCTAGAGGGATCCTGAGGTCACTGGAGCAACACGAAAGGGCTGCGTGGACCCCAAATCAACTCGAGATGAGAGCTTAGTCCCTGGCTTCGAATCAAGAGGAATACCAACTTTCCACAAGCACCTCCAGAGGAGGCTTCTCTCAGCTACAGGTATGTGAGAGGGATTCTGAATCTGTGGCCTCAAGTGGAACGGACACCGAGATATTCTGACTCGAAGTAAGGCCTGATATCCCTGCAGTGAATTGAATGCAGGCTCGTCTTGCATCTCCCAAGACGAAGGGATGTCTGAATCCCCTGTGGAGAGGACAGAGAAAGACCTAGTCCTCCGCCTCATCGTGACTGGAGGCCTCACATCCTTTGAAAACTCGAGAAGCCTGCGGAAATCAATGCTTCCAAAGGAGACGATGCCTGACTCTTCTTGAAAATGGATAGGAGTCCCAGGATCCCTGTGGCACGTGGACAGGGACCCTGGGTCTCCCGCCTCACGTGGAGACGCGTCCCAATTGCCATGCCAAGACTCGAGGAGAATCCCAAAGTGTCCCTCGCACCTAGGCAGGAGTCCTGACGTGTCTGAACAAACACGTGTCTGGAAGGTCCCTCCCCATTGTAACTCGAGAATATACCCCAGGTTCCGGCCGCAACTCGAGAAAAACCATGAGACTTCCCCCTTGCCGCGAGATGAGGCCCAATTCCCCTGCACTGCATGCAGAGCAATTCCGTGTTCCACATCAAACTTGAAAGGAGCCTTGATTTCCTTCATGGCACTCCAGAGAAAACCCAAGATCACTGTCTCAAGTCTAGAGGGATCCTGAGGTCCCTGGAGCAACACGAAAGGGCTCCGTGCACCCCAAATCAACTCGAGATGAGAGCTTAGTCCCTGGCTTCGAATCAAGAGGAATACCAACTTTCCACAAGCACCTCAAGAGGAGGCTTCTCTCAGCTACAGGTATGTGAGAGGGATTCTGAATTTGAGGCCTCAAGTGGAACGGACACCGAGATGCTCTGACTCGAAGTAAGGCCTGATATCCCTGCAGTGAATTGAATGCAGGCTCGTCTTGCATCTCCCAAGACGAAGGGATGTCTGAATCCGCTGTGGAGACCACAGAGAAAGACCTAGTCCTCCGCCTCATCGCGACCGGAGGCCTCACATCCTTTGAAAACTCGAGAGGTCCGCGGAGATCAATGCTTCCAAAGGAGACGATGCCTGACTCCTCTTGAAAATGGATAGGAGTCCCAGGATCCCTGTGGCACGTGGACAGGGACCCTGGGTTTCCCGCCTCACGTGGAGACGCGTCCCAATTGCCATGCCAAGACTCGAGGAGAATCCCAAAGTGTCCCTCGCACCTAGGCAGGAGTCCTGACGTGTCTGAACAAACACGTGTCTGGAAGGGCCCTCCCCATCGTAACTCGAGAATATACCCCAGGTTCCGGCCGCAACTCGAGAAAAACCATGAGACTTCCCCCTTGCCGCGAGATGAGGCCCGATTCCCCTGCACTGCATGCAGAGCAATTCCGTGTTCCACATCAAACTTGAAAGGAGCCTTGATTTCCTTCATGGCACTCCAGAGAAAACCCAAGATCACTGTCTCAAGTCTAGAGGGATCCTGAGGTCACTGGAGCAACAGGAAAGGGCTCCGTGGACCCCAAATCAACTCGAGATGAGAGCTTAGTCCCTGGCTTAGACTCAAGAGGAATATCAACTTGCCACAAGCACCACAAGAGGAGGCTTCTCTCAGCTACAGGTATGTGAGAGGGACCCTGAGTTTGTGGCCTCAAGTGGAATGGACACCGAGATGCTCGGACTCGAAGTAAGGGCGGATATCCCTGCAGTGAATTGAATGCAGGCTCGTCTTGCATCTGCCAAGACTAAGGGATGTCTGAATCCCCTGTGGAGACCACAGAGAAAGACCTAGACTTCCGCATCATCGCGAAGGGAGGCCTCACATCCTTTGAAAATTCGAGAGGTCCGCGGAGATCAATGCTTCCAAAGGAGACGATGCCTGACTCCTCTTGAAAATGGATAGGAGTCCCAGGATCCCTGTGGCACGTGGAAAGGGACACTGGGTCTCCCGCCTCACGTGGAGACACGTCCCCATTGCCATGCCAAGACTCGAGGAGAATCCCGAGGAGTCCCTCGCACCTAGGCAGGAGTCCTGACATCGCTGAACAAACACGTGTCTGGAAGGGCCCTCCCCGTCGTAACATGAGAATATACCCCAGGTTCCGGCCGCAACTCGAGAAAAACAATGAGACTTCCCCATCGCCGCGACATGAGGCCCGATTCCCCTGCACTGCGTGCAGAACAATTCCGTGTTCCACATCAAACGTGAAAGGAGCCTTGATTTCCTTGATGGCACTCCAGAGAAAACCCAAGATCACTGTCTCAAGTCTAGAGGGATCCTGAGGTCACTGGAGCAACACGAAAGGGCTCCGTGGATCCCAAATCAACTCGAGATGAGAGCTTAGTCCCTGGCTTAGACTCAAGAAGAATACCAACTTTCCACAAGCACCTCAAGAGAAGGCTTCTCTCAGCTACAGCTATGTGAGAGGGACCCTGAGTTTGTGGCCTCAAGTGCAATGGACACCGAGATGCTCTGACTCGAAGTAAGGCCGGATATCCCTGCATTGAATTGAATGCAGGCTCGTCTTGCATCTCCCAAGATGAAGGGATGTCTGAATCCCCTGTGGAGACCACAGAGAAAGACCTAGACTTCCGCATCATCGCGACCGGAGGCCTCACATCCTTTGAAAACTCGAGAGGTCTGCGGAAATCTATGCTTCCAAAGGAGACGATGCCTGACTCTTCTTGAAAATGGATAGGAGTCCCAGGATCCCTGTGGCACGTGGACAGGGACCCTGGGTCTCCTGCCTCACGTGGAGACGCGTCCCAGTTGCCATGCCAAGACTCGAGGAGAATCCCGAAGTGTCCCTCGCACCTAGGCAGGAGTCCTGAGGTCGCTGAACAAACACGTGTCTGGAAGGGCCCTCCCCGTCGTAACTCGAGAATATACCACAGGTTCCGGCCGCAACTCGAGAAAAACCATGAGACTTCCCCCTCGCCGCGAGATGAGGCCCGATTCCCCTGCACTGCATGCAGAGCAATTCCGTGTTCCACATCAAACGTGAAAGGAGCCTTGATTTTCTTCATGGCACTCCAGAGAAAACCCAACATGACTGTCTCAAGTCTAGAGGGACCCTGAGGTCACTGGAGCAACACGAAATTTCTCCGTGGACCCCAAATCAACTCGAGATGAGAGCTTAGTCCCTGGCTTCGACTCAAGAGGAATACCAACTTTCCACAAGCACCTCAAGAGGAGTCTTCTCTCAGCTACAGGTATGTGAGAGGGACCCTGAGTTTGTGGCCTCAAGTGGAATGGACACCAAGATGCTCTGACTCGAAGTAAGGCCGGATATCCCTGCAGTGAATTGAATGCAGGCTCGTCTTGCATCTCCCAAGACGAAGGGATGTCTGAATCCCCTGTGGAGACCACAGAGAAAGACCTAATTTTCCTCCTCATCGCGACCGGAGGCCTCACATCCTTTGAGAATGCGAGAGGTCCACGGAGATCAATGCTTCCTAAGAGACGATGCCTGACTCCTCTTGAAAATGGATAGGAGTCCCAGGATCCCTGTGGCACGTGGAAAGGGACCCTGGGTCTCCCGACTCACGTGAAGACGCGTCCCCATTGCCATGCCAAGACTCGAGGAGAATCCCGAGGTGTCCCTCGCACCTAGGCAGGAGTCCTGACGTCGCTGACCAAACACGTGTCTGGAAGGGCCCTCCCCGTCGTAACTCGAGAATATACCGCAGGTTCCGGCCGCAACTCGAGAAAAACCATGAGACTTCCCCCTCGCCGCGACATGAGGCCCGATTCCCCTGCAATGCGTGCAGAGCAATTCCGTGTTCCACATCAAACGTGAAAGGAGCCTTGATTTCCTTGATGGCACTCCAGAGAAAACCCAAGATCACTGTCTCAAGTCTAGAGGGATCCTGAGGTCACTGGAGCAACACGAAAGGGCTCCGAGGACCCTAAATCAACTCGAGATGAGAGCTTCGTTCCTGGCTTTGACTCAAGAGGAATACCAACTTTTCACAAGCACCTCAAGAGGAGGCTTCTCTCAGCTACAGGTAAGTGAGAGGGACCCTGAGTTTGTGGCCTCAAGTGGAATGGACACCGAGATGCTCTGACTCGAAGTAAGGCCGGATATCCCAACAGTGAATTGAATGCAGGCTCGTCTTGCATCTCCCAAGACGAAGGGATGTGTGAATCCCCTGTGGAGAGGACAGAGAAAAACCTAGTCCTCCGCCTCATCGCGACCGGAGGCCTCACATCCTTTGAAAACTCGAGAGGTCTGCGGAAATCAATGCTTCCAAAGGAGACAATGCCTGACTCTTCTTGAAAATGGATAGGAGTCCCAGGATCCCTGTGGCACGTGTAAAGGGACCCTGGGTCTCCCGCCTCACGTGGAGACGCGTCCCAATTGCCATGCCAAGACTCGAGGAGAATCCCAAAGTTTCCCTCGCACCTAGGCAGGAGTCCTGACCTCGCTGAACAAACACGTGTCTGGAAGGGCCCTCCCCGTCGTAACTCGAGAATATACCCCAGGTTCCGGCCGCAACTCGAGAAAAACCATGAGACTTCCCCCTCGCCGCGAGATGAGGCCCGATTCCCCGGCACTGCGTGCAGAGCAATTCCGTGTTCCACATCAAACGTGAAAGGAGCCTTGATTTCCTTGATGGCACTCCAGAGAAAACCCAAGATCACTGTCTCAAGTCTAGAGGGATCCTGAGGTCACTGGAGCAACAGGAAAGGGCTCCGTGGACCCCAAATCAACTCGAGATGAGAGCTTAGTCCCTGGCTTCGACTCAAGAGGAATACCAACTTTTCACAAGCACCTCAAGAGGAGGCTTCTCTCAGCTACAGGTATGTGAGAGGGACCCTGAGTTTGTGGCCTCAAGTGGAATGGACACCGAGATGCTCTGACTCGAAGTAAGGCCGGATATCCCAACAGTGAATTGAATGCAGGCTCGGCTTGCATCTCCCAAGACGAAGGGTTGTCTGAATCCCCTGTGGATACGACAGAGAAAGAACTAGTCCTCCGCCTCATCGCATCCGGAGGCCTCACATCCTTTGAAATCTCGAGAAGCCTGCAGATATCAATGCTTCCAAAGGAGACGATGCCTGACTCCTCTTGAAAATGGATAGGAGTCCCAGGATCCCTGTGGCACGTGGAAAGGGAACCTGGGTCTCCCCCCTCACGTGGAGACGCGTCCAAATTGCCATGCCAAGACTCGAGGAGAATCCCGAGGTGTCCCTTGCACCTAGGCAGGAGTCCTGACGTCGCTGAACAAACACGTGTCTGGAAGGGCCCTCCCCGTCGTAACTCGTGAATATACCCCTGGTTCCGGCCGCAACTCGAGAAAAACCATGAGACTTCCCCCTCGCTGCGAGATGAGGCCCGATTCCCCTGCACTGCGTGCAGAGCAATTCCGTGTTCCACATCAAACGTGAAAGGAGCCTTGATTTCCTTGATGGCACTCTAGACAAAACCCAAGATCACTGTCTCAAGTCTAGAGGGATCCTGAGGTCACTGTAGCAACACCAAAGCGCTCTGTGGAACCCAAATCAACTCGAGATGAGAGCTTAGTCACTGGCTTCGACTCAAGAGGAATACCAACTTTCCACAAGCACCTCAAGAGGAGGCTTCTCTCAGCTACAGGTATATTTGAGGGACCCCGAGTTTTTGGCCTCAAGTGGAATGGACACCGAGATGCTCTGACTCGAAGTAAGGCCGGATATCCCTGCAGAGAATTGAATGCAGGCTTGTCTTGCATCTCCCAAGACGAAGGGATGTCTGAATCCCCTGTGGAGACCACAGAGAAAGACCTAGTCCTCCGTCTCATCGCGACCGGAGGCCTCACATCCTTTGAAAACTCGAGAGGTCTGCAGAGATCAATGCTTCCAAAGGACACGATGCCCGAATCCTCTTGAAAATGGATAGGAGTCCCAGGATCCCTGTGGCATGGGAAAGGGACCCTGGGTCTCCCGCCTAACGTGGAGACGCATCCCAATTGCCATGCCAAGACTCGAGGAGAATCCCGAGGTGTCCCTCGCACCTAGGCAGGAGTCCTGACATCGCTGAACAAACACGTGTCTGGAAGGGACCTCCCCGTCGTAACTCGAGAATATACCCCAGGTTCCGGCCGCAACTCGAGAAAAACCATGAGACTTCCCCCTCGCCGTGAGATGAGGCCCGATTCCCCTGCCCTGCGTGCAGAGCAATTCCATTTTCCACATCAAACGTGAAAGGAGCCTTGATTTCCTTGATGGCACTCCAGAGAAAACCCAAGTACACTGTCTCAAGTCTAGAGGGATCCAGAGGTCACTGGAGCAACATGAAAGGGCTCCGTGGACCACAAATCAACTCGAGATGAGAGCTTAGTCCCTGGCTTCGAGTCAAGAGGAATACCAACATTCCACAAGCACCTCAAGAGGAGGCTTCGCTCAGCTACAAGTATGTGAGAGGGACCCTGAGTTTGTGGCCTCAAGTGGAATGGACACCGAGATGCTCTGACTCGAAGTAAGGCCGGATATCCCTGCAGTGAATTGAATGCAGGCTCGTCTTGCATCTCCCAAGACGCAGGGATGTCTGAATCTGCTGTGGAGACCACAGAGAAAGACCTTGTCCTCCGCCTCATCGCGAGCGGAGGCCTCACATCCTTTGAAAACTCGAGAGGTCCGCGGAGATCAATGCTTCCAAAGGAGACGATGCCTGACTCCTCTTTAAAATGGATAGGAGTCCCAGGATATCTGTGGCACGTGGAAAGGGACCCTGGGTCTCCCGCCTCACGTGGAGACGCGTCCCAATTGCAATGCAAATACTCGAGGAGAATCCCGAGGTGTCCCTCGCACCTAGGCAGGGGTCCTGACGTCGCTGAACAAACACGTGTCTGGAAGGGCCCTCCCCGTCGTAACTCGAGAATATACCCCAGGTTCCGGCCGCAACTCGAGAAAAACCATGAGACTTCCCCCTCGCCGCGAGATGAGGCCCGATTCCCCTGCACTGCGTGCAGAGCAATTCCGTGTTCCACATCAAACGTGAAAGGAGCCTTGATTTCCTTGATGGCACTCCAGAGAAAACCCAAGATCACTGTCTCAAGTCTAGAGGGATCCTGAGGTCACTGTAGCAACACCAAAGCGCTCTGTGGAACCCAAATCAACTCGAGATGAGAGCTTAGTCACTGGCTTCGACTCAAGAGGAATACCAACTTTCCACAAGCACCTCAAGAGGAGGCTTCTCTCAGCTACAGGTATATTTGAGGGACCCCGAGTTTTTGGCCTCAAGTGGAATGGACACCGAGATGTTCTGACTCGAAGTAAGGCCGGATATCCCTGCAGAGAATTGAATGCAGGCTTGTCTTGCATCTCCCAAGACGAAGGGATGTCTGAATCCCCTGTGGAGACCACAGAGAAAGACCTAGTCCTCCGTCTCATCGCGACCGGAGGCCTCACATCCTTTGAAAACTCGAGAGGTCTGCAGAGATCAATGCTTCCAAAGGACACGATGCCCGAATCCTCTTGAAAATGGATAGGAGTCCCAGGATCCCTGTGGCATGGGAAAGGGACCCTGGGTCTCCCGCCTAACGTGGAGACGCATCCCAATTGCCATGCCAAGACTCGAGGAGAATCCCGAGGTGTCCCTCGCACCTAGGCAGGAGTCCTGACGTCGCTGAACAAACACGTGTCTGGAAGGGACCTCCCCGTCGTAACTCGAGAATATACCCCAGGTTCCGGCCGCAACTCGAGAAAAACCATGAGACTTCCCCCTCGCCGTGAGATGAGGCCCGATTCCCCTGCCCTGCGTGCAGAGCAATTCCATTTTCCACATCAAACGTGAAAGGAGCCTTGATTTCCTTGATGGCACTCCAGAGAAAACCCAAGTTCACTGTCTCAAGTCTAGAGGGATCCAGAGGTCACTGGAGCAACATGAAAGGGCTCAGTGGACCACAAATCAACTCGAGATGAGAGCTTAGTCCCTGGCTTCGAGTCAAGAGGAATACCAACATTCCACAAGCACCTCAAGAGGAGGCTTCGCTCAGCTACAAGTATGTGAGAGGGACCCTGAGTTTGTGGCCTCAAGTGGAATGGACACCAAGATGCTCTGACTCGAAGTAAGGCCGGATATCCCTGCAGTGAATTGAATGCAGGCTCGTCTTGCATCTCCCAAGACGCAGGGATGTCTGAATCTGCTGTGGAGACCACAGAGAAAGACCTTGTCCTCCGCCTCATCGCGAGCGGAGGCCTCACATCCTTTGAAAACTCGAGAGGTCCGCGGAGATCAATGCTTCCAAAGGAGACGATGCCTGACTCCTCTTTAAAATGGATAGGAGTCCCAGGATATCTGTGGCACGTGGAAAGGGACCCTGGGTCTCCCGCCTCACGTGGAGACGCGTCCCAATTGCAATGCAAATACTCGAGGAGAATCCCGAGGTGTCCCTCGCACCTAGGCAGGGGTCCTGACGTCGCTGAACAAACACGTGTCTGGAAGGGCCCTCCCCGTCGTAACTCGAGAATATACCCCAGGTTCCGGCCGCAACTCGAGAAAAACCATGAGACTTCCCCCTCGCCGCGAGATGAGGCCCGATTCCCCTGCACTGCGTGCAGAGCAATTCCGTGTTCCACATCAAACGTGAAAGGAGCCTTGATTTCCTTGATGGCACTCCAGAGAAAACCCAAGATCATTGTCTCAAGTCTAGAGGGATCCTGAGGTCACTGGAGCAACACGAAAGGGCTCCGAGGACCCAAAATCAACTCGAGATGATATCTTAGTCCCTGGCTTCGACTCAAGAGGAATACCAACTCTTCACAAGCACCTCAAGAGGAGGCTTCTCTCACCTACAGGTAAGTGAGAGGGCCCCTGAGTATGTGGCCTCAAGTGGAATGGACACCGAGATGCTCTGACTCGAAGTAAGGCCGGATATCCCAACAGTGAATGAATGCAGGCTCGTGTTGCATCTGCCAAGACGAAGGGATGTCTGAATCCCCTGTGGAGAGGACAGAGAAAGACCTAGTCCTCCACCTCATCGCGACCGGAGGCCTCACATCCTTTGAAAACTCGAGAGGTCTGCGGAAATCAATGCTTCCAAAGGAGACAATGCCTGACTCTTCTTGAAAATGGATAGGAGATCCAGGATCCCTGTGGCACATGGAAAGAGATCCTGTGTCTCCCGCTTCACATGGAGACGCGTCCCAATTGCCATGCCAAGACTCGAGGGGAATCCCGAGGTGTCCCTCGCACCTAGGCAGGAGTCCTGAGGTCGCTGAACAAACACGTGTCTCGAAGGGCCCTCCCCGTCGTAACACGAGAATATAACCCAGGTTCCTGCCGCAACTCGAGAAAAAATATGAGACTTCCCCCTCGCCGTGAGATGAGACCCGATTCCCCTGCACTGCGTGCAGAGCAATTCCGTGTTCCACATCAAACGTGAAAGGAGCCTTGATTTCCTTGATGGAACTCCACAGAAAACCCAAAATCACTGTCTCAAGTCTAGAGGGATCCTGAGGTCACTGGAGCAACACGAAAGGGCTCCGTGGACCCCAAATCAACTCGAGATGAGAGCTTAGTCCCTGGCTTCGACTCAAGAGGAATACCAACTTTTCACAAACACCTCAAGAGGAGGCTTCTCTCAGCTACAGGTATGTGAGAGGGACCCTGAGTTTGTGGCCTCAAGTGGAATGGACACCGAGATGCTCTGACTCGAAGTAAGGCCAGATATCCCAACAGTGAATTAAATGCAGGCTCGTCTTGCATCTCCCAAGAAGAAGGGATGTCTGAATGCCCTGTGGAGACAACAGAGAAAGACCTAGTCCTCCGCCTCATCGCGACCGGAGGCCTCACATCCTTTGAAAACTCGAGAGGTCTGCGGAGATCAGTGCTTCCCAAGGAGACGATGCCTGACTCTTCTTGAAAATGGATAGGAGTCCCAGGATCCCTGTGGCACGTGGAAAGGGACCTTGGGTCTCCCGCTCACGTGGAGACGCGTCCCAATTGCCATGCCAAGACTCGAGGAGAATCCCGAGGTGTCCCTCGCACCTAGGCAGGAGTCCTGACCTCGCTGAACAAACACGTGTCTGGAAGGGCCCTCCCCGTCGTAACTCGAGAATATACCCCAGGTTCCGGCCGCAACTCGAGAAAAACCATGAGACTTCCCCCTCGCCGCGAGATGAGGCCCGATTCGCCTGCATTGCCTGCAGACCAATTCCGTGTTCCACATCATACGTGAAAGGAGCCTTGATTTCCTTGATGGCACTCCAGAGAAAACCCAAGATCACTGTCTCAAGTCTAGAGGGATCCTGAGGTCACTGGAGCAACAAGAAAGGGCTCCGTGGACCCCAAATCAACTCGAGATGAGAGCTTAGTCCCTGGCTTCGACTCAAGAGGAATACCAACTTTCCACAAGCACCTCAAGAGGAGGCTTCTCTCAGCTACAGGTATGTGAGAGGGACCCTGAGTTTGTGGCCTCATGTGGAATGGACACCGAGATGCTCTGACTCGAAGTAAGGCCGGATATCCCTGCAGTGAATTGAATGCAGGCTCGGCTTGCATCTCCCAAGACGAAGGGTTGTCTGAATCCCCTGTGGATACGACAGAGAAAGAACTAGTCCTCCGCCTCATCGCGTCCGGAGGCCTCACATCCTTTGAAATCTCGAGAGGTCTGCAGAGATCAATGCTTCCAAAGGAGACGATGCCTGACTCCTCTTGAAAATGGATAGGAGTCCCAGGATCCCTGTGGCACGTGTAAAGGGACCCGGGGTCTCCCGCTTCACGTGGAGACTCGTCCCAATTGCCATGCCAAGACTCGAGGAGAATCCCAAAGTGTCCCTCGCACCTAGGCAGGAGTCCTGACGTGTCTGAACAAACACGTGTCTGGAAGGTCCCTCCCCATCGTAACTCGAGAATATACCCCAGGTTCCGGCCGCAACTCGAGAAAAACCATGAGACTTCCCCCTCGCCGCGAGATGAGGCCCGATTCCCCTGCACTGCGTGCAGAGCAATTCCGTGTTCCACATCAAACGTGAAAGGAGCCTTGATTTCCTTGATGGCACTCCAGAGAAAACCCAAGATCACTGTTTCAAGTCTAGAGGGATCCTGTGGTCACTGGAGCAACACGAAATTTCTCCGTGGACCCCAAATCAACTCGAGATGAGAGTTTAGTCCCTGGCTTCGACTCAAGAGGAATACCAACATTCCACAAGCACCTCAAGAGGAGGCTTCTCTCAGCTACAGGTATGTGAGAGGGACCCTGAGTTTGTGGCCTCAAGTGGAATGGACACCGAGATGCTCTGACTCGAAGTAAGGCCGGATATCCCTGCAGTGAATTGAATGCAGGCTCGTCTTGCATCTCCCAAGACGAAGGGATGTCTGAATCCCCTGTGGAGACCACAGAGAAAGACCTAATTTTCCTCCTCATCGCGACCGGAGGCCTCACATCCTTTGAGAATGCGAGAGGTCCACGGAGATCAATGCTTCCTAAGAGACGATGCCTGACTCCTCTTGAAAATGGATAGGAGTCCCAGGATCCCTGTGGCACGTGGAAAGGGACCCTGGGTCTCCCGACTCACGTGAAGACGCGTCCCCATTGCCATGCCAAGACTCGAGGAGAATCCCGAGGTGTCCCTCGCACCTAGGCAGGAGTCCTGACGTCGCTGACCAAACACGTGTCTGGAAGGGCCCTCCCCGTCGTAACTCGAGAATATACCGCAGGTTCCGGCCGCAACTCGAGAAAAACCATGAGACTTCCCCCTCGCCGCGACATGAGGCCCGATTCCCCTGCAATGCGTGCAGAGCAATTCCGTGTTCCACATCAAACGTGAAAGGAGCCTTGATTTCCTTGATGGCACTCCAGAGAAAACCCAAGATCACTGTCTCAAGTCTAGAGGGATCCTGAGGTCACTGGAGCAACACGAAAGGGCTCCGAGGACCCTAAATCAACTCGAGATGAGAGCTTCGTTCCTGGCTTTGACTCAAGAGGAATACCAACTTTTCACAAGCACCTCAAGAGGAGGCTTCTCTCAGCTACAGGTAAGTGAGAGGGACCCTGAGTTTGTGGCCTCAAGTGGAATGGACACCGAGATGCTCTGACTCGAAGTAAGGCCGGATATCCCAACAGTGAATTGAATGCAGGCTCGTCTTGCATCTCCCAAGACGAAGGGATGTGTGAATCCCCTGTGGAGAGGACAGAGAAAAACCTAGTCCTCCGCCTCATCGCGACCGGAGGCCTCACATCCTTTGAAAACTCGAGAGGTCTGCGGAAATCAATGCTTCCAAAGGAGACAATGCCTGACTCTTCTTGAAAATGGATAGGAGTCCCAGGATCCCTGTGGCACGTGTAAAGGGACCCTGGGTCTCCCGCCTCACGTGGAGACGCGTCCCAATTGCCATGCCAAGACTCGAGGAGAATCCCAAAGTTTCCCTCGCACCTAGGCAGGAGTCCTGACCTCGCTGAACAAACACGTGTCTGGAAGGGCCCTCCCCGTCGTAACTCGAGAATATACCCCAGGTTCCGGCCGCAACTCGAGAAAAACCATGAGACTTCCCCCTCGCCGCGAGATGAGGCCCGATTCCCCGGCACTGCGTGCAGAGCAATTCCGTGTTCCACATCAAACGTGAAAGGAGCCTTGAATTCCTTGATGGCACTCCAGAGAAAACCCAAGATCACTGTCTCAAGTCTAGAGGGATCCTGAGGTCACTGGAGCAACAGGAAAGGGCTCCGTGGACCCCAAATCAACTCGAGATGAGAGCTTAGTCCCTGGCTTCGACTCAAGAGGAATACCAACTTTTCACAAGCACCTCAAGAGGAGGCTTCTCTCAGCTACAGGTATGTGAGAGGGACCCTGAGTTTGTGGCCTCAAGTGGAATGGACACCGAGATGCTCTGACTCGAAGTAAGGCCGGATATCCCAACAGTGAATTGAATGCAGGCTCGGCTTGCATCTCCCAAGACGAAGGGTTGTCTGAATCCCCTGTGGATACGACAGAGAAAGAACTAGTCCTCCGCCTCATCGCATCCGGAGGCCTCACATCCTTTGAAATCTCGAGAAGCCTGCAGATATCAATGCTTCCAAAGGAGACGATGCCTGACTCCTCTTGAAAATGGATAGGAGTCCCAGGATCCCTGTGGCACGTGGAAAGGGAACCTGGGTCTCCCCCCTCACGTGGAGACGCGTCCAAATTGCCATGCCAAGACTCGAGGAGAATCCCGAGGTGTCCCTTGCACCTAGGCAGGAGTCCTGACGTCGCTGAACAAACACGTGTCTGGAAGGGCCCTCCCCGTCGTAACTCGTGAATATACCCCTGGTTCCGGCCGCAACTCGAGAAAAACCATGAGACTTCCCCCTCGCTGCGAGATGAGGCCCGATTCCCCTGCACTGCGTGCAGAGCAATTCCGTGTTCCACATCAAACGTGAAAGGAGCCTTGATTTCCTTGATGGCACTCTAGACAAAACCCAAGATCACTGTCTCAAGTCTAGAGGGATCCTGAGGTCACTGTAGCAACACCAAAGCGCTCTGTGGAACCCAAATCAACTCGAGATGAGAGCTTAGTCACTGGCTTCGACTCAAGAGGAATACCAACTTTCCACAAGCACCTCAAGAGGAGGCTTCTCTCAGCTACAGGTATATTTGAGGGACCCCGAGTTTTTGGCCTCAAGTGGAATGGACACCGAGATGCTCTGACTCGAAGTAAGGCCGGATATCCCTGCAGAGAATTGAATGCAGGCTTGTCTTGCATCTCCCAAGACGAAGGGATGTCTGAATCCCCTGTGGAGACCACAGAGAAAGACCTAGTCCTCCGTCTCATCGCGACCGGAGGCCTCACATCCTTTGAAAACTCGAGAGGTCTGCAGAGATCAATGCTTCCAAAGGACACGATGCCCGAATCCTCTTGAAAATGGATAGGAGTCCCAGGATCCCTGTGGCATGGGAAAGGGACCCTGGGTCTCCCGCCTAACGTGGAGACGCATCCCAATTGCCATGCCAAGACTCGAGGAGAATCCCGAGGTGTCCCTCGCACCTAGGCAGGAGTCCTGACATCGCTGAACAAACACGTGTCTGGAAGGGACCTCCCCGTCGTAACTCGAGAATATACCCCAGGTTCCGGCCGCAACTCGAGAAAAACCATGAGACTTCCCCCTCGCCGTGAGATGAGGCCCGATTCCCCTGCCCTGCGTGCAGAGCAATTCCATTTTCCACATCAAACGTGAAAGGAGCCTTGATTTCCTTGATGGCACTCCAGAGAAAACCCAAGTTCACTGTCTCAAGTCTAGAGGGATCCAGAGGTCACTGGAGCAACATGAAAGGGCTCCGTGGACCACAAATCAACTCGAGATGAGAGCTTAGTCCCTGGCTTCGAGTCAAGAGGAATACCAACATTCCACAAGCACCTCAAGAGGAGGCTTCGCTCAGCTACAAGTATGTGAGAGGGACCCTGAGTTTGTGGCCTCAAGTGGAATGGACACCGAGATGCTCTGACTCGAAGTAAGGCCGGATATCCCTGCAGTGAATTGAATGCAGGCTCGTCTTGCATCTCCCAAGACGCAGGGATGTCTGAATCTGCTGTGGAGACCACAGAGAAAGACCTTGTCCTCCGCCTCATCGCGAGCGGAGGCCTCACATCCTTTGAAAACTCGAGAGGTCCGCGGAGATCAATGCTTCCAAAGGAGACGATGCCTGACTCCTCTTTAAAATGGATAGGAGTCCCAGGATATCTGTGGCACGTGGAAAGGGACCCTGGGTCTCCCGCCTCACGTGGAGACGCGTCCCAATTGCAATGCAAATACTCGAGGAGAATCCCGAGGTGTCCCTCGCACCTAGGCAGGGGTCCTGACGTCGCTGAACAAACACGTGTCTGGAAGGGCCCTCCCCGTCGTAACTCGAGAATATACCCCAGGTTCCGGCCGCAACTCGAGAAAAACCATGAGACTTCCCCCTCGCCGCGAGATGAGGCCCGATTCCCCTGCACTGCGTGCAGAGCAATTCCGTGTTCCACATCAAACGTGAAAGGAGCCTTGATTTCCTTGATGGCACTCCAGAGAAAACCCAAGATCACTGTCTCAAGTCTAGAGGGATCCTGAGGTCACTGTAGCAACACCAAAGCGCTCTGTGGAACCCAAATCAACTCGAGATGAGAGCTTAGTCACTGGCTTCGACTCAAGAGGAATACCAACTTTCCACAAGCACCTCAAGAGGAGGCTTCTCTCAGCTACAGGTATATTTGAGGGACCCCGAGTTTTTGGCCTCAAGTGGAATGGACACCGAGATGCTCTGACTCGAAGTAAGGCCGGATATCCCTGCAGAGAATTGAATGCAGGCTTGTCTTGCATCTCCCAAGACGAAGGGATGTCTGAATCCCCTGTGGAGACCACAGAGAAAGACCTAGTCCTCCGTCTCATCGCGACCGGAGGCCTCACATCCTTTGAAAACTCGAGAGGTCTGCAGAGATCAATGCTTCCAAAGGACACGATGCCCGAATCCTCTTGAAAATGGATAGGAGTCCCAGGATCCCTGTGGCATGGGAAAGGGACCCTGGGTCTCCCGCCTAACGTGGAGACGCATCCCAATTGCCATGCCAAGACTCGAGGAGAATCCCGAGGTGTCCCTCGCACCTAGGCAGGAGTCCTGACGTCGCTGAACAAACACGTGTCTGGAAGGGACCTCCCCGTCGTAACTCGAGAATATACCCCAGGTTCCGGCCGCAACTCGAGAAAAACCATGAGACTTCCCCCTCGCCGTGAGATGAGGCCCGATTCCCCTGCCCTGCGTGCAGAGCAATTCCATTTTCCACATCAAACGTGAAAGGAGCCTTGATTTCCTTGATGGCACTCCAGAGAAAACCCAAGTTCACTGTCTCAAGTCTAGAGGGATCCAGAGGTCACTGGAGCAACATGAAAGGGCTCCGTGGACCACAAATCAACTCGAGATGAGAGCTTAGTCCCTGGCTTCGAGTCAAGAGGAATACCAACATTCCACAAGCACCTCAAGAGGAGGCTTCGCTCAGCTACAAGTATGTGAGAGGGACCCTGAGTTTGTGGCCTCAAGTGGAATGGACACCGAGATGCTCTGACTCGAAGTAAGGCCGGATATCCCTGCAGTGAATTGAATGCAGGCTCGTCTTGCATCTCCCAAGACGCAGGGATGTCTGAATCTGCTGTGGAGACCACAGAGAAAGACCTTGTCCTCCGCCTCATCGCGAGCGGAGGCCTCACATCCTTTGAAAACTCGAGAGGTCCGCGGAGATCAATGCTTCCAAAGGAGACGATGCCTGACTCCTCTTTAAAATGGATAGGAGTCCCAGGATATCTGTGGCACGTGGAAAGGGACCCTGGGTCTCCCGCCTCACGTGGAGACGCGTCCCAATTGCAATGCAAATACTCGAGGAGAATCCCGAGGTGTCCCTCGCACCTAGGCAGGGGTCCTGACGTCGCTGAACAAACACGTGTCTGGAAGGGCCCTCCCCGTCGTAACTCGAGAATATACCCCAGGTTCCGGCCGCAACTCGAGAAAAACCATGAGACTTCCCCCTCGCCGCGAGATGAGGCCCGATTCCCCTGCACTGCGTGCAGAGCAATTCCGTGTTCCACATCAAACGTGAAAGGAGCCTTGATTTCCTTGATGGCACTCCAGAGAAAACCCAAGATCACTGTCTCAAGTCTAGAGGGATCCTGAGGTCACTGTAGCAACACCAAAGCGCTCTGTGGAACCCAAATCAACTCGAGATGAGAGCTTAGTCACTGGCTTCGACTCAAGAGGAATACCAACTTTCCACAAGCACCTCAAGAGGAGGCTTCTCTCAGCTACAGGTATATTTGAGGGACCCCGAGTTTTTGGCCTCAAGTGGAATGGACACCGAGATGCTCTGACTCGAAGTAAGGCCGGATATCCCTGCAGAGAATTGAATGCAGGCTTGTCTTGCATCTCCCAAGACGAAGGGATGTCTGAATCCCCTGTGGAGACCACAGAGAACGACCTAGTCCTCCGTCTCATCGCGACCGGAGGCCTCACATCCTTTGAAAACTCGAGAGGTCTGCAGAGATCAATGCTTCCAAAGGACACGATGCCCGAATCCTCTTGAAAATGGATAGGAGTCCCAGGATCCCTGTGGCATGGGAAAGGGACCCTGGGTCTCCCGCCTAACGTGGAGACGCATCCCAATTGCCATGCCAAGACTCGAGGAGAATCCCGAGGTGTCCCTCGCACCTAGGCAGGAGTCCTGACGTCGCTGAACAAACACGTGTCTGGAAGGGACCTCCCCGTCGTAACTCGAGAATATACCCCAGGTTCCGGCCGCAACTCGAGAAAAACCATGAGACTTCCCCCTCGCCGTGAGATGAGGCCCGATTCCCCTGCCCTGCGTGCAGAGCAATTCCATTTTCCACATCAAACGTGAAAGGAGCCTTGATTTCCTTGATGGCACTCCAGAGAAAACCCAAGTTCACTGTCTCAAGTCTAGAGGGATCCAGAGGTCACTGGAGCAACATGAAAGGGCTCAGTGGACCACAAATCAACTCGAGATGAGAGCTTAGTCCCTGGCTTCGAGTCAAGAGGAATACCAACATTCCACAAGCACCTCAAGAGGAGGCTTCGCTCAGCTACAAGTATGTGAGAGGGACCCTGAGTTTGTGGCCTCAAGTGGAATGGACACCGAGATGCTCTGACTCGAAGTAAGGCCGGATATCCCTGCAGTGAATTGAATGCAGGCTCGTCTTGCATCTCCCAAGACGCAGGGATGTCTGAATCTGCTGTGGAGACCACAGAGAAAGACCTTGTCCTCCGCCTCATCGCGAGCGGAGGCCTCACATCCTTTGAAAACTCGAGAGGTCCGCGGAGATCAATGCTTCCAAAGGAGACGATGCCTGACTCCTCTTTAAAATGGATAGGAGTCCCAGGATATCTGTGGCACGTGGAAAGGGACCCTGGGTCTCCCGCCTCACGTGGAGACGCGTCCCAATTGCAATGCAAATACTCGAGGAGAATCCCGAGGTGTCCCTCGCACCTAGGCAGGGGTCCTGACGTCGCTGAACAAACACGTGTCTGGAAGGGCCCTCCCCGTCGTAACTCGAGAATATACCCCAGGTTCCGGCCGCAACTCGAAAAAAACCATGAGACTTCCCCCTCGCCGCGAGATGAGGCCCGATTCCCCTGCACTGCGTGCAGAGCAATTCCGTGTTCCACATCAAACGTGAAAGGAGCCTTGATTTCCTTGATGGCACTCCAGAGAAAACCCAAGATCATTGTCTCAAGTCTAGAGGGATCCTGAGGTCACTGGAGCAACACGAAAGGGCTCCGAGGACCCAAAATCAACTCGAGATGAGAGCATCGTTCCTGGCTTTGACTCAAGAGGAATACCAACTCTTCACAAGCACCTCAAGAGGAGGCTTCTCTCACCTACAGGTAAGTGAGAGGGCCCCTGAGTATGTGGCCTCAAGTGGAATGGACACCGAGATGCTCTGACTCGAAGTAAGGCCGGATATCCCAACAGTGAATGAATGCAGGCTCGTGTTGCATCTGCCAAGACGAAGGGATGTCTGAATCCCCTGTGGAGAGGACAGAGAAAGACCTAGTCCTCCACCTCATCGCGACCGGAGGCCTCACATCCTTTGAAAACTCGAGAGGTCTGCGGAAATCAATGCTTCCAAAGGAGACAATGCCTGACTCTTCTTGAAAATGGATAGGAGATCCAGGATCCCTGTGGCACATGGAAAGAGATCCTGTGTCTCCCGCTTCACATGGAGACGCGTCCCAATTGCCATGCCAAGACTCGAGGGGAATCCCGAGGTGTCCCTCGCACCTAGGCAGGAGTCCTGAGGTCGCTGAACAAACACGTGTCTCGAAGGGCCCTCCCCGTCGTAACACGAGAATATAACCCAGGTTCCTGCCGCAACTCGAGAAAAAATATGAGACTTCCCCCTCGCCGTGAGATGAGACCCGATTCCCCTGCACTGCGTGCAGAGCAATTCCGTGTTCCACATCAAACGTGAAAGGAGCCTTGATTTCCTTGATGGAACTCCACAGAAAACCCAAAATCACTGTCTCAAGTCTAGAGGGATCCTGAGGTCACTGGAGCAACACGAAAGGGCTCCGTGGACCCCAAATCAACTCGAGATGAGAGCTTAGTCCCTGGCTTCGACTCAAGAGGAATACCAACTTTTCACAAACACCTCAAGAGGAGGCTTCTCTCAGCTACAGGTATGTGAGAGGGACCCTGAGTTTGTGGCCTCAAGTGGAATGGACACCGAGATGCTCTGACTCGAAGTAAGGCCAGATATCCCAACAGTGAATTAAATGCAGGCTCGTCTTGCATCTCCCAAGAAGAAGGGATGTCTGAATGCCCTGTGGAGACAACAGAGAAAGACCTAGTCCTCCGCCTCATCGCGACCGGAGGCCTCACATCCTTTGAAAACTCGAGAGGTCTGCGGAGATCAGTGCTTCCCAAGGAGACGATGCCTGACTCTTCTTGAAAATGGATAGGAGTCCCAGGATCCCTGTGGCACGTGGAAAGGGACCTTGGGTCTCCCGCTCACGTGGAGACGCGTCCCAATTGCCATGCCAAGACTCGAGGAGAATCCCGAGGTGTCCCTCGCACCTAGGCAGGAGTCCTGACCTCGCTGAACAAACACGTGTCTGGAAGGGCCCTCCCCGTCGTAACTCGAGAATATACCCCAGGTTCCGGCCGCAACTCGAGAAAAACCATGAGACTTCCCCCTCGCCGCGAGATGAGGCCCGATTCGCCTGCATTGCCTGCAGACCAATTCCGTGTTCCACATCATACGTGAAAGGAGCCTTGATTTCCTTGATGGCACTCCAGAGAAAACCCAAGATCACTGTCTCAAGTCTAGAGGGATCCTGAGGTCACTGGAGCAACAAGAAAGGGCTCCGTGGACCCCAAATCAACTCGAGATGAGAGCTTAGTCCCTGGCTTCGACTCAAGAGGAATACCAACTTTCCACAAGCACCTCAAGAGGAGGCTTCTCTCAGCTACAGGTATGTGAGAGGGACCCTGAGTTTGTGGCCTCATGTGGAATGGACACCGAGATGCTCTGACTCGAAGTAAGGCCGGATATCCCTGCAGTGAATTGAATGCAGGCTCGGCTTGCATCTCCCAAGACGAAGGGTTGTCTGAATCCCCTGTGGATACGACAGAGAAAGAACTAGTCCTCCGCCTCATCGCGTCCGGAGGCCTCACATCCTTTGAAATCTCGAGAGGTCTGCAGAGATCAATGCTTCCAAAGGAGACGATGCCTGACTCCTCTTGAAAATGGATAGGAGTCCCAGGATCCCTGTGGCACGTGTAAAGGGACCCGGGGTCTCCCGCTTCACGTGGAGACTCGTCCCAATTGCCATGCCAAGACTCGAGGAGAATCCCAAAGTGTCCCTCGCACCTAGGCAGGAGTCCTGACGTGTCTGAACAAACACGTGTCTGGAAGGTCCCTCCCCATCGTAACTCGAGAATATACCCCAGGTTCCGGCCGCAACTCGAGAAAAACCATGAGACTTCCCCCTCGCCGCGAGATGAGGCCCGATTCCCCTGCACTGCGTGCAGAGCAATTCCGTGTTCCACATCAAACGTGAAAGGAGCCTTGATTTCCTTGATGGCACTCCAGAGAAAACCCAAGATCACTGTTTCAAGTCTAGAGGGATCCTGTGGTCACTGGAGCAACACGAAATTTCTCCGTGGACCCCAAATCAACTCGAGATGAGAGTTTAGTCCCTGGCTTCGACTCAAGAGGAATACCAACATTCCACAAGCACCTCAAGAGGAGGCTTCTCTCAGCTACAGGTATGTGAGAGGGACCCTGAGTTTGTGGCCTCAAGTGGAATGGACACCGAGATGCTCTGACTCGAAGTAAGGCCGGATATCCCTGCAGTGAATTGAATGCAGGCTCGTCTTGCATCTCCCAAAACGAAGGGATGTCTGAATCCGCAGTGGAGACCACAGAGAAAGACCTAGTC
The DNA here is from genome assembly GCF_033118175.1 of Dama dama. Classification (NCBI taxonomy): domain Eukaryota; kingdom Metazoa; phylum Chordata; class Mammalia; order Artiodactyla; family Cervidae; genus Dama; species Dama dama. The sequence goes on along the minus strand of NW_026870965.1, from coordinate 1,433,121 downwards.
CTCCGCCTCATCGCGACCGGAAGCCTCACATCCTTTGAAAACTCGAGAGGTCTGCGGAGATCAATGCTTCCAAAGGAGACGATGCCTGACTCTTCTTGAAAATGGATAGGAGATCCAGGATCCCTGTGGCACGTGGAAAGGGACCCTGGGGTCCGGCTTCACATGGAGACGCGTCCCAATTGCCATGCCAAGACTCGAGGAGAATCCCGAGGTGTCCCTCGCACCTAGGCAGGAGTCCTGAGGTCGCTGAAAAAACACGTGTCTCGAAGGGCCCTCCCCGTCGTAACACGAGAATATACCCCAGGTTCCTGCCGCAACTCGAGAAAAAATATGAGACTTCCCCCTCGCCGTGAGATGAGGCCCGATTCCCCTGCACTGCGTGCAGAGCAATTCCGTGTTCCACATCAAACGTGAAAGGAGCCTTGATTTCCTTGATGGAACTCCAGAGAAAACCAAAGATCACTGTCTCAAGTCTAGAGGGATCCTGAGGTCACTGGAGCAACAAGAAAGGGCTCCGTGGACCCCAAATCAACTCGAGATGAGAGCTTAGTCCCTGGCTTTGACTCAAGAGGAATACCAACTTTCCACAAGCACCTCAAGAGGAGGCTTCTCTCAGCTACAGGTATGTGAGAGGGACCCTGAGTTTGTGGCCTCATGTGGAATGGACACCGAGATGCTCTGACTCGAAGTAAGGCCGGATATCCCTGCAGTGAATTGAATGCAGGCTCGGCTTACATCGCCCAAGACGAAGGGATGTCTGAATCCCCTGTGGAGACCACAGAGAAAGACCGAGTTCTCCGCCTCATGGCGACCGGAGGCCTCACATCCTTTGAAAACTCGAGAGGTCCGCGGAGATCAATGCTTCCAAAGGAGACGATGCCTGACTCCTCTTGAAAGTGGATAGGAGTCCCAGGATCCCTGTGGCACGTGTTAAGGGACCCTGGGTCTCCCGCCTCACGTGGAGACGAGTCCAAATTGCCATGCCAAGACTCGAGGAGAATCCCGAGGTGTCCCTGGAACCTAGGCAGGAGTCCTGACGTCGCTGAACAAACACGTGTCTTGAAGGGCCCTCCCTGTCGTAACTCGAGAATATACCCCAGGTTCGGGCCGCAACTCGAGAAAAACCATGAGATTTCCCCCTCGCCGCGAGTTGAAGCCCGATTCCCCTGCACTGCGTGCAGAGCAATTCCGTGTTCCACATCAAACGTGAAAGGAGCCTTGATTTCCTTGATGACACCCCAGAGAAAACCCAAGATCACTGTCTCAATTCTAGAGGGATCCTGAGGTCACTGGACCAACAGGAAAGGGCTCCGTGGATCCCAAATCAACTCGAGATGAGAACTTAGTCCCTGGCTTAGACTCAAGAGGAATACCAACTTTCCACAAGCACCTCAAGAGGAGGCTTCTCTCAGCTACAGGTATATTTGAGGGACCCCGAGTTTGTGGCCTCAAGTAAAATGGACACCGAGATGCTATGACTCGAAGTAAGGCCGGATATCCCTGCAGTGAATTGAATGCAGGCTCGTCTTGCATCTCCCAAGACGAAGGGATGTCTGACTCCCCTGTGGAGACAACAGAGAAAGAACTAGTTCTCCGCCTCATCGCGACCGGAAGCCTCACATCCTTTGAAAACTCGAGAGGTCCGCGGAGATCAATGCTTCCAAAGGAGACGATGCCAGACTCCTCTTGAAAATGGATAGGAGTCCCAGGATCCCTGTGGCACATGAAAAGGGACCCTGGGTCTCCCATCTCACGTGGAGACGCGTCCCAATTGCCATGCCAAGACTCGAGGAGAATCCCGAGGTGTCCCTCGCACCTAGGCAGGAGTCCTGACGTCGCTGAACAAACACGTGTCTGGAAGGGCCCTCCCCGTCGTAACTCGAGAATATACCACAGGTTCCGGCCGCAACTCGAGAAAAACCATGAGACTTCCCCCTCGCCGCGAGATGAGGCCCGATTCCCCTGCACTGCATGCAGAGCAATTCCGTGTTCCACTTCAAACATGAAAGGAGCCTTGATTTCCTTGATGGCACTCCAGAGAAAACCCAAGATCACTGTCTCAAGTCTAGAGGGATCCTGAGGTCACTGGAGCAACACGAAAGGGCTCCGTGGACCCCAAGTCAACTCGAGATGAGAGCTTAGTCCTTGACTTCGACTCAAGGGGAATACCAACTTTCCACAAGCACCTCAAGAGGAGGCTTCTCTCAGCTACAGGTATGTGAGAGGGACCCTGAGTTTGTGGCCTCAAGTGGAATGAACACCGAGATGCTCTGACTCGAACTAAGGCTGGATATCCCTGCAGTGAATTGAATGCAGGTTCGTCTTGCATCTCCCAAGACGAAGGGATGTCTGAATCCCCTGTGGAGACCACAGAGAAAGACCTAGTCCTCCGCTTCATTGCGACCGGAGGCCTCACATCCTTTGAAAACTCGAGAGGTCCGCGGAGATCAGTGCTTCCAAAGGAGACGATGCCTGACTCCTCTTGAAATGGATAGGAGTCCCAGGATCCCTGTGGCACGTGGAAAGGGACCCTGGGTCTCCCGCTTCACGTGGAGACGCGTCCCAATTGCCATGCCAAGACTCGAGGAGAATCCCGAGTTGTCCCTCGCACCTAGGCAGGAGTCCTGACGTCGCTGAACAAACACGTGTCTGGAAAGGCCCTCCCCGTCGTAACTCGAGAATATACCACAGATTCCGGCTGCAACTCGAGAATAACCATGAGACTTCCCCCTCGCCGCGAGATGAGGCCCGATTCCCCTGCACTGCGTGCAGAGCAATTCCGTGTTCCACATCAAACGTGAAAGGAGCCTTGATTTCCTGGATGGCACTCCAGAGAAAACCCAAGATCACTGTCTCAAGTCTAGAGGGATCCTGAGGTCACTGGAGCAACACGAAAGGGCTCTGTGGACCCCAAGTCAACTCGAGATGAGAGCTTAGTCCTTGGCTTCGACTCAAGAGGAACACCAACTTTCCACAAGCACCTCAAGAGGAGGCTTCTCTCAGCTACAGGTATGTGAGAGGGACCCTGAGTTTGTGGCCTCAAGTGGAATGGACACCGAGATGCTCTGACTCGAAGTAAGGCCGGATATCCCTGCAGTGAATTGAATGCAGGCTCCTCTTGCATCTCCCAAGACGAAGGGTTGTCTGATCCCCTGTGGAGACCACAGAGAAAGAACTAGTTTCCGCCTCAACGCGAACGGAGGCCTCACATCCTTTGAAAACTCGGGAGGTCCGCGGAGATCAATGCTTCCAAAGGAGACGATGCCTGACTCCTCTTGAAAATGGATAGGAGTCCCAGGATGCCTGTGGTACGTGGAAAGGGACCCTGGGACTCCCGCCTCACGTGGAGACGCGTCCCAATTGCCATGCCAAGACTCGAGGAAAATCCAGAGGTGTCGCTCGCACCTAGGCAGTAGTCATGACATCGCTGAAGAAACACGTGTCTGGAAGGGCCCTCCCCATCGTAACTCGAGAATATACCCCAGGTTCCGGCCGCAACTCGAGGAAAACCATGAGACTTCCCCCTCGCCGCGAGATGAGGCCCAATTCCCCTGCACTGCGTGCAGAGCAATTCCGTGTTCCACATCAAACGTGAAAGGAGCCTTGATTTCCTTGATGGCACTCCAGAGAAAACCCAAGATCACTGTCTCAAGTCTAGAGAGTTCCTGAGGTCACTGGAGCAACACGAAAGGGCTCCGTGGACGCCAAATCAACTCGAGATGATATCTTAGTCCCTGGCTTCGACTCAAGAGGAATTCCAACTTTCCACAAGCACCTCAAGAGGAGGCTTCTCTCAGCTACAGGTATGTGAGAGGGACCCTGAGTTTGTGGCCTCAAGTGGAATGGACACCGAGATGCTCTGACTCGAAGTAAGGCCGGATATCCCTGCAATGAATTGAATGCAGGCTCGTCTTGCATCTCCCAAGACGAAGGGATGTCTGAATCCCCTGAGGAGACCACAGAGAAAGACCTAGTCCTCCGCCTCATCGCGACAGGAGGCCTGACATCCTTTGAAAACTCGAGAGGTCCGCGGAGATCAATGCTTCCAAAGGAGACGATGCTTGACTCCTCTTGAAAATAGATAGGAGTCCCAGGATCCCTGTGGCACGTGGAAAGGGACCCTGGGTCTCCCACCTCACGTGGAGACGCGTCCCAATTGCCATGCCAAGACTCGAGGAGAATCCCGAGGTGTCCCTCGCACCTAGGCAGGAGTCCTGACGTCGCTGAACAAACACGTGTCTGGAAGGGCCCTCCCAGTCGTAACTCGAGAATATACCACAGATTCCGGCCGCAACTCGAGAAAAACCATGAGACTTCCCCCTCGCCGCGAGATGAGGCCCGATTCCCCTGCACTGCGTGCAGAGCAATTCCGTGTTCCACATCAAACGTGAAAGGAGCCTTGATTTCCTTGATGGCACTACAGAGAAAACCCAAGATCACTGTCTCAAGTCTAGAGGGATCCTGAGGTCACTGGAGCAACACGAAAGGGCTCCGTGGACCCCAAGTCAACTCGAGATGAAAGCTTAGTCCTTGGCTTCGACTCAAGAGGAACACTAACTTTCCATAAGCACCTAAAGAGGAGGCTTCTCTCAGCTACAGGTATGTGAGAGGGACCCTGAGTGTGTGGCCTCAAGTGGAATGGACACCGAGATGCCTTGTCTCGAAGTAAGGCCGGATATCCCTACAGTGAATTGAATGCACGTTCCTCTTGCATCTCCCAAGACGAAGGGATGTCTGAATACCCTGTGGAGACCACAGAGAAGACCTAGTTCTCCACCTCTTCACGACTGGAAGCCTCACATCCTTTGAAAAGTTGAGACGTCCGCGGAGATCAATGCTTCCAAAGTAGACCATGCCTGACTCCTCTTGAAAATGGATAGGAGTCCCAGGATCCCTGTGGCACGTGGGAAGGGACCCTGGGTCTCCCGCCTAACGTGGAGACGCTTCCCAATTGCCATGCCAAGACTGGAGGAGAATCCCGAGGTGTCCCTCGCACCTAGGCAGGAGTCCTGACGTGGCTGAACAAACACGTGTCTGGAAGGGCCCTCCCCGTCGTAACTCGAAAATATACCCCAGATCTGGCCACAACTCGAGAAAAACCATTAGACTTCACCCCCGCCCGAGATGAGGCCCGATTCCCCTGCACTGCGTGCAGAGCAATTCCGTGTTCCACATCAAACGTGAAAGGAGCCTTGATTTCCTTGATGGCACTGCAGAGAATACCCAAGATCACTGTCTCAAGTCTAGAGGGATCCTGAGGTCACTGGAGCAACACGAAAGTGCTCTGTGGACCCCAAATCAACTCGAGATGAGAGCTTAGTCCCTGGCTTCGACTCAAGAGGAATACCAACTTTCCACAAGCACCTCAAGAGGAGGCTTCTCTCAGCTACAGGTATGTGAGAGGGACCCTGAGTTTGTGGCCTCAAGTGGAATGGACACCGAGATGCTCTGACTCGAAGTAAGGCCGGATATCCCTGCAGTGAATTGAATGCAGGCTCGTCTTGCATCTCCCAAGACGAAGGGATGTCTGAATCCCCTGTGGAGACCACAGAGAAAGACCTAGTCCTCCGCCTCATCGCGACCGGAGGCCTCACATCCTTTGAAAACTCGAGAGGTCCGCGGAGATCAATGCTTCCAAATGAGACGATGCCTGACTCCTCTTGAAAATGGATAGGAGACCCAGGATCCCTGAGGCACGTTAATAGGGACCCTGGGTCTCCCGCCTCACGTGGAGACGCGTCCCAATTGCCATGCCAAGACTCGAGGAGAATCCCGAGGTGTCCCTCGCACCTAGGCAGGAGTCCTGACGTCGCTGAACAAACACGTGTCTGGAAGGGCCCTCCCCGTCGTAACTCGAGAAGATACCCCAGGTCCCGGCCCCAACACGAGAAAAACCATGAGACATCCCCCTCGCCGCGAGATGAGGCCCAATTCCCCTGCACTGCGTGCAGAGCAATTCCGTGTTCCACATCAAACGTGAAAGGAGCCTTGATTTCCTTGATGGCACTCCAGAGAAAACCCAAGATCACTGTCTCAAGTCTAGAGGGATCCTGAGGTCACTGGAGCAACACGAAAGAGCTCCGTGGACCCCAAATCAACTCGAGATGAGAGCTTAGTCCCTGGCTTTGACTCAAGAGGAATACCAACTTTCCACAAGTACCTCAAGAGGAGGCTTCTCTCTGCTACAGGTATGTGAGAGGGACCCTGAGTTTGTGGCCTCAAGTGGAATGGACACCGAGATCCTCTGACTCGAAGTAAGGCCGGATATCCCTGCAGTGAATGGAATGCAGGTTCGTCTTTCATCTCCCAAGACGAAGGGATGTCTGAATCCCCTGTGGAGACCACAGAGAAAGACGTAGTCCTCCGCCTCAACGCGACCGGAGGCCTCACATCCTTTGAAAACTCGAGAGGTCCGCGGAGATCAATGCTTCCAAAGGAGACGAAGCCTGACTCCTCTTCAAAATGGATAGGAGTCCCAGGATCCCTGTGGCACATGGAAAGGGACCCTGGGTCTCCCGCCTCACGTGGAGACGCGTCCCAATTGCCATGCCAAGACTCGAGGAGAATCCCGAGGTGTCCCTCGCACCTAGGCAGGAGTCCTGACGTCGCTGAACAAACACGTGTCTGGAAGGGCCCTCCCCGTCGTCACTCGAGAATGTACCACAGGTTCCGGCCGCAACTAGAGAAAAACCATGAGACTTCCCCCCCGTCGCGTGATGAGGCCCGATTCCCCTGCACTGCGTGCAGAGCAATTCCGTGTTCCACATCAAACGTGAAAGGAGCCTTGATTTCCTTGATGGCACTCCAGAGAAAACCCAAGATCACTGTCTCAAGTCTAGAGGGATACTGAGGTCACTGGAGCAACACGAAAGGGCTCCGTGGACCCCAAGTCAACTCGAGATGAGAGCTTAGTCCTTGGCTTCGACTCAAGAGGAACACCAACTTTCCACAAGCACCTAAAGAGGAGGCTTTTCTCAGCTACAGGTATGTGAGAGGGACCCTGAGTTTGTGGCCTCAAGTGGAATGGACACCGAGATGCTCTGTCTCGATGTAAGGCCGGATATCCCTGCAGTGAATTGAATGCAGGCTCCTCTTGCATCTACGAAGAGGAAGGGTTGTCTGAATCCCCTTTGGAGACCACAGAGAAAGACCTAGTCCTCCGCCTCAACGTGAACGGAGGCCTCACATCCTTTGAAAACTCGAGAGGTCCGCGGAGATCAATGCTTCCAAAGGAGACGATGCCTGACTCCTCTTGAAAATGGATAGGAGTCCCAGGATCCCTTTGGCACATGGAAAGGGACCCTGGGTCCACGCCTCACGTGGAGTCGCGTCCCAATTGCCATGCCAAGACTCGAGGAGAATCCCGAGGTGTCCCTCGCACCTAGGCAGGAGTCCTGACGTCGCTGAACAAACACGTGTCTGGAAGGGCCCTCCCCGTCGTAACTCGTGAATATACCACAGGTTCCGGCCGCAACTCGAGAAAAACCATGAAACTTCCCACTTGCCGCGAGATGAGGCCCGATTCCCCTGCACTGTGTGCAGAGCAATTCCGTGTTCCACATCAAATGTGAAAGGAGCCTTGATTTCCTTGATGGCACTCCAGAGAAACCCCAAGATCACTGTATCAAGTCTAGAGGGATCCTGAGGTCACTGTAGCAACAAGAAAGGGCTCCATGGACCCCAAATCAACTTGAGATGAGAGCTTAGTCCCTGGCTTCGACTCAAGAGGAATACCAACTTTCCACAAGCACCTCAAGAGGAGGCTTCTCTCAGCTACATGTATGTGAGAGGGACCCTGAGGTTGTGACCTCAAGTTCAATGGACACCGAGATGCTCTGACTCGAAGTAAGGCCGGATATACCTGCAGTGAATTGAATGCAGGCTCGTCTTGCGTCTCCCAAGAGGAAGGGATGTCTGAATCCCCTGTGGAGACCATAGAGAAAGACCTAGTTCTCCGCCTCATCGCGACCAGATGCCTCACATCCTTTTAAAACTCGAGAGGGCCGCGGAGATCAATGCTTCCAAAGGAGACGATGCCTGATTCCTGTTGAAAATTGATAGGAGTCCCAGGATTGCTGTGGCACGTGGAAAGGGACCCTAGGTCTCCCGCCTCACGTGGAGATACGTCCCAATTGCCATGCCAAGACTCGAGGAGAATCCCGAGGTGTCCCTCGCACCTAGGCAGGGGTCCTGACGTCGCTGAACAAACACGTGTCTGGAAGGGACCTCCCCGTCGTAACTCAAGAATATACCCCAGGATCCGGCCGCAACTCGAGAAAAACCTTGAAACTTCTCCCTCGACGCGAGATGAGGCCTGATTCCCCTGAACTGCGTGCAGAGCAATTCCGTGTTGCACATCAAACGTGAAAGGAGCCTTGATTTCCTTGATGGCACTCCAGAGAAATCCCAAGATCACTGTCTCAAGTCTATAGGGATCCTGAGGTCACTGTAGCAACACGAAAGGGCTCCGTGGACCCCAAATCAACTCGAGATGAGAGCTTAGTTCCTGGCTTCGACTCAAGAGGAATATCAACTTTCCACAAACAAATCAAGAGGAGGCTTCTCTCAGCTACAGGTATGTGAGAGGGACCCTGAGTTTGTGGCCTCAATAGGAATGGACACCGAGATGCTCTGACTCGAAGTAAGGCTGGATATCCCTGCAGTGAATTGAAGGCAGGCTCGTCTTGCCTCTCCCAAGACGAAGGGATGTCTGAATCCCCTGTGGAGACCACAGAGAAAGACCTAGATCTCGGCCTCATCGCGACTGGAGGCCTCACATCCTTTGAAAACTCGAGAGGTCCGCGGAGATCAGTGCTTCCAAAGGAGACGATGCCTGACTCCTCTTGAAATGGATAGGAGTCCCAGGATCCCTGTGGCACGTGGAAAGGGACCCTGGGTCTCCCGCTTCACGTGGAGACCCGTCCCAATTGCCATGCCAAGACTCGAGGAGAATCCCGAGTTGTCCCTCGCACCTAGGCAGGAGTCCTGACGTCGCTGAACAAACACGTGTCTGGAAAGGCCCTCCCCGTCGTAACTCGAGAATATACCACAGATTCCGGCTGCAACTCGAGAATAACCATGAGACTTCCCCCTCGCCGCGAGATGAGGCCCGATTCCCCTGCACTGCGTGCAGAGCAATTCCGTGTTCCACATCAAACGTGAAAGGAGCCTTGATTTCCTGGATGGAACTCCAGAGAAAACCCAAGATCACTGTCTCAAGTCTAGAGGGATCCTGAGGTCACTGGAGCAACACGAAAGGGCTCTGTGGACCCCAAGTCAACTCGAGATGAGAGCTTAGTCCTTGGCTTCGACTCAAGAGGAACACCAACTTTCCACAAGCACCTCAAGAGGAGGCTTCTCTCAGCTACAGGTATGTGAGAGGGACCCTGAGTTTGTGGCCTCAAGTGGAATGGACACCGAGATGCCCTGACTCGAAGTAAGGCCGGATATCCCTGCAGTGAATTGAATGCAGGCTCGTCTTGCATCTCCCAAGACGAAGGGTTGTCTGATCCCCTGTGGAGACCACAGAGAAAGAACTAGTTCTCCGCCTCAACGCGAACGGAGGCCTCACATCCTTTGAATACTCGGGAGGTCCGCGGAGATCAATGCTTCCAAAGGAGACGATGCCTGACTCCTCTTGAAAATGGATAGGAGTCCCAGGATGCCTGTGGTACGTGGAAAGGGACCCTGGGACTCCCGCCTCACGTGGAGACGCGTCCCAATTGCCATGCCAAGACTCGAGGAAAATCCCGAGGTGTCGCTCGCACCTAGGCAGTAGTCATGACATCGCTGAAGAAACACGTGTCTGGAAGGGCCCTCCCCATCGTAACTCGAGAATATACCCCAGGTTCCGGCCGCAACTCGAGGAAAACCATGAGACTTCCCCCTCGCCGCGAGATGAGGCCCGATTCCCCTGCACTGCGTGCAGAGCAATTCCGTGTTCCACATCAAACGTGAAAGGAGCCTTGATTTCCTTGATGGCACTCCAGAGAAAACCCAAGATCACTGTCTCAAGTCTAGAGGGTTCCTGAGGTCACTGGAGCAACAGGAAAGGGCTCCGTGGACCCCAAATCAACTCGAGATGATATCTTAGTCCCTGGCTTCGACTCAAGAGGAATTCCAACTTTCCACAAGCACCTCAAGAGGAGGCTTCTCTCAGCTACAGGTATGTGAGAGGGACCCTGAGTTTGTGGCCTCAAGTGGAATGGACACCGAGATGCTCTGACTCGAAGTAAGGCCGGATATCCCTGCAATGAATTGAATGCAGGCTCGTCTTGCATCTCCCAAGACCAAGGGATGTCTGAATCCCCTGAGGAGACCACAGAGAAAGACCTAGTCCTCCGCCTCATCGCGACAGGAGGCCTCACATCCTTTGAAAACTCGAGAGGTCCGCGGAGATCAATGCTTCCAAAGGAGACGATGCTTGACTCCTCTTGAAAATAGATAGGAGTCCCAGGATCCCTGTGGCACGTGGGAAGGGACCCTGGGTCTCCCACCTCACGTGGAGACGCGTCCCAATTGCCATGCCAAGACTCGAGGAGAATCCCGAGGTGTCCCTCGCACCTAGGCAGGAGTCCTGACGTCGCTGAACAAACACGTGTCTGGAAGGGCCCTCCCAGTCGTAACTCGAGAATATACCACAGATTCCGGCCGCAACTCGAGAAAAACCATGAGACTTCCCCCTCGCCGCGAGATGAGGCCCGATTCCCCTGCACTGCGTGCAGAGCAATTCCGTGTTCCACATCAAACGTGAAAGGAGCCTTGATTTCCTTGATGGCACTCCAGAGAAAACCCAAGATCACTGTCTCAAGTCTAGAGGGATCCTGAGGTCACTGGAGCAACACGAAAGGGCTCCGTGGACCCCAAGTCAACTCGAGATGAAAGCTTAGTCCTTGGCTTCGACTCAAGAGGAACACTAACTTTCCATAAGCACCTAAAGAGGAGGCTTCTCTCAGCTACAGGTATGTGAGAGGGACCCTGAGTTTGTGGCCTCAAGTGGAATGGACACCGAGATGCCTTGTCTCGAAGTAAGGCCGGATATCCCTACAGTGAATTGAATGCAGGTTCCTCTTGCATCTCCCAAGACGAAGGGATGTCTGAATACCCTGTGGAGACCACAGAGAAGACCTAGTTCTCCACCTCTTCACGACTGGAAGCCTCACATCCTTTGAAAAGTTGAGACGTCCGCGGAGATCAATGCTTCCAAAGTAGACGATGCCTGACTCCTCTTGAAAATGGATAGGAGTCCCAGGATCCCTGTGGCACGTGGGAAGGGACCCTGGGTCTCCCGCCTAAGGTGGAGACGCTTCCCAATTGCCATGCCAAGACTGGAGGAGAATCCCGAGGTGTCCCTCGCACCTAGGCAGGAGTCCTGACGTGGCTGAACAAACACGTGTCTGGAAGGGCCCTCCCCGTCGTAACTCGAAAATATACCCCAGATCCGGCCACAACTCGAGAAAAACCATTAGACTTCACCCCCGCCCGAGATGAGGCCCGATTCCCCTGCACTGCGTGCAGAGCAATTCCGTGTTCCACATCAAACGTGAAAGGAGCCTTGATTTCCTTGATGGCACTCCAGAGAAAACCCAAGATCACTGTCTCAAGTCTAGAGGGATCCTGAGGTCACTGTAGCAACACGAAAGTGCTCTGTGGACCCCAAATCAACACGAGATGAGAGCTTAGTCCCTGGCTTCGACTCAAGAGGAATACCAACTTTCCACAAGCACCTCAAGAGGAGGCTTCTCTCAGCTACAGGTATGTGAGAGGGACCCTGAGTTTGTGGCCTCAAGTGGAATGGACACCGAGATGCTCTGACTCGAAGTAAGGCCGGATATCCCTGCAGTGAATTGAATGCAGGCTCGTCTTGCATCTCCCAAGACGAAGGGATGTCTGAATCCCCTGTGGAGACCACAGAGAAAGACCTAGTCCTCCGCCTCATCGCGACCGGAGGCCTCACATCCTTTGAAAACTCGAGAGGTCCGCGGAGATCAATGCTTCCAAATGAGACGATGCCTGACTCCTCTTGAAAATGGATAGGAGTCCCAGGATCCCTGAGGCACGTTAATAGGGACCCTGGGTCTCCCGCCTCACGTGGAGACGCGTCCCAATTGCCATGCCAAGACTCGAGGAGAATCCCGAGGTGTCCCTCGCACCTAGGCAGGAGTCCTGACGTCGCTGAACAAACACGTGTCTGGAAGGGCCCTCCCCGTCGTAACTCGAGAAGATACCCCAGGTCCCGGCCCCAACACGAGAAAAACCATGAGACATCCCCCTCGCCGCGAGATGAGGCCCAATTCCCCTGCACTGCGTGCAGAGCAATTCCGTGTTCCACATCAAACGTGAAAGGAGCCTTGATTTCCTTGATGGCACTCCAGAGAAAACCCAAGATCACTGTCTCAAGTCTAGAGGGATCCTGAGGTCACTGGAGCAACACAAAAGAGCTCCGTGGACCCCAAATCAACTCGAGATGAGAGCTTAGTCCCTGGCTTCGACTCAAGAGGAATACCAACTTTCCACAAGTACCTCAAGAGGAGGCTTCTCTCTGCTACAGGTATGTGAGAGGGACCCTGAGTTTGTGGCCTCAAGTGGAATGGACACCGAGATCCTCTGACTCGAAGTAAGGCCGGATATCCCTGCAGTGAATGGAATGCAGGTTCGTCTTTCATCTCCCAAGACGAAGGGATGTCTGAATCCCCTGTGGAGACCACAGACAAAGACCTAGTTCTCCGCCTCATCGCGACCGGAGGCCTCATATGCTTTGAAAACTTGAGAGGTCCGCGAAGATCAATGCTTCCAAAGGAGACGATGCCTGACTCCTCTTGAAAATGGATAGGAGTCCCAGGATTCCTGTGGCACGTGGAAAGGGACACTGGGACTCCCGCCTCACGTGGAGACGCGTCCCAATTGCCATGCCCAGACTCGAGGAGCATCCCGAGTTGTCCCTCACACCTAGGCAGGAGTCCTAACGTCGCTGAAAAATCACGTATCTTTAAGGGCCCTCCCCATCGTAACTCGAGAATATACCCCAGGTTCCGGCCACAACTCGAGAAAAACCATGAGACTTCCCACTCTCCGCGAGATGAGGCCCGATTCCCCTGCACTGCGTGCAGAGCAATTCCGTGTTCCACATGAAACGTGAAAGGAGCCTTGATTTCCTTGATGGCACTCCAGAGAAAACCCAAGATCACTGTCTCAAGTCTAGACGGATCCTGAGGTCACTGGAGCAACAGGAAAGGGCTCCGTAAACCCCAAATCAACGCGAGATGAGAGCTTAGTCCCTGGCTTCGACTCAAGAGGAATACAAACTTTCCACAAGCACCTGAAGAGGAGGCTTCTCTCAGCTACAGGTATGTGAGAGGGACCCTGCGTTCGTGGCCTCAAGTGGAATGAACACCGAGATGCTCTAACTCGAAGTAAGGCGGGATATCCCTGCAGTGAATTGATGCAGGCTCGTCTTGCATCTCCCAAGACGAAGGGATGTCTGAATCCCCTGTGGAGACCACAGAGAAAGACTTAATTCTCCTCCTCATCGCGACCGGAGGCCTCACATCCTTTGAAAACTCGAGAGGTCTGCGGAGATCAATGCTTCCAAAGGAGACGATGCCTGACTCCTCTTGAAAATGGATAGGAGTCCCAGGATCCCTGTGGCACATGGAAAGGGACCCTGGGTCTCCCGCCTCACGTGGAAACGTGTCCCAATTGCCATGCCAAGACTCGAGGAGAATCCCGAGGTGTCGCTCGCACCTAAGCAGGAGTCCTGACGTCGCTGAACAAACATGTGTTTGGAAGGGCCCTCCCCGTCGTAACTCGAGAATATACCCCTGGTTCTGGCCTCAACTCGAGAAAAACCATGAGACTTCCCCCTCGCCAAGAGATGAGTCCCGACTCCCCTGCACTGCGTGCAGAGCAATTCCGTGTTCCACATCAAACGTGAAAGGAGCCTTGTTTTCCTTGATGGCACTCCAGAGAAAACCCAATATCACTGTCTCAAGTCTACAGGGATCCTGAGGTCACTGGAGCAACACGAAAGGGCTCCGTGGAACCCAAATCAACTCGAGATGAGAGCTTAGTCCCTGGATTCGACTCAAGAGGAATACCAACTTTCCACAAGCACCTCAAGAGGAGACTTCTCTCAGCTACAGGTATGTGAGAGGGACCCTGAGTTTGTGGCCTCAAGTGGAATGGACACCGAGATGCTCTGAGTCGAAGTAAGGCCGGATATCCCTGTAGTGAATTGAATGCAGGCTCGTCTTGCATCTCCCAAGACGAGGGGATGTTTGAATCCCCTGTGGAGACCACAGAGAAAGACCTAGTCCTCCGCTTCATCGCGACCGGATGCCTCACATCCTTTGAAAACTCGAGAGGTCTGCGGAGATCAATGCTTCCAAAGGAGACGATGCCTGACTCCTCTTGAAAATGGATAGGAGTCCCAGGATCCCTGTGGCACGTGGAAAGGGAACCTGGGTCTCCCGCCTCACATGGAGACGCTTCCCAATTGCCATGCCAAGACTCGAGGAGAATCCCGAGGTGTCCCTCGCACCTAGGCAGGAGTCCTGACGTCGCTGAAAAAAACACGTGTCTGGAAGGGCCCGCCCCGTCGTAACTCGAGAATATACCCCAGGTTCCGGCCGCAACTCGAGAAAAACCATGAGACTTCCCCCTCGCAGCGAGATGAGGCCCGATTCCCCTGCACTGCATGCAGAGCAATTCCGTGTTCCACATCAAACTTGAAAGGAGCCTTGATTTCCTTGATGGCACTCCAGAAAAAACCCAAGATCACTGTCTCAAGTCTAGAGCGATCCTAAGGTCACTGTAGCAACACAAAAGGGCTCCGAGGACCCCAAATCAACTCGAGATGAGAGCTTAGTCCCTGGCTTTGACTTAAGAGGAATACCAACATTCCACAAGCACCTCAAAAGGAGGCTTCTCTCAGCTACAGGTATGTGAGAGGGACCCTGAGTTTGTGGCCTCAAGTGGAATGGACACCGAGATGCTCTGACTCAAAGTAAGGCCAGATATCCCTGCAGTGAATTGAATGCAGGCTCGTCTTGCATCTCCCAAGACAAAGGGATGTCTGAATCCCCTGTGGAGACCACAGAAAAACACCTAGTTCTCTGCCTCATCGCGACCGGAGGCCTCACATCCTTTGAAAACTTGAGAGGTCCGCGGAAATCAATGCTTCCAAAGGAGACGATGCCTGACTCCACTTGAAAATGGATAGGAGTCCCAGGATCCCTGTGGCACGTGGAAAGGGACACTGGGCCTCCCGCCTCATGTGGAGACGCGTCCCAATTGCCATACCAAGACTCGAGGAGAATCCGGAGGTGTCCCTCGCAGCTAGGCAGGAGTCCTGACGTCACTGAACAAACACGTGCCTGGAAGGGCCCTCCCCGTGGTAACTGGAGAATATACCCCAGGTTCCGGCCGCAACTCTAGAAAAACCATGGGACTTCACCCTCGCCGCGAGATGAGGCCCGATTCTCCTGCACTGCGTGGAGAGCAGTTCCGTGTTCCACATCAAACTTGAAAGGAGCCTTGATTTCCTTGATGGCATTCCAGAGAAAACCCAATATTACTGTCTAAGGTCTAGAGAGATCCTGAGGTCACTAGAGCAACACGAAAGGGCTGCGTGGACCCCAAATTAACTCGAGATGAGAGCTTAGTCCCTGGCTTCGACTCAAGAGGAATACCAACTTTCCACAAGCACCTCAAGAGGAGGCTTCTCTCACCTACAGGTATGTGAGAGGGACCCTGAGTTTGTGGCCTCAAGTGGAATGGACACCGAGATGCTCTGACTCGAAGTAAGGCCGGATATCCCTGCAGTGAATTGAATGCAGGCTCGTCTTGCATCTCACAAGACGAAGGGATTTCTGAATCCCCTGTGGAGACCACAGAGAAAGACCTAGTTCTCCGCCTCATCGCGACCGGAAGCCTCACATACTTAGAAAATTCGAGAGGTCCGCGGAGATCAATGCTTCCAAAGGAGACGATGCCTGACTCCTCTTGAAAATGGATAGGAGTCCCAGGATCCCTGTGGCACGTGGAAAGGGACCCTGGGTCTCCCGCCTCACGTGGAGACGCTTCCCAATTGCCATGCCAAGACTCGAGGAGAATCCCGAGGTGTCCCCGGCACCTAGGCAGGAGTCCTGAAGTCGCTGAACAAACACGTGTCTGGAAGGGCCCTCCCCGTCGTAACTCGAGAATATACCCCAGGTTCCGGCCGCAACTCGAGAAAAACCATGAGACTTACCCCTCGCACAGAGATGAGGCCCGATTCCCCTGCACTGCTTGCAGAGCAATTCCGTGTTCCACATCAAACGTGAAAGGAGCTTTGATTTCCTTGATGGCACTCCAGAGAAAACCCAAGATCACTGTCTCAAGTCTAGAGGGATCCTGAGGTCACTGGAGCAACAAGAAATGGCTGCGTGGACCCCAAATCAACTCGAGATGAGAGCTTAGTCCCTGGCTTCGACTCAAGAGGAATACCAACTTTCCACAAGCACCTCAAGAGGAGGCTTCTCTCAGGTACTAGTATGTGAGAGTGACCCTGAGTTTGTGGCCTCAAGTGGAATGGACACAGAGATGCTCTGACTCGAAGTAAGGCCAGATATACCTGCAGTGAATTGAATGCAGGCTCGTGTTGCATCTCCCAAGACGAAGGGATGTCTGAGTCCCCTGTGTAGACCACAGAGAAAGACCTAGTTCTCCGCCTCATCGCGATCGGAGGACTCACATACTTTGAAAAGTTGAGAGGTCCGCGGAGATCAATGCTTCAAAAGGAGACGATGCCTGACTCCTCTTGAAAATGGATAGGAGTCCCAGGATCCCTGTGGCACGTGGAAAGGAACACTGGGTCTCCCGCCTAACGTGGTGACGCGTCCCAATTGGCATGCCAAGACTCGAGAAGAATCCCGAGGTGTCCCTAGCACCTAGGCAGGAATCCTGCCGTCGCTGAACAAACACGTGTCTGGAAGGGCCCTCCCCGTCGTATCACGAGAATATACCCCAGGTTCCGGCCGCAACTCGAGAAAAACCATGAGACTTCCCCCTCGCCGCGAGATGAGGCCCGATTCCCAAGCACTGCGTGCAGAGCAATTCCGTGTTCCACAACAAACGTGAAAGGAGCCTTGATTTCCTTGATGGCACTCCAGAGAAAACAAAAGATCACTGTCTCAAGTCTAGAGGGATCCTGAGGTGACTGGAGCAACAAGAAAGGGCTCCGTGGACCCCAAATCAACTCGAGATGAGAGCTTAGTCCCTGGCTTCGACTCAAGCGGAATACCAACTTTCAAAAGCACCTCAAGAGGAGGCTTCTCTCAGGTACAGGTATGTGAGAGTGACCCTGAGTTTGTGGCCTCAAGTGGAATGGACACTGAGATGCTCTGACTCGAAGTAAGGCCGGATATCCCTGCAGTGAATTGAATGCAGGCTCGTCTTGCATCTCCCAAGACGAAGGGATGTCTGAATCCCCTGTGGAGACCACAGAGAAAGACCAAGTTCACCGCCTCATCGCGACCAGAGGCCTCACATGCTTTGAAAACTCGAGAGGTCCTCGGAGATCAATGCTTCCAAAGGAGACGATGCCTGACTCCTCTTGAAAATGGATAGGAGTCCCAGGATCCCTGTTGCACGTGGAAAGGGACCCAGGGTCTCCCGCCTCACGTGGAGACTCGACCCATTTGCCATGCCAAGAATTGAGGAGAATCCGCAGTTGTCCCTCGCACCTTGGCAGGAGTCCTTAGGTCGCTGAACAAACACTTGTCTGGAAGGGCCCTCCCCGTCGTGACTCAAGAATATACCCCAGGTTCCGGCCACAACTCAAGAAAAACCATGAGACTTCCCCCTGGCCACGAGTTGAGGACCGATTCCCCTGCACTGCGTGCAGAGCAATTCCGTGTTCCACATCAAACGTGAAAGGAGCCTTGATTTCCTTGATGGCACTCCAGAGAAAACCCAAGATCACTGTCTCAAGTCTAGACGGATCCTGAGGTCACTGTAGCAACAACTAAGGGCTCCATGGACCCCAAATCAACTCGAGATGAGAGCTTAGTCCCTGGCTTCGACACAAGAGGAATACCAACTTTCCAGAAGCACCTCAAGAGGAGGCTTCTCTCAGCTACAGGTATGTGAGAGGGACCCTGATTTTGTGGCCTCAAGTGGAATGGACATCGAGATGCTCTGACTCGAAGTAAGGCCGGATATCCCTGCAGTGAATTGAATGCAGGCTCGTCTTGCATCTCCCAAGTCGAAGGGATGTCTGAATCCCCTGTGGATGCCACAGAGAAAGAGCTAGTTCTCCACCTCATTGCGACCAGAGCCCTCATATCCTTTAAAAATTGGAGAGGTCGGCGGAGATCAATGCTTCCAAAGGAGACGATGCCTGACTCCTCTTGAATATTGATAGGAGTCCCAGGATCCCTGTGGTACGTGGAAAGGGAGCCTGGGTCTCCCACCTCAGGTGGAGACGCGTTGCAATTGCCATGTGAAGACTCGAGGAGTATCCCGAGGTGTCCCTCGCACCTAGACAGGAGTCCTGACGTCGCTGAACAAACACGTGTTTGTAGGGCCCTCCCCGTCGTACCTCGACAATATACCCCAGGTTCCGGCTGCAACTCGAGAAAAACCATGAGACTTCCCCCTGGCCACGAGATGAGGCCCGATTCCCCTGCACTGCGTGCAGAGCAATTCCGTGTTCCACATCAAACGTGAAAGGAGCCTTGATTTCCTTGATGGCATTCCAGAGAAAACCCAAGATTACTGTCTAAGGTCTAGAGAGATCCTGAGGTCACTGGAGCAACATGAAAGGGCTGCGTGGACCCCAAATTAACTCGAGATGAGAGCTTAGTCCCTGGCTTCGACTCAAGAGGAATACCAACTTTCCACAAGCACCACAAGAGGAGGCTTCTCTCAGCTACAGGTATGTGAGAGTGACCCTGAGTTTGTGGCCTCAAGTGGAATGGACACCGAGATGCTCTGACTCGAAGTAAGTCCGGATATCCCTGCATTGAATTGAATGCAGGCTCATCTTGCATCTCCCAAGACGAAGGGATGTCTGAATCCCCTGTGGAGACCACAGAGAAAGACCAAGTTCTCCGCCTCATCGCGACTGGAGGCCTCACATCCTTTGAAAACTCGAGAGGTCCACGGAGATCAATGCTTCCAAAGGAGACGATGCCTGACTCCTCTTGAAAATGGATAGGAGTCGCAGGATCCTTGTGGCTCGTGGAAAGGGACCCTGGCTCTCCCGCCTCACGTGGAGACACATCCCAATTGCCATGCCAAGACTCGAGGAGAATCCCGAGGTGTCCCTCGCACCTAGGCAGGAGTCCTGACGTCGCTGAACAAACACGTGTCTGGAAGGGCCCTCCCCGTCGTAACTCGAGAATATACCCCAGGTTCCGGCCGCAACTCGAGAAAAACCATGAGACTTCCCCCTCGCCGCGACATGAGGCCCGATTCCCCTGCACTGCGTGAAGAGCAATTTCGTGTTCCACATCAAACGTGAAAGGAGCCTTGATTTCCTTGATGGCACTCCAGAGAAAACCCAAGATCACTGTCTCAAGTCTAGAGGATCCTGAGGTCACTGTAGCAACAACAAAGGGCTCCGAGGACCCCAAATCAACTCGAGATGAGAGCTTAGTCCCTGGCTTCGACTCAAGAGGAATACCAACATTCCACAAGCATCTCAAGAGGAGGCTTCTCTCAGCTACAGGTATGTGAGAGGGACCCTGAGGTTGTGGCCTCAAGTGGAATGAACACCGAGATGCTCTGACTCGAAGTAAGGCCGGATATCCCTGCAGTGAATTGAATGCAGGCTCGTCTTGCATCTCCCAAGAAGAATGGTTGTCTTAATCCCCTGTGGAGACCACAGAGAAAGACCTAGTCCTCCGCCTCAAAGCAACCGGAGGCCTCATATCCTTTGAAAACTCGAGAGGTCCGGGGAGATCAATACTTCCAAAGGAGACGATGCCTGACTACTCTTGAAAATGGATAGGTGTCCCAGGATCTCTGTGGCACGTAGAAAGGAACCCTGGGACTCCCGCCTCACGTGGAGACGCGTCCCCATTGCCATGCCAAGACTCGTGGAGAATCACGAGGTGTCCCCCGCACCTAGGCAGGAGTCCTGACGTCACTGAACAAACAGGTGTCTCGAAGGGCCCTCCCCGTCGTAATTCGAGAATATACCCCAGGTTCCGGCCGCAACTCGAAAAAAACCATGAGACTTCCCCCTCGCTGCGAGATAAGGCCCGATTCCCCTTCACTGCGTGCAGAGCAATTTCGCGTTCCACATCATACGTGAAAGGAGCCTTGATTTCCTTGATGGCACTCCAGAGAAAACCCAAGATCACTGTCTCTAGTCTAGAGGGATCCTGAGGTCACTGGAGCAACACGAAAGGTCTTCGTGGACGCCAAATCAACTCGAGATGAGAGATTAATCCCTGGCTTCAACTCAAGAGGAATACGAACTTTCCACAAGCCCCTCAAGAGGAGGCTTCTCTCAGCTACAGGTATGTGAGAGGGACCCTGAGTTTGTGGCCTCAAGTGGAATGGATACCGAGATGCTCTGACTCGAAGTAAGGCCGGATATTCCTGCAGTGAATTGAATGCAGGCTCGTCTTGCATCTCCGAAGATGAAGGGATGTCTGAATCCCCTGTGGAGACCACAGAGAAAGACCTAGTTCACCGCCTCATCGCGACCGGAGGCCTCACATGCTTTGAAAACTCGAGAGGTCCGCGGAGATCAATGCTTCCAAAGGAGACGATGCCTGACTCCTCTTGAAAATGGATAGGAGTCCCAGGATCCCTGTGGCACGTGGAAAGGGACCCTGGGTCTCCCGCCTCACGTGGAGACGCGTCCCAATTGCCATGCCAATACTCGAGGAGAATCCTGAGGTGTCCCTCGCACCTAGGCAGGAGTCCTGACGTCGCTGAACAAACACGTGTCTGGAAGGGCCCTCCCCGTCGTAACTCGAGAATATACCCCAGGTTCCGGCCACAACTCGAGAAAAACCATGAGACTTCCCCCTCGCCGCGAGATGAGACCCGATTCCCCTGCACTGCGTGCAGAGCAATTCCGTGTTCCACATCAAACGTGAAAGGAGCCTTGATTTCCTTGATCGCACTCCGGAGAAAACCCAAAGTCACTGTCTCAAGTCTAGAGGGATGCTGAGGTCACTGTTGCAGCAAGAAAGGGCTCCGTGGACCCCAAATCAACTCGAGATGAGAGCTTAGTCCCTGGTTTCGACTCAAGAGGAATACCAACTTTCCACAAGCACCTCAAGAGGAGGCTTCTCTCAGCTACAGGTATGTGAGTGGGACCCTGAGTTTGTGGCCTCAAGTGGAATGGACACCGAGTTGCTCTGACTCGAAGTCAGGCCAGATATCCCTGCAGTGAATTGAATGCAGGCTCGTCTTGCATCTCCCAAGACGAAGGGATGTCTGAATCCCCTGTGGAGACCACAGAGAAAGACCTAGTCCTCTGCCTCATCGCGACCGGAGGCCTCACATCCTTTGAAAACTCGAGAGGTCCGCGGAGATCAATGCTTCCAAAGGAGACGATGCCTGACTCCTCTTGAAAATGGATAGGAGTCCCAGGATCCCTGTCCACGTGGAAGGGGACCCTGGGTCTCCCGCTTCACGTGAAGACGCGTAACAATTGCCATGCCAAGACTCGAGGAGAATCCCGAGGTGTCCCTCGCACCTAGGCATGAGTCCTGACGTCGCTGAACAAACACGTGTCTGGAAGGGCCCTCCCCGTCGTAACTCGAGAATATACCCCAGGTTCCGGCCGCAACTAGAGAAAAAACATGAGACTTCCCCCTCGCCACGAGATGAGGCCCGATTCCCCTGCACTGCGTGCAGAGCAATTCCGTGTTCCACATCAAACGTGAAAGGAGCCTTGATTTCCTTGATGGCACTCCAGAGAAAACCCAAGATCACTGTCTCACGTCTAGAGGGATCCTGAGGTCACTGGAGCAACACGAAATTTCTCCGTGGACCCCATATTAACTCGAGATGAGAGCTTAGTCCCTGGCTTCGACTCAAGAGGAATAGCAACTTTCCACAAGCACCTCAAGAGGAGGCTTCTCTCAGCTACAGGTATGTGAGAGGGACCCTGAGTTTGTGGCCTCAAGTGGAATGGACACCGAGATGCTCTGACTCGAAATCAGGCCGGATATCCCTGCAGTGAATTGAATGCAGGCTCGTCTTGCATCTCCCAAGACGAAGGGATGTCTGAATCCCCTGTGGAGACCACAAAGAAAGACCTAGTCCTCCGCCTCAACGCGACCGGAGGCCTCACATCCTTTGAAAACTCGAGAGGTCCGCGGAGATCAATGCTTCCAAAGGAGACGATGCCTGACTCCTCTTGAAAATGGATAGGAGTCCCAGGATCCCTGTGGCACGTGGAAAGGGACCCTGGGTCTCCCGCCTGACGTGGAGACGCGTCCCAATTGCCATGCCAAGACTCGAGGAGAATCCCGAAGGGTCCCTCGCACCTAGGCAGGAGTCCTGAAGTCTCTGAACAAACACGTGTCTGGAAGGGCCCTCCCCGTCGTAACTCGAGAATATACCCCAGGTTCCGGCCGCAACTCGAGAAAAACAATGAAACTTCCCCCTCGCCGCGAGATGAGGCCCGATTCCCCTGCACTGCGTGCAGAGCAATTCCGTGTTCCACATCAAACGTGAAAGGAGCCTTGATTTCCTTGATGGCACTCCAGAGAAAACCCAAGATCACTGTCTCAAGTCTAGAGGGATCCTGAGGTCACTGGAGCAACACGAAAGTGCTCCGTGGACCCCAAATCAACTCGAGATGAGAGCTTAGTACCTGGCTTCAACTCAAGAGGAATACCAAATTTCCACAAGCACCTCAAGAGGAGGCTTCTCTCAGCAACAGGTATGTGAGAGGGACCCTGAGTTTGTGGCCTCAAGTGGAATTGGCACCGAGATGCTCTGACTCGAAGTAAGGCGGATATCCCTGCAGTGAATTGAATGCAGGCTCGTCTTGCATCTCCCAAGATGAAGGGATGTCTGAATCCCCAGTGGAGACCACAGAGAAAGACCTAGTCCTCCGCCTCAACGCGAACGGAGGCCTCACATCCTTTGAAAATTCGAGAGGTCCACGGAGATCAATGCTTCCAAAGGAGACGATTCCTGACTCCTCTTGAAAATGGATAGGAGTCCCAGGATCCGTGTGGCACGTGGAAAGGGACTCTGGGTCTCACGCCTCACGAGGAGCCGCATCCCAATTGCCATGCCAAGACTCGAGGAGAATCACGAGGTGTCCCTCGCACCTAGGCAGGAGTCCTGACATCGCTGAACAAACACGTGTCTGGAAGGGCCCTCCCCGTCGTAACTTGAAAATATACCTCAGGTTCCGGCCGCAACTCGAGAAAAAACATGAGACTTCCCCCTTGCCGCAAGACGAGGCCCGATTCCCCTGCACTGCTTGCAGAGCAATTCCGTGTTCCACATCAAACGTGAAAGGAGCCTTGATTTCCTTGATGGCACTCCAGAGAAAACCCAAGATCACTGTATCCAGTCTAGAGGGAACCTGAAGTCACCGGAGCAACACGAAAGGGCTCCGTGGACCCCAAGTCAACTCGAGATGAGAGCTTAGTCCCTGGCTTCGACTCAAGAGGAATACCAACTTTCCACAAGCACCTCAAGAGGAGGCTTCTCTCAGCTACAGGTATGTGAGAGGGACCCTGAGTTTGTGGCCTCAAGTGCAATGGACACCGAGATGCTCTGACTCGAAGTAAGGCCGGATATCCCTGCAGTGAATTGAATGCAGGCTCGTCTTGCATCTCCCAAGACGAAGGGATGTCTGAATCCCCTGTGGAGACCACAGAGAAAGACCTAGTCCTCCGCCTCATCGCGACCGGAGGCCTCACATCCTTTGAAAACTCGAGAGGTCTGCGGAGATCAATGCTTCCAAAGGAGACCATGCCTGACTCCTCTTCAAAATGGATAGGAGTCCCAGGATACCTGTGGCACGTGGAAAGGGACCCTGGGTCTCCCGCCTCACGTGGAGATGTGTCCCAATTGCCATGCCAAGACTCGAGGAGAATCCCGAGGTGTCCCTCGCACCTAGGCAGGAGTTCTGACGTCGCTGAACAAACACGTGTCTCGAAGGGCCCTCCCCGTCGTAATTCGAGAATATACCCCAGGTTCCGGCCGCAACTCGAAAAAAACCATGAGACTTCCCCCTCGCCGCGAGATAAGGCCCGATTCCACTGCACTGCGTGCAGAGCAATTCCGCGTTCCACATCATACGTGAAAGGAGCCTTGATTTCCTTGATGGCACTCCAGAGAAAACCCAAGATCACTGTCTCTAGTCTAGAGGGATCCTGAGGTCACTGGAGCAACACGAAAGGTCTTCGTGGACGCCAAATCAACTCGAGATGAGAGATTAATCCCTGGCTTCAACTCAAGAGGAATACGAACTTTCCACAAGCCCCTCAAGAGGAGGCTTCTCTCAGCTACAGGTATGTGAGAAGGACCCTGAGTTTGTGGCATAAAGTGGAATGGACACTGACATGCTCTGACTCGAAGTAAGGCCGGCTATCCCTGCAGTGAATTGAATGCAGGCTCATCTTGCATCTCCCAAGACGAAGGGATGTCTGAATCCCCTGTGGAGACCACAGAGAAAGACCAAGTTCTCCGCCTCATCGCGACTGGAGGCCTCACATCCTTTGAAAATTCAAGAGGTCCGCGGAGATCAATGCTTCCAAAGGAGACGATGCGTGACTCCTCTTGAAAATGGATAGGAGTCCCAGGATCCCTGTGGCACGTGGAAAGGGACCCTGGGTCTCCCGCCTCAAGTGGAGACGCGTCCCAATTACCATGTCAAGACTCAAGGAGAATCCCGAGGTGTCCCACGCACCTTGGCAGGAGTCCTGACGTCGCTGAACAATCACGTGTCTGGAAGGGCCCTCCCCGTCGTAACTCGAGAATATACCCAAGGTTCCGGCCTCAACTCGAGAAAAACCATGAGACTTCCCCCTCGCCGCGAGTTGAGTCCCGATTCCCCTGCACTGCATGCAGAGCAATTCCGTGTTCCACATCAAACGTGATAGGAGCCTTGATTTCCTTGATGGCACTCTAGAGAAAACCCAAGATCACTGTCTCAAGTCTAGAGGGATCCTGAGGTCACTTTAGCAACACAAAAGGGCTCCGTGGACCCCAAATCAACTCGAGATGAGAGCTTAGTCCCTGGCTTCGACACAAGAGGAATACCAACTTTCCACAAGCACCTCAAGAGGAGGCTTCTCTCAGCTAGAGGTATGTGAGAGGGACCCCGAGTTTGTGGTCTCAAGTGGAACGGACACCGAGATGCTCTGATTCGAAGTAAGGCTGAATATCCCTGCAATGAATTGAATGAAGGATCGTCTTGCATCTACCAAGATGAAGGGATGTCTGAATCCCCTGTGGAGACCACAGAGAGACCTAGTCCTCCGCCTCAACGCAACCGGAGGCCTCACATCCTTTGAAAACTCGAGAGGTCAGCGGAGATCAATGCTTCCAAAGTACACGATGCCTGACTCCTCCTGAAAATAGAGAGGAGTCCCAGGATGCCTGTGGCACGTTGAAAGGGACACTGGGTCTCCCGCCTCACGTGGAGACGAGTCCCAATTCCCATGCCAAGACTCGTGGAGAATCCCGAGGTGTCCCTCGCACCTAGGGAGGAGTCCTGACGTCGCTGAACAAACACGTGTCTGGAAGGGCCCTCCCCGTCGTAACTCGAGAATATACCCAAGGTTCCGGCTACCACTCGAGAAACACCATGAGACTTCCCCCTCGCCGCGAGATAAGGCCCGATTCCCCTGCACTGCGTGCAGAGCAATTCCGTGTTCCACATTAAATGTGAAAGGAGCCTTGATTTCCTTGATGGCACTCCAGAGAAAACCCAAGATCACTGTCTCAAGTCTAGAGGGATCCTGAGGTCACTGGAGCAACACCAAAGGGCTCCGTGGACCACAAATCAACTCGTGATGAGAGCTTAGTCCCTGGCTTCGACTCAAGAGGAATACCAACTTTCCACAAGCCCCTCAAGAGGAGGCTCCTCTCAGCTACTGGTGTGTGAGAGGGACCCTGAGTTTGTGGCCTCAAGTGGAATGGACACCGAGATGCTCTGACTCGAAGTAAGGCCGGATATCCCTGCAGTGAATTGAATGCAGGCTCGTCATGCATCTCCCAAGACGAAGGTTTGTCTGAATCCCCTGTGGAGACCACAGAGAAAGTCCTAGTTCTCCGCCTCATCGCGACCGGAGGACTCACATCCTTTGAAAACTCGAGAGGTCCGCGGAGATCAATGCTTCCAAAGGAGACGATGCCTGACTCTTCTTGAAAATGAATAGGAGTCCCAGGATCCCTGTGGCACGTGGAAAGGGACCCTGGGACTCCCGCCTCACGTGGAGACGCGTCCCAATTGCCATGCCAAGACTCGAGGAGAATCCCGAGGTGTCCCTCGCACCTAGGCAGGAGTCCTGACGTCGCTGAACAAACACGTGTCTGCAAAGGCCCTCCCCGTCGTAACTCGAGAATATACCCCAGGTTCCGGCCGCAACTCGAGAAAAACCATGAGACTTCCCCCTCGCCACGAGATGAGGCCCAATTCCCCTGCACTGCCTGCAGAGCAATTCCGTGTTCCACATCAAACCTGAAAGGAGCCTTGATTTCTTTGATGGCACTCCAGAGAAAACCCAAGATCACTGTCTCAAGTCTAGAGGGATCCTGACGTCACTGGAGCAACACGAAAGGGCTGCGTGGACCCCAAATCAACTCGAGATGAGAGTTTAGTCCCTGGCTTCGACTCAAGAGGAATACCAACTTTCCACAAGCACCTAAAGAGGAGGCTTCTCTCAGCTACAGGTATGTGAGAGGGACCCTGAGTATGTGGCCTCAAGTGGAATGGACACCGAGATGCTCTGACTCGAAGTAAGGCCGGATATCCCTGCAGTGAATTGAATGCAGGCTCGTCTTGCATCTCCCATGACGAAGGGATGTCTGAATCCCCTGTGGAGACCACAGAGAAAGACCTAGTTCCCCTCCTCATCGCGACCGGAGGCCTCACATCCTTTGAAAACTCCAGAGGTACGCGGACGTCAGTGCTTCAAAAGGAGACGATGCCTGACACCTCTTTAATATGGATAGTAGTCCCAGGATTCCTGTGGCAAGTGGAACGGGACCCCTGGTCTCCCCCCTCAGCTGGAGAGGCATCCCAATTGCCCTGCCAAGCCTTGAGGAGAGTCCCGAGACGCTCGCATCTAGGCACAAGTTCTGACGTCGCTCTTCACGCTCTTCATATTTTTCAGACCTTTTCATGCTCTTCATATGTTTCACACCTTATCATGCTCTTCATATTTTTCACACCTTTTCATGCTGTTAATATTTTTCACACCTTTTTATGCTCCTCATATTTAACACACCTTTTCATGCTCTTCTTATTTTTCAGACCTTTTCATGCTCCTTATATTTTTCAGACCTTTTCATGCTCTTCGTATTGTTCACAACTTTTCCTGCTCCTCGTATTGTTCACACCATTTCATGCTCCTCGTATTGTTCACACCGTTTCATGCTCCTCATAATTTTCACACCTTTTCATGCTCTTCATATTTTTCACAGCATTTCATGCTCTTCATATTTTTCACACTTTTTCAATCACTTCATATTTTTCAGATCTTTTCATGCTCTTAAAATTTTTCAGACCTTTTCATGCTCTTCATAGTTTTCAGACTGTTTCATGCTCCTCGTATTTTTCTGACCTTTTCATGCTCTTCTTATTTTTCAGATCTTTTCATGCTCCTCGTATTTTTTAGACCTCCTCATGCTCTTAGTATTTTTCAGACCTCTTCATGCTCTTCATATTTTTCACACTGTTTCATGCTCTTCGTATTTTTGACACTTTTTCATGCTCTTCGTATATTTCACACCTTTTCATGCTCTTTGTATATTTCACACCTCTTCATGCTCTTCATATTTTTCACACCGTTTCATGCTGTTCATATTGTTCACAACTTTTCAGGCTCCCCGTATTTTTCAGACCTTTTCATGCTCCTTCTGTTTTTCAGACCTTTTCATGCTCCTCGAATTTTTCAGACCTTTTCATCCTCCTCGTATTTATCAGACCTTTTCATGCTTCTCGTATTTTTCACACCTTTTCATGCTCCTCGTATTTTTCACACTTTTTCATGCTCCTCGTATTTTTCACACCTTTATATGCTCTTTGTATTTTTCACACCTTTTCATGCTCTTCCTGTTTTTCACACCTTTTCACGCTCTTCGTGTTTTTCACTCCTTTTAATGCTCTTCATATTTTTCAGGCGTTTTCATGCTCTTGATATTTTCCACACCTTTTCATGCTCTCCATGTTTTTCACACCGTTTCTTGCTCTTCGTGTTTTTCACACATTTCATGCTCCTATTTTTCACACTTTTCATGCTCTTCATATTTTTCACACCTTTTCATGCTCCTCGTATTTTTCACACTTTTTCATGCTCCTCATATTTTTCAAACCTTTTCATGCTCTTCGAATTTTTCATTCATTTTCATGCTCTTCGTGTTTTTCACACCTTTTCATGCTCCTCGTATTTTTCTCACTTTTTCATGCTCCTCATATTTTTCAGACCTTTTCATGCTCCTCGTATTTTTCAGACCTTTTCATGCTCCTCGTATTTTTCAGACCTTGCCTGGTCCTCGTATTTTATAGACCTTTCCATGCTCTTACTATTTTTCAGACATCTTCATGCTCCTCTTATTTTTCAGACCTATTCATGCTCTTCGTATTTTTCAGAACTCTTCTTGCTACTCGTATTTTTCAGAAATTTTCATGCTCTTCATACTGTTCACACATTTTCATGCTCTTCGTATATTTCAGACCTTTTCAAATTCTTGATATTTTTCAGACCATTTCATGCTCCTCATATTTTTCACACCTTTTCATGCTCTTTGTAATATTTCACACCTGTTCATGCTCTTCGTATTTTTGACACCTTTTCATAATCCTCGTATTTTTCACACCTTTTCATGCTCCTCGTATTTTTCAGACCTTTTCATGCTCCCCGTATTTTTCAGACCTTTTTATGCTACTTCTATTTTTCAGACCTTTACATGCTCCTCGTATTTTTCACACCTTTTCATGCTCTTCATGATTTTCACGCATTTTCATGGTTCTTGTATTTTTTACACCATTTCATGTTCCTCGTTTTTTTTTCAGACCTTTTCATGCTCCTCGTATTTTTCACACATTTTCATGCTCCTCGTATTTTTCACACCTTTGCATGCTCTTCGTGATTTTCACGCCTTTTCATGCTCTTTGTATTTTTCAGACCTTTTCATGCTCCGGGTATTTTTCAGAACTTTTCATGCTCTTCATATTTTTCAGAATTTTTCAACCTCCTCGTATTTTTCAGATCTTTTCATGCTCCTCAAATTTTTCAGACCTTTCAAGCTCCTCTTATTTTTCAGACCTTTTCATGCTCCTCATATTTTTCACACCTTTTCATGCTCTTCATATAGTTCACACCTTTTCATGCTCTTCATATTGTTCAGAACTTTTCATGCTCCTCATATTTTTCACAACTTCTCATGCTCCTCATATTGTTCACACCTTTTCATGCTCGTCATAATATTCACACATTTTCATGCTCTTCATATTTTTCACAACTTTTCATGCTCTTCATATTTTTCAGAACTTTTCATTCTCTTCATGCTCTTCGTATTTTCAGACCTATTCATGCTCCTCCTATTTTTCAGACCTTTTCATATTCGGCTTATTTTTCACACCTTTTCTTGCTCGTCATATTTTACACACCGTTTCATGCTCTTCATATTTTTCACACCATTTCATTAACCTTATATTATTCACACCTTTTCATGCTCTTCATATTTTACACACCGTTTCAGGCTCTTCGTATGTTTCACACCTTTTCATGCACTTCGTATTTTTCACAAATTTTCATGCTCTTCGTATTTTTCACACCTTTTCAGGCTCTTCGAAATTTTTCACCCCTTTTCATGCTCTTCGTATTTTTCACACCCTGTCGTGCTCTTCATATTTTTTACATCTTTTCATCCTCTTCGTATTTGTCCCATCTTTTCATGTTCTTCGTATTTTTCAGAACTTTTCATGCTCTTCGTATTTTTCACACTATTTCATGCTCCTCGTATTTTTCAGACATTCTGATGCTTCGTATTTTTCACAGCGTTTCATGCACTTTGTATTTTTCACACCGTTTAATGCTCTTCATATTTTTCACACCTTTTCATGCTCTTCGTATTTTTCACACCTTTTCATGCTCTTTTTATTTTTCACATCTTTTCATGGTCTTCGGAATTTTTCACAAATTTTCATGCCCTTTGTAATTTTTCACACCTTTTCATGCTCTTCGTATTTTTCACACCTTTTCATGCTCTTCATATAGTTCACACCTTTTCATGCTCTTCATATTGTTCAGAACTTTTCATGCTCCTCATATTTTTCACAACTTCTCATGCTCCTCATATTGTTCACACCTTTTCATGCTCGTCATAATATTCACACATTTTCATGCTCTTCATATTTTTCACAACTTTTCATGCTCTTCATATTTTTCAGAACTTTTCATTCTCTTCATGCTCTTCGTATTTTCAGACCTATTCATGCTCCTCCTATTTTTCAGACCTTTTCATATTCGGCTTATTTTTCACACCTTTTCTTGCTCGTCATATTTTACACACCGTTTCATGCTCTTCATATTTTTCACACCATTTCATTAACCTTATATTATTCACACCTTTTCATGCTCTTCATATTTTACACACCGTTTCAGGCTCTTCGTATGTTTCACACCTTTTCATGCACTTCGTATTTTTCACAAATTTTCATGCTCTTCGTATTTTTCACACCTTTTCAGGCTCTTCGAAATTTTTCACCCCTTTTCATGCTCTTCGTATTTTTCACACCCTGTCGTGCTCTTCATATTTTTTACATCTTTTCATCCTCTTCGTATTTGTCCCATCTTTTCATGTTCTTCGTATTTTTCAGAACTTTTCATGCTCTTCGTATTTTTCACACTATTTCATGCTCCTCGTATTTTTCAGACATTCTGATGCTTCGTATTTTTCACAGCATTTCATGCACTTTGTATTTTTCACACCGTTTAATGCTCTTCATATTTTTCACACCTTTTCATGCTCTTTTTATTTTTCACATCTTTTCATGGTCTTCGTAATTTTTCACAAATTTTCATGCCCTTTGTAATTTTTCACACCTTTTCATGCTCTTCGTATTTTTCACACCTTTTCATGCTTTTCATATTATTCACACCTTTTCATGCTCCTTGTATATTTTAGACCTTTTCATGCTCCTCGTATTATTCACACCTTTTCATGCTCCTCGTATATTTTAGACCTTTTCATGCTACTCGTATTTTTCAGACGTTTGCAAGCTCCTCGTATTTTTCAGACCTTTGCATGCTCCTCGTATTTTTCAGAACTTTTCACGCTCCTCGTGTTTTTCACAACTTCTCATGCTCCTCATATTGTTCACACCTTTTCATACTCCTCATATTATTCACAACTTTTTATGCTTCTGGTATTTTTCAGACCTTTTCATGCTCCTCCTATTTTTCAGAACTTTTCATTGTCCTTGTAAATCACAGCTTTTCATGCTCCTGGTATTTTTCACACCATTTCATGCTCTTCATATTTTACACACCGTTTCATGCTCTTCATATTTTTCACACCATTTCATGAACCTCATATTGTTCACAACTTTTCATGCTCTTCATAGTTTTCAAACCTTTACATGCTCTTCGTATGTTTCAGAATTTTTCATGCTCTTCGTATTGTTCACAGCTTTTCATGCTCCTGGGATTTTTCACACCTTTTCATGCTCTTCATATTTTTCAGAACTTTTCAAGCTCTTCCTATTTTTCACAGCGTTTCATGCACTTCGTATTTTTCACACCGTTTAATGCTCTTCATATTTATCACACCTTTTCATGCTCTTTGTACTTTTCACCTTTTCATGCTCTTTGTATTTTTCACATCTTTTCATGTTCCTCATAATTTTTCACAATTTTTCTTGCACTTCGTAATTTTTCACACCTTTTCATGCTCTTCATATTTTTCACAACTTTTCGTGCTTTTTGTATTATTCACACCTTGTCATGCTCCTTGTATATTTTAGACCTTTTCATGCTCCTCGTATTATTCACACCTTTTCATGCTCCTCGTATATTTTAGACCTTTTCATGCTACTCGTATTTTTCAGACCTTTGCAAGCTCCTCGTATTTTTCAGACCTTTGCATGCTCCTCGTATTTTTCAGACCTTTTCACGCTCCTTGTGTTTTTCACAACTTCCCATGCTCCTCATAATGTTCACACCTTTTCATACTCCTCATATTATTCACAACTTTTTATGCTCCTGGTATTTTTCAGACCTTTTCATGCTCCTCGCATTTTTCACACCTTTTCATGCTCCTCCTATTTTTCAGAACTTTTCATTCTCCTCGTAAATCACAGCTTTTCATGCTCCTGGTATTTTTCAAACCTTTTCATGCTCTTCATATTTTACACACCGTTTCATGCTCTTCATATTTTTCACACCATTTCATGAACCTCATATTGTTCACAACTTTTCATGCTCTTCATAGTTTTCAGACCTTTACATGCTCTTCGTATTTTTCAGAATTTTTCTTGCTCTTCGTATTTTTCACAGCTTTTCATGCTCCTGGTATTTTTCACACCTTTTCATGCTCTTCATATACTTCAGAACTTTTCAAGCTCTTGATATTTTTCAGACCTTTTCAAGCTCTTCGTAGTTTTCACAACCTTTCATGCTCTGCACATTTTTTACACCATTTCAGGCTCTTCGTATGTTTCACACCTTTTCAAGCACTTCGTGTTTTTCACAACTTTTCATGCTCTTCGTATTTTTCACACCTCTTCAGGCTCTTCGAAATTTTTCACACCTTTTCATATTTTTCACACCTTTTCATCCTCTTCTCATTTTTCCGTTTCATGCTCTTTGTATTTTTCAGACCTTTTCATGCTCTTTGTATTTTTCAGACCTTTTCATGCTCCGCGTATTTTTCAGACCTTTGCATGCTCCTCGTATTTTTCTGAACTTTTCACGCTCCTCGTATTTTTCACAACTTCTCATCCTCCTCATATTGTTCACAACTTTCATACTCCTCATATTATTCACAACTTTTCATGCTCATTATATTTTTCACACCTTTTCAGCTCTTCATATTTTTCAGAAATTTTCATGCTCTTCATGCTCTTCATATTTTCAGAACTTTTCCTGCTCTTCATATTTTTCATACCTTTTCATGCTCTTGATATTTTTCAGAAGTTTTCATGTTCTTGATATTTTTCAGACCTTTTCATGCTCTTCAATTTTTCACAACTTTTCATGCCTTTCATATTTTTCAGACCTTTTCAATCTCTTGATATTTTTCAGACCTTTTCATGCTCCTCCTATTTTTGAGAACTTTTCATGCTCTTCGTATTTTTCCCACCTTTTCATGCTCTTTGTATTTTTCACACCTTTCATGCTCTTCATATTTTTCACACCTTTTCATGCTCTTCATATTTTTTAGAGCTTTTCATGCTCTTCTTATTTTTCACACCATTTCATGCTCCTCATATTTTTCACATCTTTTCATGAGCTTCATATTGTCACACCGTTTCATGCTCCTCAGATTTTTCACAGCTTTTCATGCTCTTCATATTTTTCAGACCTTTTCATGCTCCACATATTTTTCACACGTTTACATGCTCTTCATATTTTACACAACTTCTCATGCTCTTCATATTTTTTAAACCTTTTCTTGCTCTTCTTATTTTTCACACCGTTTGATGCTCTTCATATTTTTCACACCTTGTCATGCTTTTCAAATTTTTCACACCTTTTCACGCTCTTCGTATTTTTTAAAACTTTTCTTGCTCCTCATATTTTACACAACTTTTCATGCTCTTCATATTTTTCAGAACTTTTCATTCTCTTCATGCTCTTCGTATTTTCAGACCTATTCATGCTCCTCCTATTTTTCAGACCTTTTCATGCTCTTCGTATTTTTCACTCCTCTTCATGCTCCTCGTATTTTTCAGATCTTTTCATGCTCCACATATTTTTCACACGTTTACATGCTCTTCATATTTTACACAACTTCTCATGCTCTTCTTATTTTTTAAACCTTTTCTTGCTCTTCTTATTTTTCACACCGTTTGATGCTCTTCATATTTTTCACACCTTGTCATGCTTTTCAAATTTTTCACACCTTTTCATGCTCTTCGTATTTTTTAAACCTTTTCTTGCTCTTCATATTTTACACAACTTTTCATACTCTTCATATTTTTCAGAACTTTTCATTCTCTTCATGCTCTTCGTATTTTCAGACCTATTCATGCTCCTCCTATTTTTCAGACCTTTTCATGCTCTTCGTATTTTTCACTCCTCTTCATGCTCCTCGTATTTTTCAAACCTTTTCATGCTCTGCGTATTTTTCACATCTTTTCATGCTCTTCATATTTTACAGACCGTTTCATGCTCTTCATATTTTTCACACCATTTCATTAACCTCATATAATTCACAACTTTTCATGCTCTTCATATTTTACACACCGTTCAGGCTATTCGCATGTTTCACACCTTTAATGCACTTCGTATTTTTCACAACTTTTCATGCTCTTCATATTTTTCACACCTTTTCAGGTTCTTCGAAATTTTTCACACCTTTTTATGCTCTTCATATTTTTCACACCTTTTCATCCTCTTCTCTTTTTTCACACCGTTTCATGCTCTACTTATTTTTCACACCTTGTCATGCACTTCATATTTTTTACATCTTTTCATGCTCTTCGTATTTGTCCCATGTTTTCAAGCTCTTCGTATATTTCAGACCTTTTCATGCTCTTCGTATTTTTCACACTTTTTCATGCTCCTCATATTTTTCACACCTTTTCATGCTCTTCGTATTTTTCACACCTTTTCATGCTCTTCCTGTTTTTCACTCCTTTTAATGCTCTTCATATTTTTCAGGCCTTTTCACGCTCTTGATATTTTTCACACCTTTTCATGCTCTCTGTGTTTTTCACACCTTTTCTTGCTCTTCGTGTTTTTCACACGTTTTCATGCTCCTCATATTTTTCACACCATTTCATGCTCTTCATATTTTCACACCGTTTCATGCTAGTCATATTTTTGACACCTTTTCATGCTCCTAATATTTTTCAGACCTTTTAATGCTCCTCTTGTTTTTCAGACGTATTCACGCTCCTCGTATTTTTCAGACATTCTGGCCCCTCGTATTTTTCAGACCTTTCCATGCTCCTCATATTTTCAGACCGTTTCATGCTCCTCATATTTTTCAAACCGTTTCATGCTCCTCATATTTATCACACCGTTTCGTGCTCCTTGTGTTTTACAGATATTTTCATGCTTCTCGTATTTTTCAGACCTTTTCATGCTCCTCGTATTTTTCACACATTTTCATACTCCTCGTATTTTTCACACCTTATCACGCTCATCGTATTTTTCAGACATTAAGGCCCCTCGTATTTTTCAGACCTTTCCATGCTCATCGTATTTTTCATACCTTTTCATGATCCTCATATTTTTCACACCTTTTAATGCTCTTAATATTTTTCAGGCCGTTTCATTCTCCTCATATTTTTCACACCTTTTCATGCTCTTCATATTTTTCACACCATTTCATGCTCTTCATGTTTCCACACTGTTTCATGCTCCTCATATTTTTCAGATATTTTCATGCTCCTCGTATTTTCCAAACCTTTTCATGCTCCTCGTAATTTTCACAACTTTTCATGCTCCTTGTAGTTTTCAGACCTTTTCATGCTCCTCATATTTCTCACACCTTTCATGCTCTTCATATTTTTCACACCGTTTCATGCTCTTTATATTTTCACACTGTTTCATGCTCCTCATATTTTTGACACCTTTTCATGCTCCTCTTATTTTTCAGACCTTTTCATGCTAGTCGTATTTTTCAGACCTTTTCATGCTCCCCGTACTTTTCATACCTTTCTTGGTCCTCGTATTTTTCAGAACGATTCATGCTTCTCGTATTTTTCAGACCTTTTCATGCTCCTCGTATTTTTCAGACCTTTTCATGCTCCTCGTATTTTTCAGACCTTTTTTTGCTCCTCGTATTTTTACACCTTTTCATGCTCCTTGTATTTTTCACACTTTTTCATGCTCCTCATATTTTTCACACCTTTTCATGCTCTTCGTATTTTTCACACTTTTTCATGCTCCTCATATTTTTCACACCTTTTCATGCTCTTCGTATTTTTCACACCTTTTCATGCTCTTCCTGTTTTTCACTCCTTTTAATGCTCTTCATATTTTTCAGGCCTTTTCACGCTCTTGATATTTTTCACACCTTTTCATGCTCTCTGTGTTTTTCACACCTTTTCTTGCTCTTCGTGTTTTTCACACGTTTTCATGCTCCTCATATTTTTCACACCATTTCATGCTCTTCATATTTTCACACCGTTTCATGCTAGTCATATTTTTGACACCTTTTCATGCTCCTAATATTTTTCAGACCTTTTAATGCTCCTCTTGTTTTTCAGACGTATTCACGCTCCTCGTATTTTTCAGACATTCTGGCCCCTCGTATTTTTCAGACCTTTCCATGCTTCTCATATTTTCAGACCGTTTCATGCTCCTCATATTTTTCAAACCGTTTCATGCTCCTCATATTTATCACACCGTTTCGTGCTCCTTGTGTTTTACAGATATTTTCATGCTTCTCGTATTTTTCAGAACTTTTCATGCTCCTCGTGTTTTTCAGACCTTTTCATGCTCCTCGTATTTTTCACACATTTTCATACTCCTCGTATTTTTCACACCTTATCACGCTCATCGTATTTTTCAGACATTAAGGCCCCTCGTATTTTTCAGACCTTTCCATGCTCATCGTATTTTTCATACCTTTTCATGATCCTCATATTTTTCACACCTTTTAATGCTCTTAATATTTTTCAGGCCGTTTCATTCTCCTCATATTTTTCACACCTTTTCATGCTCTTCATATTTTTCACACCATTTCATGCTCTTCATGTTTCCACACTGTTTCATGCTCCTCATATTTTTCAGATATTTTCATGCTCCTCGTATTTTCCAAACCTTTTCATGCTCCTCGTAATTTTCACAACTTTTCATGCTCCTTGTAGTTTTCAGACCTTTTCATGCTCCTCATATTTCTCACACCTTTCATGCTCTTCATATTTTTCACACCGTTTCATGCTCTTTATATTTTCACACTGTTTCATGCTCCTCATATTTTTGACACCTTTTCATGCTCCTCTTATTTTTCAGACCTTTTCATGCTAGTCGTATTTTTCAGACCTTTTCATGCTCCCCGTACTTTTCATACCTTTCTTGGTCCTCGTATTTTTCAGAACGATTCATGCTTCTCGTATTTTTCAGACCTTTTCATGCTCCTCGTATTTTTCAGACCTTTTCATGCTCCTCGTATTTTTCAGACCTTTTTTTGCTCCTCGTATTTTTACACCTTTTCATGCTCCTTGTATTTTTCACACTTTTTCATGCTCCTCATATTTTTCACACCTTTTCATGCTCTTCGTATTTTTCACACTTTTTCATGCTCCTCATATTTTTCACACCTTTTCATGCTCTTCGTATTTTTCACACCTTTTCATGCTCTTCCTGTTTTTCACTCCTTTTAATGCTCTTCATATTTTTCAGGCCTTTTCACGCTCTTGATATTTTTCACACCTTTTCATGCTCTCTGTGTTTTTCACACCTTTTCTTGCTCTTCGTGTTTTTCACACGTTTTCATGCTCCTCATATTTTTCACACCATTTCATGCTCTTCATATTTTCACACCGTTTCATGCTAGTCATATTTTTGACACCTTTTCATGCTCCTAATATTTTTCAGACCTTTTAATGCTCCTCTTGTTTTTCAGACGTATTCACGCTCCTCGTATTTTTCAGACATTCTGGCCCCTCGTATTTTTCAGACCTTTCCATGCTTCTCATATTTTCAGACCGTTTCATGCTCCTCATATTTTTCAAACCGTTTCATGCTCCTCATATTTATCACACCGTTTCGTGCTCCTTGTGTTTTACAGATATTTTCATGCTTCTCGTATTTTTCAGAACTTTTCATGCTCCTCGTGTTTTTCAGACCTTTTCATGCTCCTCGTATTTTTCACACATTTTCATACTCCTCGTATTTTTCACACCTTATCACGCTCATCGTATTTTTCAGACATTAAGGCCCCTCGCATTTTTCAGACCTTTCCATGCTCATCGTATTTTTCAGGCCGTTTCATGCTCCTCATATTTTTCACACCTTTTAATGCTCTTAATATTTTTCAGGCCGTTTCATGCTCCTCATATTTTTCACACCTTTTCATGCTCTTCATATTTTTCACACCATTTCATGCTCTTCATGTTTCCACACTGTTTCATGCTCCTCATATTTTTCAGATATTTTCATGCTCCTCGTATTTTCCAGACCTTTTCATGCTCCTCGTAGTTTTCAGACCTTTTCATGCTCCTCATATTTCTCACACCTTTCATGTTCTTCATATTTTTCACACCGTTTCATGCTCTTTATATTTTCACACTGTTTCATGCTCCTCATATTTTTGACACCTTTTCATGCTCCTCTTATTTTTCAGACCTTTTCATGCTAGTCGTATTTTTCAGACCTTTTCATGCTCCCCGTATTTTTCATACCTTTCTTGGTCCTCGTATTTTTCAGAACGATTCATGCTTCTCGTATTTTTCAGACCTTTTCATGCTCCTCGTATTTTTCAGACCTTTTCATGCTCCTCGTATTTTTCAGACCTTTTTTTGCTCCTCGTATTTTTACACCTTTTCATGCTCCTTGTATTTTTCAGCCCGTTTCATGCTCCTCGTATTTTTCAGAACTTTTCATGCTCCTCGTATTTTACAGAGCTTTTCATGCTCCTCTTATTTTTCAGAACTTTTCGTGCTCCTCGTATTTTCAGACCTTTTCGTGCTCCTCGAATTTTTCACACCTTTTCTTGCTCCTCGTATTTTTCACACCTTCTCATGCTCCTCATGTTTTCCACACCTTTCATGCTCTTCATATTTTTCACAGCCTTTCATGCTCTTCATATTTTCACACCGTTTCATCCTCCTCATATTTTTGAGACGTTTTCATGCTCCTCATGTTTTTCACACATTTTCATGCTCCTCGTATTTTCCAGACCTTTTCATGCTCCTCGTATTTTTCAGACCTTTTCTTGCTCCTCATGTTTTCCAAACCTTTCATGCTCTTCATATTTTTCACAGCGTTTCATGCTCATGATATTTTCACACCGTTTCATGCTCCTCATATTTTTGATAACTTTTCATGCTCCTCGTATTTTTCAGACATTTTCATGCTCCTCGTATTTTTCAGACCTTTTCATGCTCCCTGTATCTTTCATACCTTTCATGGTCCTCGTATTTTTCAGACCGTTTCATGCTTCTCGTATTTTTCACACCTTTTCATGCTCTTCCTGTTTTTCACACCTTTTCATGCTCTTCGTGTTTTTCACTCCTTTTAATGCTCTTCATATTTTTCAGGCCTTTTCACGCTCTTGATATTTTACACACCTTTTCATACTCTCCGTGTTTTTCACACCTTTTCTTGCTCTTCGTGTTTTCCACACCTTTTCATGCTCCTGATATTTCTTCACAGCACTTCATGCTCTTCATATTTTCACAGGATTTCATGCTAGTCATATTTTTGACACCTTTTTATGCTCCTCATATTTTTCAGACCTTTTCATGCTCCTCGTATTTTTCAGACCTTTTCACGCTCCTCGTATTTTTCAGACATTCAGGCCCCTCGTATTTTTCAGACATTTTCATGCTCCTCGTGTTTTTCAGACCTTTTCATGCTCCTCGTATTTTTAACACATTTTCATATTCCTCCGATTTTTCACACCTTTTCACGCTCCTCGTATTTTTCAGACATTAAGGCCCCTCGTATTTTTCAGACCTTTTCATGCTCCTCGTATTTTTCACACCTTTTCATGCTCCTCATATTGTTCACAACCTTTCATGCTCTTCATATTTTTCACATCTTTTCATGCTTTTCATATTTTTCATACCTTTTCATGCTCCTCGTATTTTTCAGACCTTTTCATGCTCCCTGTATTTTCATACCTTTCATGGTCCTCGTATTTTTCAGACCGTTTCATGCTTCTCGAATTTTTCACACCTTTTCATGCTCTTCCTGTTTTATACATCTTTTCATGCTCTTCGTGTTTTTCACTCCTTTTCTTGCTCTTCGTGTTTCCACACCTTTTCCTGCTCCTCATATTTCTTCACACCATTTCATGCTCTTCATATTTTCACAGCATTTCATGCTAGTCATATTTTTGACACCTTTTCATGCTCCTCATATTTTTCAGACCTTTTCATGCTCCTCGGGTTTTTCAGACCTTTTCACGCTCCTTGTATTTTTCAGACATTCAGGCCCCTCGTATTTTTCAGACATTTTCATGCTCCTCGTGTTTTTCAGGCCTTTTCATGCTCCTCGTATTTTTCACACATTTTCATATTCCTCCTATTTTTCACACCTTTTTACGCTCCTCATATTTTTCAGACATTAAGGCCCCTCGTATTTTTCAGACCTTTTCATGCTCCTCGTATTTTTCACACCTTTTCATGCTCCTCATATTGTTCACAACTTTTCATGCTCTTCATATTTTTCACATGGTTTCATGCTCCTCATATTTTTCATACCGTTTCATGCTCCTCATATTTTTCACATCTTTTTTATGTTCGTCATATATTTGATACGATTTAAAGCTCTTCATATTTTTCATACCATTTCATGCTCTTCATATTTTCACAACGTTTCATGCTCCTCATATTTTTCAGACCGTTTCATGTTCCTCATATATTTCACACATTTTCATGCTCCTCATATTTTTGACACCTTTTCATGATCCTCGTATTTTTCAGATCGTTTCATGCTTCTCGTATTTTTCACACCTTTTCATGCTCCTCGTATTTTTCACAACTTTTCATGCTCCTCATATTTTTCAAACCTTTTCATGCTCCTCGTATTTTTCACACATTTTCATGCTCTTGTGTTTTTCACTGCTTTTCATGCTCCTCGTATTTTTCAGACCTTTTCATGCTCCTTGTAATTTTCAGACCTTTTCATGCTCCTCGTATTATATAGACCTTTTCATGCTCCTAGTATTTTTCAGACGTTTTCATGCTCCTCGTATTTTTCAGACCTTTTCATGCTCCTCGTATTTTACAGAGCTTTTCATGCTCCTCGTATTTTTCAGAACTTTTCGTGCTCCTCGTATTTTCAGACCTTTTCGTGCTCCTCTATTTTTTCACACCTTTTCATGCTCCTCATGTTTTCCACACCTTTCATGCTCTTCATATTTTTCACAGCGTTTCATGCTCTTCATATTTTCACACCGTTTCTTCCTCCTCATATTTTTGAGACGTTTTCATGCTCCTCATGTTTTTCACACATTTTCATGCTCCTCGTATTTTCCATACTTTTTCATGCTCCTCGTATTTTTCAGACCTTTTCATGTTCCTCGTATTTTTGACATCTTTTCATGCTCCTCGTAATTTTCAGACCATTTCATGCTCCTCATATTTTTCAGACCTTTTCATTCTCCTAGTATTTTTCCGATCTTTTCATGCTCCTTGTACTTTTCAGACCTTTTCATTCTCCTCATATTTCTCACACCTTTCATGCTCTTCATATTTTTCACACAGTTTCATGCTCATGATATTTTCACACCGTTTCATGCTCCTCATATTTTTGATAATTTTTCATGCTCCTCTTATTTTTCACACCTTTTCATGCTCCTCATATTGTTCACAACTTTTCATGCTCTTCATATTTTTCACATCGTTTCATGCTCCTCATATGTTTCATACCGTTTCATGCTCCTCATATTTTTCACATCTTTTTATGTTCGTCATATATTTGATACGATTTAAAGCTCTTCATATTTTTCATACCATTTCATGCTCTTCATATTTTCACAACGTTTCATGCTCCTCATATTTTTCACATCTTTTTATGTTCGTCATATATTTGATACGATTTAAAGCTCTTCATATTTTTCATACCATTTCATGCTCTTCATATTTTCACAACGTTTCATGCTCCTCATATTTTTCAGACCGCTTCATGTTCCTCATATATTTCACACCTTTTCATGCTCTTTGTATTTTTCACACCTTTTCATGCTCCTCGTATTTTTCACAACTTTTCATGCTCCTCGTATTTTTCAAACCTTTTCATGCTCCTCGTATTTTTCACACATTTTCATGCTCTTGTGTTTTTCACACCTTTTCATGCTCCTCGCATTTTTCAGACCTTTTCATGCTCCTTGTAATTTTCAGACCTTTTCATGCTCCTCGTATTATATAGACCTTTTCATGCTCCGAGTATTTTTCAGACCTTTTCATGCTCCTCGTATTTTTCAGACCTTTTTTTGCTCCTCGTATTTTTACACCTTTTCATGCTCCTTGTATTTTTCAGACCGTTTCATGCTCCTCGTATTTTTCAGACCTTTTCATGCTCCTCGTATTTTACAGAGCTTTTCATGCTCCTCGTATTTTTCAGAACTTTTCGTGCTCCTCGTATTTTCAGACCTTTTCATGCTCCTAGAATTTTTCACACCTTTTCTTGCTCCTCGTATTTTTCACACCTTTTCATACTCCTCATGTTTTCCACACCTTTCATGCTCTTCATATTTTTCACAGCCTTTCATGCTCTTCATATTTTCACACCGTTTCATCCTCCTCATATTTTTGAGACGTTTTCATGCTCCTCATGTTTTTCACACATTTTCATGCTCCTCGTATTTTCCAGACCTTTTCATGCTCCTCGTATTTTCCAGACCTATTCATGCTCCCCGTATTTTTCAGACCTTTTCATGTTCCTCGTATTTTTGACATCTTTTCATGCTCCTCGTAATTTTCAGACCATTTCATGCTCCTCATATTTTTCAGACCTTTTCATTCTCCTAGTATTTTTCCGATCTTTTCCTGCTCCTTGTACTTTTCAGACCTTTTCATGCTCCTCATATTTCTCACACCTTTCATGCTCTTCATATTTTTCACACGGTTTCATGCTCATGATATTTTCATACCGTTTCATGCTCCTCATATTTTTGATAACATTTCATGCTCCTCTTATTTTTCACACCTTTTCATGCTTCCCGTATTTTCCAGACCTTTTCATGCTCCTCGTATTTTTCAGACATTTATATGCTCCTCGTGTTTTTCAGACCTTTTCATGCTCCTCGTATTTTTCACACATTTTCATATTCCTCCTATTTTTCACACCTTTTCACGCTCCTTGTATTTTTCAGACATTAAGGCCCCTCGTACTTTTCACACCTTTTCATGCTCCTTGTATTTTTCACACCTTTTCATGCTCCTCATATTGTTCACACCTTTACTTGCTCTTCATATTTTTCACATCTTTTAATGCTCCTCATATTTTTCATACCTTTTCATGCTCCTCATATTTTTCAGACCTTTTCATGCTCCCTGTATTTTTCATACCTTTCATGGTCCTCGTATTTTTCAGACCGTTTCATGCTTCTCATATTTTTCACACCTTTTCATGCTCTTCCTGTTTTTCACACCTTTTCTTGCCCTTCGTGTTTTTCACTCCTTTTAATGCTCTTCATATTTTTCAGGACTTTTCACGCTCTTGATATTTTTCTCACCTTTTCATGCTCTCCGTGTTTTTCACACCTTTTCTTGCTCTTCGTGTTTTCCACACCTTTTCCTGCTCCTCATATTTCTTCACACCATTTCATGCTCTTCATATTTTCACAGCATTTCATGCTAGTCATATTTTTGACACCTTTTCATGCTCCTCATAT
This sequence comes from Dama dama, assembly GCF_033118175.1. Classification (NCBI taxonomy): domain Eukaryota; kingdom Metazoa; phylum Chordata; class Mammalia; order Artiodactyla; family Cervidae; genus Dama; species Dama dama. Next base: position 1,389,234 of record NW_026870965.1, on the reverse strand, counting down.
TTTTCAGACATTCAGGCCCCTCGTATTTTTCAGAACTTTTCATGGTCCTCGTATTTTTCAGACCTTTTCATGCTCCTCGTATTTTTCACACATTTTCATATTCCTCGTATTTTTCACACCTTTTCACGCTCCTCGTATTTTTCAGACATTAAGGCCCCTCGTATTTTTCAGACCTTTTCATGCTCCTCGTATTTTTCACACCTTTTCATGCTCCTCATATTGTTCACAACTTTTCATGCTCTTCATATTTTTCACATCTTTTCATGCTCCTCATATTTTTCATACCGTTTCATGATCCTCATATATTTCACACCTTTTCATGCTTCTCATATTTTTGACACCTTTTCATGATCCTTGTATTTTTCAGACTGTTTCATGCTTCTCATATTTTTCACACCTTTTCATGCTCCTCGTATTTTTCACAACTTTTCATGCTCATCGTATTTTTCATACCTTTTCATGATCCTCATATTTTTCACACCTTTTAATGCTCTTCATATTTTTCAGGCCGTTTCATGCTCCTCATATTTTTCACACCTTTTCATGCTCTTCATATTTTTCACACCGTTTCATGCTCTTCATGTTTCCATACTGTTTCATGCTCCTCATATTTTTCAGATATTTTCATGCTCCTCATATTTTCCAGACCTTTTCATGCTCCTCGTACTTTTCACAACTTTTCATGCTCCTTGTACTTTTCGGACCTTTTCATGCTCCTCATATTTCTCACACCTTTCATGCTCTTCATATTTTTCACACCGTTTCATGCTCTTTATATTTTCACACCGTTTCATGCTCCTCATATTTTTGATACCTTTTCATACTCCTCTTATTTTTCAGACCTTTTCATGCTCCTCGTATTTTTCAGACTTTTTCATGCTCCCCGTATTTTTCATACCTTTCATGGTCCTCGTATTTTTCAGAACAATTCATGCTTCTCGTATTTTTCACACCTTTTCATGCTCCTCGTATTTTTCAGACCTTTTCATGCTCCCCGTATTTTTCATACCTTTCATGGTCCTCGTATTTTACAGAACGATTCATGCTCCTCGTATTTTTCAGACCTTTTCATGCTCCTCGTATTTTTCACACCTTTTCATGCTCCTCATATTTCACAACTTTTCATGCTCTTCATATTTTTTACATATTTTCATGCTCCTCATTTTTTTCATAGCATTTCATGCTCCTCATATTTTTCACATCTTTTCATGGTCCTCATATTTTTGACACGTTTTAAACGTCTTCATATTTTCACACCGTTTCATGCTCCTCACGTTTTTTAGACCTTTTCATGCTCCTCATATTTTTCAGACCTTTTTATGCTCCTCGTATTTTTCACACCTTTTCATGCTTCTAGTATTTTACAGAGCTTTTCATGATCCTTGTATTTTTCACACCTTTTCATGCTCTTTGTATTTTTCACACCTTTTCATGCTACTCGTATTTTTCAGACCTTTTCATGCTCCTACTATTTTTCACACCTTTTTATGCTACTCGTATTTTTCACACCTTTTCATGCTCCTCGTATTTTACAGAGCTTTTCATGATCCTTGTATTTTTCACACCTTTTCATGCTCTTTGTATTTTTCACACCTTTTTATGCTACTCGTATTTTTCACACCTTTTCATGCTCCTCGTATTTTTCAGACATTTTCATGCTCCTCGTATTTTTCAGACCTTTTCATGCTCCTCGTATTTTTCACACCTTTTCATGCTCCTCGTATTTTTCACACCTTTTCATGCTCCTCACATTTTCACACATTTTCATGCTCTTTGTATTTTTCAGACATTTTCATGCTCTTGGTAATTTTTCACACCTTTTCATGCTCTTCATATATTTCACACCTTTTCATGCTCTTCGTATTTTTCACACCTTTTCATGCTCTTCATATTTTTCACACCGTTTCATGCTCTTCATATTTTTCACACCTTTTCATGCTCTTCATATTTTTCACACGTTTTCATGCTTTTCATATTTTTCACACAGTTTCATGCTCTTCATATTTTTCACACCTTTTCATGCTCTTCATATTTTTCACTCCGTTCTATGCTCCTCATATTTTCACATCGTTTCATGCTCCTCATATTTTTACACCGTTTCATGCTCTTCATCTTTTTCACACCATATCATGCTCTTCGTTTTTTTCACACCTTTTCATGCTCTTTATATATTTTACAACTTTTCATGCACTTCGTATGTTTCACACCTTATCATGCTTCTCATATTATTCACACCTTTTCATGCTCATCATATTTTTCACATCTTTTATTGCTCTTCATATTTGTCAGACCTTTTCATGCTCCTCATATTTTTCATACCGTTTCATGATCCTCATATATTTCACACCTTTTCTTGCTTCTCATATTTTTGACACCTTTTCATGATCCTTGTATTTTTCAGACTGTTTCATGCTTCTCATATTTTTCACACCTTTTCATGCTCCTCGTATTTTTCACAACTTTTCATGCTCATCGTATTTTTCATACCTTTTCATGATCCTCATATTTTTCACACCTTTTAATGCTCTTCATATTTTTCAGGCCGTTTCATGCTCCTCATATTTTTCACACCTTTTCATGCTCTTCATATTTTTCACACCGTTTCATGCTCTTCATGTTTCCATACTGTTTCATGCTCCTCATATTTTTCAGATATTTTCATGCTCCTCGTATTTTCCAGACCTTTTCATGCTCCTCGTACTTTTCACAACTTTTCATGCTCCTTGTACTTTTCGGACCTTTTCATGCTCCTCATATTTCTCACACCTTTCATGCTCTTCATATTTTTCACACCGTTTCATGCTCTTTATATTTTCACACCGTTTCATGCTCCTCATATTTTTGATACCTTTTCATACTCCTCTTATTTTTCAGACCTTTTCATGCTCCTCGTATTTTTCAGACTTTTTCATGCTCCCCGTATTTTTCATACCTTTCATGGTCCTCGTATTTTTCAGAACAATTCATGCTTCTCGTATTTTTCACACCTTTTCATGCTCCTCGTATTTTTCAGACCTTTTCATGCTCCCCGTATTTTTCATACCTTTCATGGTCCTCGTATTTTACAGAACGATTCATGCTCCTCGTATTTTTCAGACCTTTTCATGCTCCTCGTATTTTTCACACCTTTTCATGCTCCTCATATTTCACAACTTTTCATGCTCTTCATATTTTTTACATATTTTCATGCTCCTCATTTTTTTCATAGCATTTCATGCTCCTCATATTTTTCACATCTTTTCATGGTCCTCATATTTTTGACACGTTTTAAACGTCTTCATATTTTCACACCGTTTCATGCTCCTCACGTTTTTTAGACCTTTTCATGCTCCTCATATTTTTCAGACCTTTTTATGCTCCTCGTATTTTTCACACCTTTTCATGCTTCTAGTATTTTACAGAGCTTTTCATGATCCTTGTATTTTTCACACCTTTTCATGCTCTTTGTATTTTTCACACCTTTTCATGCTACTCGTATTTTTCAGACCTTTTCATGCTCCTACTATTTTTCACACCTTTTTATGCTACTCGTATTTTTCACACCTTTTCATGCTCCTCGTATTTTACAGAGCTTTTCATGATCCTTGTATTTTTCACACCTTTTCATGCTCTTTGTATTTTTCACACCTTTTTATGCTACTCGTATTTTTCACACCTTTTCATGCTCCTCGTATTTTTCAGACATTTTCATGCTCCTCGTATTTTTCAGACCTTTTCATGCTCCTCGTATTTTTCACACCTTTTCATGCTCCTCGTATTTTTCACACCTTTTCATGCTCCTCACATTTTCACACATTTTCATGCTCTTTGTATTTTTCAGACATTTTCATGCTCTTGGTAATTTTTCACACCTTTTCATGCTCTTCATATATTTCACACCTTTTCATGCTCTTCGTATTTTTCACACCTTTTCATGCTCTTCATATTTTTCACACCGTTTCATGCTCTTCATATTTTTCACACCTTTTCATGCTCTTCATATTTTTCACACGTTTTCATGCTTTTCATATTTTTCACACAGTTTCATGCTCTTCATATTTTTCACACCTTTTCATGCTCTTCATATTTTTCACTCCGTTCTATGCTCCTCATATTTTCACATCGTTTCATGCTCCTCATATTTTTACACCGTTTCATGCTCTTCATCTTTTTCACACCATATCATGCTCTTCGTTTTTTTCACACCTTTTCATGCTCTTTATATATTTTACAACTTTTCATGCACTTCGTATGTTTCACACCTTATCATGCTTCTCATATTATTCACACCTTTTCATGCTCATCATATTTTTCACATCTTTTATTGCTCTTCATATTTGTCAGACCTTTTCATGCTCCTCATATTTTTCATACCGTTTCATGATCCTCATATATTTCACACCTTTTCTTGCTTCTCATATTTTTGACACCTTTTCATGATCCTTGTATTTTTCAGACTGTTTCATGCTTCTCATATTTTTCACACCTTTTCATGCTCCTCGTATTTTTCACAACTTTTCATGCTCATCGTATTTTTCATACCTTTTCATGATCCTCATATTTTTCACACCTTTTAATGCTCTTCATATTTTTCAGGCCGTTTCATGCTCCTCATATTTTTCACACCTTTTCATGCTCTTCATATTTTTCACACCGTTTCATGCTCTTCATGTTTCCATACTGTTTCATGCTCCTCATATTTTTCAGATATTTTCATGCTCCTCGTATTTTCCAGACCTTTTCATGCTCCTCGTACTTTTCACAACTTTTCATGCTCCTTGTACTTTTCGGACCTTTTCATGCTCCTCATATTTCTCACACCTTTCATGCTCTTCATATTTTTCACACCGTTTCATGCTCTTTATATTTTCACACCGTTTCATGCTCCTCATATTTTTGATACCTTTTCATACTCCTCTTATTTTTCAGACCTTTTCATGCTCCTCGTATTTTTCAGACTTTTTCATGCTCCCCGTATTTTTCATACCTTTCATGGTCCTCGTATTTTTCAGAACAATTCATGCTTCTCGTATTTTTCACACCTTTTCATGCTCCTCGTATTTTTCAGACCTTTTCATGCTCCCCGTATTTTTCATACCTTTCATGGTCCTCGTATTTTACAGAACGATTCATGCTCCTCGTATTTTTCAGACCTTTTCATGCTCCTCGTATTTTTCACACCTTTTCATGCTCCTCATATTTCACAACTTTTCATGCTCTTCATATTTTTTACATATTTTCATGCTCCTCATTTTTTTCATAGCATTTCATGCTCCTCATATTTTTCACATCTTTTCATGGTCCTCATATTTTTGACACGTTTTAAACGTCTTCATATTTTCACACCGTTTCATGCTCCTCACGTTTTTTAGACCTTTTCATGCTCCTCATATTTTTCAGACCTTTTTATGCTCCTCGTATTTTTCACACCTTTTCATGCTTCTAGTATTTTACAGAGCTTTTCATGATCCTTGTATTTTTCACACCTTTTCATGCTCTTTGTATTTTTCACACCTTTTCATGCTACTCGTATTTTTCAGACCTTTTCATGCTCCTACTATTTTTCACACCTTTTTATGCTACTCGTATTTTTCACACCTTTTCATGCTCCTCGTATTTTACAGAGCTTTTCATGATCCTTGTATTTTTCACACCTTTCCATGCTCTTTGTATTTTTCACACCTTTTTATGCTACTCGTATTTTTCACACCTTTTCATGCTCCTCGTAGTTTTCAGACATTTTCATGCTCCTCGTATTTTTCAGACCTTTTCATGCTCCTCGTATTTTTCACACCTTTTCATGCTCCTCGTATTTTTCACACCTTTTCATGCTCCTCACATTTTCACACATTTTCATGCTCTTTGTATTTTTCAGACATTTTCATGCTCTTGGTAATTTTTCACACCTTTTCATGCTCTTCATATATTTCACACCTTTTCATGCTCCTCGTATTTTTCACACCTTTAATTCTCTTCGTATTTTTCACACCTTTTCATGCTCTTTTTATATTTCACACCCTTTCATGCACTTCGTATGTTTCACACCTTATCCTGCTCCTCATATTATTCACACCTGTTCAGGCTCCTCGTGTTTTTCAGAACTTTTCATGCTCCTCATATTTTTCAGACCTTTTCATGCTCCTCGTATTTTTCACACCTTTCATGCTCCTCGTATTTTTTAGACGTTGTCATGCTCCTTGTATTTTTCACACCTTTTCATGCTCCTTGTATTTTTCACACCTTTTCATGCTCCTTGTATTTTTCAGACCTTTTCATGCTCTTCGTATTTTTCAAAACATTTCATGCTTTCGCATTTTTCACACCGTTTCATGCTCTGCATATTTTTCACAACTTTTCATGCACTTCATATTTTTCAAACCTTTTCATGCTCTTTGTATTTTTCACAACTTTTCATTCTTTTCATAATTTTGCACACCTTTTCATGGTCTTCATATATTTCACACCAGTCATGCTCTTCGTATTTTTCACAGTTTTTCAAGCTCTTCATACTTTTCAAACCGTTTCATGCTCTTCATATTTTTCACATCTTTTCATACTCTTCATATTTTTCACACCGTTTCATGCTCTTCATATTTTTCACATCTTTTCATGCTCTTCATATTTTTCACACCTTTTCATGGTCTTCATTTTTACACCGTCTCATGCTCCTCATATTTTTCACACGTTTCATACTCTTCATATTTTTACACCGTTTCATGCTCCTTCTATTTTTCACACATTTTCATGTTCTTTGTATTTTTCAGACATTTTCATGCTCTTGGTAATTTTTCACACCTTTTCATGCTTTTCGTAATTTTTCACACCTGTAAATGCTCTTCGTATATTTCACACCTTTTCATGTTCCTCATATTTTTCATACAGTTTCATGCTCTTCATATTATTCACACCTTTTCATGCTCTTCATATTTTTCACACTTTTTCATGCTTTTCATATTTTTCACACAGTTTCATGCTTTTCATAATTTTCACACCTTTTCATGTCTTCATATTTTTCACTCCGTTCTATGCTTCTCATATTTTCAGACCATTTTATGATCCTCATATTTTCACCCCGTTTCATACTCTTCATATTTTTCAAACCATTTCATGCTCTTCGTATTTTTCACACCTTTTCATGATCTTTGTATATTTCACACCTTTTCATGCTCTTCGTTTTTTTCACACCGTTTCATGTTCTTCATATTTTTCACACAGTTTCATGCTCTTCATATTTTCACACCTTTTCATGCTCTTCGTATTTTTCACACCTTTTCATGCTCTTCATATTTTTCACACCGTTTCATGCTCTTCATATTTTTCACACCTTTTCATGCTCTTCATATTTTTCACACGTTTTCATGCTTTTCATATTTTTCACACAGTTTCATGCTCTTCATATTTTTCACACCTTTTCATGCTCTTCATATTTTTCACTCCGTTCTATGCTCCTCATATTTTCACATCGTTTCATGCTCCTCATATTTTTACACCATTTCATGCTCTTCATCTTTTTCACACCATATCATGCTCTTCGTATTTTTCACAGCTTTTCATGCTCTTTATATATTTTACAACTTTTCATGCACTTCGTATGTTTCACACCTTATCATGCTTCTCATATTATTCACACCTTTTCATGCTCATCATATTTTTCACATCTTTTATTGCTCTTCATATTTTTCAGACCTTTTCATGCTCCTCATATTTTTCACACCGTTTCATGCTCCTCATATTTTCACACCGTTTCATGTCTTCATATTTTTCACACCATTTCATGCTTTTCGTATTTTTCACACCTTTTCATGCTCTTTGTATATTTCACACCTTTTCATGCACTTCGTATGTTTCACACCTTATCATGCTCCTCATATTATTCACACCTGTTCATGCTCCTCATCTTTTTCAGAACTTTTCATGCTCCTCATATTTTTCAGACCTTTTCATGCTCCTCGTATTTTTCACACCTTTTCCTGCTCCTTGTATTTTTCAGACCGTTTCATGTTCCTCATATTTTTGACACTTTTTGAAGTTCTTTATGTTATTCACAATTTTCATGCTCTTCATGTTTTTCAACAACGTTTCATGCTCCTCCTATTTTTCATACCGTTTCTTGCTCCTCATATTTTTGACACCTTTTGAAGCTCTTTATATATCTCACACTTTTAATGCTCTTCATGTTTTTCAACACCGTTTCATGCTTCTCCTTTTTTTCAGACCTTTTTATGCTCCTCATATATTTGACACCTTTTGAAGCTCTTCATATTTTTCACATTTTTTCAGGCTCTTCATGTTTTTCAACATCGCTTCATGCTCCTCCTATTTTCAGACCGTTTCATGCTCCTCATATTTTTGACACGTTTTGAAGCTCTTATTTTTCACACGTTTTCGGTCTCTTCAAGTTTTTGAAGACCGTTTCATGCTAATCCTAATTTTCAGACAGTTTCATGCTCCTCATATTTTTGACACTTTTTGAAGCTCTTCATGTTATTCACAACTTTTCAGGCTCTTCATGTTTTTCAACACCGCTTCATGCTCCTCCAATTTTTCAGACCGTTCCATGCTCCTCATGTTTTTCACACCTTTTGAAGCTCCTCATATATTTCACACCTTTTGAAGCTCTTCATGTTTTTCAGACCTTTTGAAGCTCTTCCTATGTTTCACACCTTTTCAGGCTCTTCATATTTTTCAACACCGGTTCATGCTCCTCCTATTTTTCAGTCCATTTCATGTTCCTCATATTTTTGACACCTTTTGAAGCTCTTCATGTTTTTCACATCTTTTCAGGCTCTTCATGTTTTTGTACACCGCTTAATGCTCCTCCTATTTTTCAGACCGTTTCATGATCCTCATGTTTTTGACACCTTTGAAGCTCTTCATATTATTCACCACTTTTCAGGCTCTTCAACTTTTTGAACACCGTTTCATGCTTCTCCTATTTTTCAGACAGTTTCATGCTCCTCATAATTTTGAAAACTTTTGAAGCTCTTCATATTTTTCACACCTTTTCAGGCTCTTCATGTTTTTCAACACCGCTTCATGCTCCTCCTATTTGTCAGACCGGTTCATGCTCCTCATAATTTTGACAATTTTTGAAGCTCTTCATATTTTTCACACTTTTCAGTCTCTTCATGTTTTTGAACACCGCTTCATGCTCCTCCTATTTTTCACACCTTTTGAAGCTCTTCATATTTTTCACACAGTTTCAGGCTCTTCATGTTTTTGCACACCGCTTCATGCTCCTCCTATTTTTCAGACCTTTTCATGCTCCTCATATTTTTGAAACGTTTTGAAGCTCTTCATATTTTTCACACCTTTTCAGGCTCTTCATGTTTTTGAACACCGCTTCATGCTTCTCCTGTTTTTCAGACCGGTTCATGCTCCTCATAATTTTGACACCTTTTGAAGCACTTCATATTTTTCACACGTTTTCAGGCTCTTCATGTTTTTCAACACCGCTTCATTCTCCTCCTATTTTTCAGACCGTTTCATGCTCCTCATATTTTTGACACCTTTTGAAGCTCTTCATATTTTTCACAACTTTTCAGGCTCTTCACGTTTTTCAACACCGCTTCATGCTCCTCCTAATTTTCAGCCGTTTCATGCACCTCATGTATTTCACACCTTTTGAAACTCTTCATATTTTTCACACCTTTTCAGGCTCTTCATGTTTTGAACACCACTTCAAGCTTCTCCTTTTTTTCAGACCGTTTCATACTCCTCATATTTTTGACACCTTTTGAAGCTCTTCATATATATTACACCTTTTCAGACTCTTCATCTTTTTCAACACTGGTTCATGCTCCTCCTATTTTTCAGACTGTTTCATGCTCCTCATATTTTTGACACCTTTTGAAACTCTTCATATTTTTCGCACCTTTTCAGGCTCTTCATGATTTTCAAAACCGCTTCATGCTCCTCCTATTATTCAGACTGTTTCATGCTCCTCATAATTTTGACACCTTTTGAATCTCTTCATATTTTTCACACCTTTTCAGGCTCTTCATGTTTTTGAACACCGCTTCATGCTCCTCTTATTTTTCAGACCGTTTCATGCTCCTCATATTTTTCACACCGTTTCTTGCTCCTCATATTTTGACAGCTTTTGAAGCTCTTTTTATTTTTCACACTTTTAATGCTCTTCATGTTTTTCAACACCGTATCATGCTCGTCCAATTTTTCAGACCGTTTCATGCTCCTCATGTATTTCACACCTTTTGAAGATCTTCGTATTTTTCACACCTTTTCATTCTCTTCATGTTTTTGAACACCATTTCATGCTCCTCCTATATTTCAGACATTTTTATGCTCCTCATATTTTTGACACATTTTGAAGCTCTTCATATTATTCACACCTTTTCATGCTCTTCATGTTTTTCAACACCGCTTCATGCTCCTCCTATTTTTTAGACAGTTTCATGATCCTCATATTTTTGACACCTTTTGGAGCTCTTCATATTTTTCACACCTTTTAGGCTCTTCATGTTTTACAACACTGTTTCATGCTCCTCCTATTTTTCAGACCTTTTAATGCTCCTCATATTTTTTACACATTTTGAAGCTCTTCATATTTTTCACACGTTTTCAGCTCTTCATGTTTTTCAACACCGCTTCATGCTCCTCCTATTTTTCAGACGTTTCATGCTCCTAATATTTTTCACACCTTTTGAAGTTCTTCCTATTTTTCACAACTTTTCAGGCTTTTCATTTTTTTCAACACCTTTTCATGCTCCTCCTATTTTTCAGACCGTTTCATGCTCCTCATATTTTTGACAACTTTTGAAGCTCTTCATATTTTTCACAAATTTTCAGGCTCTTCATGTTTTTCAACACCCCTTCATGCTCCTCCTATTTTTCAGACCGTTTCATGCTCCTCATATATTTGACACTTTTTGAAGCTCTTCATATTTTTCACAAATTTTCAGGCTCTTCATGTTTTTGAACACCGCTTCATGCTCCTCTTATTTTTCAGACCGTTTCATGCTCCTCATATTTTTCATACCGTTTCTTGCTCCTCATATTTTTTACAGCTTTTGAAGCTCTTTTTATTTTTCACACTTTTAATGCTCTTCATGTTTTTCAACACCGTTTCATGCTCGTCCTATTTTTCAGACCGTTTCATGTTCCTCATATTTTTGACACTTTTTGAAGTTCTTTATGTTATTCACAATTTTCATGCTCTTCAGGTTTTTCAACAACGTTTCATGCTCCTCCTATTTTTCATACCGTTTCTTGCTCCTCATATTTTTGACACTTTTTGAAGCTCTTTATATTTCTCACACTTTTAATGCTCTTCATGTTTTTCAACACCGTTTCATGCTTCTCCTTTTTTTTCAGACCTTTTTATGCTCCTCATATATTTGACACCTTTTGAAGCTCTTCATATTTTTCACATTTTTTCAGGCTCTTCATGTTTTTCAACATCGCTTCATGCTCCTCCTATTTTCAGACCGTTTCATTTTCCTCATATTTTTGACACGTTTTGAAGCTCTTCTTATTTTTCACACGTTTTCGGTCTCTTCAAGTTTTTGAAGACCGTTTCATGCTAATCCTATTTTTCAGACAGTTTCATGCTCCTCATATTTTTGACACCTTTTGAAGCTCTTCATGTTATTCACAACTTTTCAGGCTCTTCATGTTTTTCAACACCGCTTCATGCTCCTCCAATTTTTCAGACCGTTCCATGCTCCTCATGTTTTTCACACCTTTTGAAGCTCCTCATATATTTCACACCTTTTGAAGCTCTTCATGTTTTTCACACCTTTTGAAGCTCTTCCTATGTTTCACACCTTTTCAGGCTCTTCATATTTTTCAACACCGGTTGATGCTCCTCCTATTTTTCTGCCCGTTTCATTCTCCTCTCATTTTTGACACCTTTTGAAGCTCTTCATGTTTTTCAGACCTTTTGAAGCTCTTCCTATTTTTCACACCTTTTGAAGCTCTTCATATTTTTCACACATTTTCAGGCTCTTAATTTTTTTGAACAACGCTTCATGCTCCTCCTATATTTGAGATCTTTTAATGCTCCTCATGTATTTCACACCCGTTGAAGCTCTTCATATTTTTTACACCTTTTCAGGCTCTTTATGTTTTTCAACACTGCTTCATGCTCCTCCGATTTTTCAGTCCGTTCCATGCTCCTCATATTTTTGACACCTTTTGAAGTTCTTTATATTTTTTACACCGTTTCAGGCTCTTCATGTTTTTGCACACTGCTTCATGCTCCTCCTATTTTTCAGACTTTTTCATGCTCCTCATATTTTTGAAACATTTTGAAGCTCTTCATATTTTTCACACATTTTCAGGCTCTTCATGTTTTTGTACACCACTTCATGCTTCTCCTATTTTTCAGACCGGTTCGTTCTCCTCATAATTTTGACACCTTTTGAAGCACTTCATATTTTTCACACGTTTTCATGCTCTTCATGTTTTTCAACACCGCTTCTTTCTCCTCCTATTTTTCAGACCTTTTCATGCTCCTCATATTTTTGACACCTTTTGAAGCTCTTCATATTTTTCACAACTTTTCAGGCTCTTCACGTTTTTCAACACTGCTTCATGCTCCTCCTATTTTTCAGCCGTTTCATGCACCTCATGTATTTCACACCTTTTGAAGCTCTTCATATTTTTCACACCTTTTCAGGCTCTTCATGTTTTTGAACACCGCTTCATGCTTCTCCTTTTTTTCAGACCGTTTCATACTCCTCATATTTTTGACACCTTTTGAAGCTCTTCATATATATTACAACTTTTCAGACTCTTCATCTTTTTCAACACCGGTTCATGCTCCTCCTATTTTTCAGAGCGTTTCATGCTCCTCATATTTTTCATACCGTTTCTTGCTCCTCATATTTTGACAGCTTTTGAAGCTCTTTTTATTTTTCACACTTTTAATGCTCTTCATGTTTTTCAACACCGTATCATGCTCGTCCAATTTTTCAGACCGTTTCATGCTCCTCATGTATTTCACACCTTTTGAAGATCTTCGTATTTTTCACACCTTTTCATTCTCTTCATGTTTTTGAACACCATTTCATGCTCCTCCTATATTTCAGACCTTTTTATGCTCCTCATATTTTTGACACATTTTGAAGCTCTTCATATTATTCACACCTTTTCATGCTCTTCATGTTTTTCAACACCGCTTCATGCTCCTCCTATTTTTTAGACAGTTTCATGATCCTCATATTTTTGACACCTTTTGAAGCTCTTCATATTTTTCACACCTTTTAGGCTCTTCATATTTTTCAACACTGTTTCATGCTCCTCCTATTTTTCAGACTTTTAATGCTCCTCATATTTTTGACACGTTTTGAAGCTCTTCTTGTTTTTCATACCTTTTCAGGCTCTTATTGTTTTTCAACTCCGCATCATGCTCCTCCTATTTTTCAGACCGTTTCATGCTCCTCATATTTTTGATACCTTTTGAAGCTCGTCATATTTTTCACACCTTTTCAGGCTCTTCATGATTTGAACACCGTTTCATTCTCCTCCTATTTTTCAGAGCGTTTCAAGTTCCTCATATTTTTGACCCATTTTGAAGCTCTTCATATTTTTCACACCTTTTCATGATCTTCATGTTTCTCAACACCGCTTCATGCTCCTCTAATTTTCAGACGCTTTTAGGATCCTCATAATTTTGACTCGTTTTGAAGCTCTTCATATTTTTCACACCTTTTCAGGCTCTTCATGTTTTTGAACACCATTTCATGCTCCTCATATTTTTGAAACCTTTCGAAACTCTTCATATTTTTCACACCTTTTCAGTCTCCTCATTTTTTGAACAACGTTTTATGCTCCTCCTATTTTTCAGACCGTTTCATGCTCCTCATATTTTTGACACCTTTTGAAGCTCTTCATATTTTTCACACGTTTTCAGACTCTTCATATTTTTCAACACCACTTCATGCTCCTCCTATTTTTCAGACCGTTTCATGCTCCTCATATTTTTGACACATTTTGGCGCTCTTCGTATATTTCACACAATTTCAGGCTCTTCATGTTTTTCAATACCGCTTCATGCTCCTCCTACTTTTCCTACTGTTTCATGATCCTAATATTTTTCACACCTTTTGAAGCTCTTCATATTTCTCACAACTTTTCAGGCTCTTCATGTGTTTCAACACCGCTTCACGCACCTCCTATTTTTCAGACCTTTTCATGCTCCTCATATTTTTGACACTTTTTGAAGCTCTTCATATATTTCACACCTTGTCAGGCTGTTTATGTTTTTCTACAACGCTTCATGCTGCTCCTATTTTTCAGACCGTTTCATGCTCCTCATATTTTTGACACCTTTTGAAGCTCTTCATATTTTTCACACCTTTTCAGGCTCTTCATATTTTTCAGCACCACTTCATGCTCCTCTTATTTTTCAGACCATTTCATGCTCCTCATATTTTTGACACCTTTTGAAGCTCTTTATATATTTCACACCTTTTCAGGCTCTTCATATTTTTCAGCACCACTTCATGCTCCTCCTATTTTTCAGACCGTTTCATGCTCCTCATATTTTTGACACCTTTTGAAGCTCTTCATATTTTTCACACCTTTTCAGGCTCTTCATATTTTTCAGCACCACTTCATGCTCCTCTTATTTTTCAGACCATTTCATGCTCCTCATATTTTTGACACCTTTTGAAGCTCTTTATATATTTCACACCTTTTCAGGATCTTCATGTTTTTCAACACCGCTTCATGCTCCTCCTATTTTTCAGACTGTTTCATGCTCCTCATATTCTTGACACCTTTTGAAGCTCTTCATATTTTTTACACCTTTTCAGGCTCTTCATGTTTATGAACACCGTTTCTTTCTCCTCCATTTTTCAAACCGTTTCATGCTCCTCATATTTTTGACACCTTTTGAAGCTCTTCTTATTTTTCACACCTTTTCAGGCTCTTCATATTTTTCAACACTGCTTCATGCTTCTCCTATTTTTCAGACCGTTTCATGCTCCTCATATTTTTGACACCTTTTGAAGCTCTTAATATTTTTCACACCTTTTCAGCCTCTTCATGTTTTTCAACACTGCTTCATTCTCCTCCTATTTTTCAGACCGTTTCATGCTCCCCTTAGTTTTGACACCTTTTGAAGCTCCTCATATTTTTCACACCTTTTAAGGCTCTTCAGGTTTGTCAACACCGTTTCAAGCTAATCCTATTTTTCAGACCTTTTCACGCTCCTCATATTTTTGACACCTTTGAAGCTCTTCATATTTTTCACACCTTTTCAGGTTCTTCATGTTTTCCAAAACCACATCATGCTCCTCCTATTTTTCAGACCGTTTCAGGCGCCTCTTATTTTTTTGACACCTTTTGAAGCTTTTCATATATTTCACAGCTTTTCATGCTGTTCATATTTTTCAACACGGTTTCTTGCTCCTCAAGGTTTTCAGACCATTTCATGCTCCTCCTATTTTTCAGACCGTTTCGTGCTCCTCATAATTTTGACACCTTTTGAAGGTCTTCATGTTTTTCTACACCGTTTAATGCTCCTCCTATATTTCAGACCGTTTCATGGTCCTCATACTTTTCAGACCGTTTATTGCTCCTCATGTTTTTCACACCTTTTGAAGCTCTATACATTTATCGCAACTTTTCAGGCTTTTCATGATTTTAACACCGTTTCATGCTCCTCATATTTTTGACACCTTTTGAAGGTCTTCATATATTTCACACCTTTTCAGGCTCTTCATGTTTTTCAACACCGCTTCATGCTCCTCCTATTTTTCAGACCGTTTCATGCTCCTCACATTTTTGACACCTTTTGAAGCTCTTCATGTTATTCACAACTTTTCAGGCTCTTCATGTTTTTCAACACCGCTTCATGCTCCTCCAATTTTTCAGACCGTTCCATGTTCCTCATGTTTTTCACACCTTTTGAAGCTCCTCATATATTTCACACCTTTTGAAGCTCTTCATGTTTTTCACACCTTTTGAAGCTCTTCATATGTTTCAGACCTTTTCAGGCTCTTCATGATTTTCAACACCACTTCATACTCCTCCTATTTTTCTGACCATTTCTTTCTCCTCTCATTTTTGACACCTTTTGAAGCTCTTCATATGTTTCACACCTTTTCAGCCTCTTCATGTTTTTCAACACCATTTCATGCTCCTCCTATTTTTCAGACCGTTCATGCAACTAATTTTTTTCACACCTTTTGAAGCGCTTCTTATATATCACACCTTTTCAGGCTCTTCATGTTTTTGAACACCGCTTCATGCTCCTCCTATATTTCCGACCATTTCATGCTCCTCATCTGTTTCACACCTTTTGAAGCTCTTTAAATTCTTCACAGTTTTTCAGGCTTTTCGTATTTTTGAACACTGTTTTATGCTTTTCATATTTTTGACACCTTTTGAAGCTCTTCATATATTTCACACCTTTTCAGGCTGTTCATGTTTTTCAACACCGCTTCATGCTCCTCCTATTTTTCAGACCGTTTCATGCTGCTCATATTTTTGACACCTTTTGAAGCTCTTCATATTTTTCACACCATTTCAGGCTCTTCATGTTTTTCAACACCGCTTCATGCTCCTCCAATTTTTCAGACCGTTCCATGCTCCTCATGTTTTTCACACCTTTTGAAGCTCCTCATATATTTCACACCTTTTGAAGCTCTTCATGTTTTTCACACCTTTTGAAGCTCTTCATATGTTTCACACCTTTTCAGGCTCTTCATGTTTTTCAACACCACTTCATACTCGTCCTATTTTTCTAACCGTTTCTTTCTCCTCTCATTTTTGACACCTTTTGAAGCTCTTCATATTTTTCACACCTTTTGAAGCTCTTCATATTTTTCACAACTTTTCAGGCTCTTCATGTTTTTCAACACCGCTTAATGCTCCTCCTATTTTTCAGACCATTTCATGCTTGTCTCATTTTTGACACATTTGAAGCTCTTCATATTTTTCACACATTTTGAAGCTCTTCATATTTTTCACAACCTTTTGAAGCTCTTCATATTTTTCACACCTTTTCAGGCTCGTCATATTTTTCAAAACTTCTTCATGCTCCTCCTATTTTTCAGACCGTTTCATAATCCTCTTATTTTTGACACCTTTTGAAGCTGTTCATATTATTCACACCTTTTGAAGCTCTTCATATTTTCACACATTTTCCGACCCTTCTTGTTTTCCAACACCGTTTCATGCTCCTCCTATTTTCAGACCATTTCATGCTCCTCTCTATTTTGACACCTTTTGAAGCTCTTCATATTTTTCACACCTTTTTAGGCTCCTCATGTTTTTGAACACCGCTTCATGCTCCTCATATTTTTCTGACCGTTTCATTCTCCTCTTATTTTGACACCTTTTGAAGCTCTTCATATTTTTCACACATTTTCAGGCTCCTCATGTTTTTCAACACCACTTCATGCTCCTCCTATTTGTCAGACCATTTCATGCTCCTCTCATTTTTAACCACTTTTGAACCTCTTCATATTTTTCACACGTTTTGAAGCTCTTCATATTTTTCACACATTTCAACCTCTTCATGTTTTTAACAACGCTTCGTACTCCTCCTATTTGCAGACCGTTTCATGCTCCTCATATGTTTGACACCTTTCGAAGCTGTTCATATTTTTCACACCTTTTCAGGCTCTTCTTGTTTTTCAGCATCGCTTCATGCTGCTCCTATTTTTCAGATCGTTTCATGCTCCTCATATTTTTGACACCTTTTGAAACTCTTTATATATTTCACACCTCTTCAGACTCTTCATCTTTTTCCACACCGCTTCATGGTCCTCCTATTTTCAGACCGTTTCATGTTCCTCATATTATTGACATATTTTGAAACTCTTCATATTTTTCACACCTTTTCATGCTCTTCATGTTTTTCAACACCGCTTCATGCTCCTCCTATTTTTCAGACCGTTTCATGCTCCTCATATTTTTGACACCTTTTGAACCTCTTCATATTTTTCACACCATTTCAGGCTCTTCATGTTTTTCAACACCGTTTCATGCTCCTCCTATTGTTCAGACCGTTTCATACTCCTCATATTTCTGACACCGTTTGAAGCTCTTCATATTTTTACACCTTTTGAGCTCTTCCTATTTTTCACACCTTTTCGGGCTCTTCAAGTTTTTCAACACTGCTTCATGCTCCTCCTATTTTCACACCGTTTCATGCTACTCTTAATTTCACACCTTTTGAAGCTCCTCATATTTTTCACACCTTTTCAGGCTTTTCATGTTTTTCAACACCTCTTCATGTTCCTCCTATTTTTCAGACCGTTTCATGCTCCTCATATTTTTGACACGTTTTGAAGCTCTTCATATTTTTCACATCTTTCCAGGCACTTCATGATTTTGAACACCTTTTCAGGCTTCTCATGTTTTTCGACACCGCTGCATGCTCCTCCTATTTTTCAGACCGTTTCATGCTCTTCATATTTTTGACACCTTTTGAAACTCTTCATAAATTTCACACCTTTTCAGGCTCTTCATGTTTTTGAACACCGTGTCATGCTCCTCATATATTTCTGACTGTTTCATGCTCCTCATATTTTTGACACCTTTTGAAGCTCTTCATATTTTTCACACCTTTTCAGGCTCTTCATATTTTTCAACACCGCTTCATGCTCCTCCTATTTTTCAGACCGTTTCCTGCTCCTCATAATTTTGACACCTTTTGAAGCTCTTCATATTTTTAACACATTTTCAGGCTCTTCATGTTTTTCAACATCGCTCTATGCTCCTCCTGTTTTTCAAACCGTTTCATGCTCCTCATTATTTGGACACCGTTTGAAGCTCTTCATATATTTCACACATTTTCAGGCTCTTCATGATTCTGAACACCGCATCATGCTCCTTGTATTTTTCAGACCGTTTCATGCTCCTCATATTTTGGACACCGTTTCAAGCTCTTCATATATTTCACACATTTTCAGGCTCTTCATGATTCTGAACACTGCATCATGCTCCTGGTATTTTTCTTACCGTTTAATGCTCCTCATATTTTTGACACGTTTTGAACCTCTTCATATTTTTAACACCTTTTCAGGCTCTTCATGTTTTTCAACACCGTTTCATGTTCCTCCTATTGTTCAGACCATTTCATACTCCTCATATTTCTGACACCGTTTGAATCTCTTCA
This sequence comes from Dama dama, assembly GCF_033118175.1. NCBI lineage: Eukaryota > Metazoa > Chordata > Mammalia > Artiodactyla > Cervidae > Dama > Dama dama. The sequence goes on along the minus strand of NW_026870965.1, from coordinate 1,370,159 downwards.
TATTTTTACACCTTTTGAGCTCTTCCTATTTTTCACACGTTTTCGGGCTCTTCATGTTTTTCAACACTGCTTCATGCTCCTCCTATTTTCACAACGTTTCAAGCTACTCTTAATTTTCACACCTTTTGAAGCCCCTCATATTTTTCACACCTTTTCAGGCTTTTCATGTTTTTCAACACCGCTTCATGTTCCTCCTATTTTTCAGACCTTTTCATACTCCTCATATTTCTGACACCGTTTGAAGCTCTTCATATTTTTACACCTTTTGAGCTCTTCCTATTTTTCACACGTTTTCGGGCTCTTCATGTTTTTCAACACTGCTTCATGCTCCTCCTATTTTCACAACGTTTCAAGCTACTCTTAATTTTCATACCTTTTGAAGCTCCTCATATTTTTCACACCTTTTCAGGCTTTTCATGTTTTTCAACAACGCTTCATGCTCCTCCTATTTTTCAGACCGTTTCATGCTCTTCATATTATTGACTCCTTTTGAAGCTCTTCATATATTTCACACCTTTTCAGACTCTTCTTGTTTTTCAACACCACTTCATGCTCCTCCTATTTTTAAGACCGTTTCATGCTCCTCTCATTTTTGACACGATTTAAAGCTCTTCATATTTTTCACACTTTTTGAAGCTCTTCATATTTTGCACAAGTTTTCAGGCTTTTCATGTTTTTCAACACCGCTTCATGATCCTCCTATTTTACAGACCGTTTCATGCTCCTCATATTTTTGACACCTTTTGAAGCTCTTCATAATTTTAACACATTTTCAGGCTCTTCATGTATTTCAACATCGCTCTATGCTCCTCCTGTTTTTCAAACCGTTTCATGCTCCTCATATTTTGGACACCGTTTGAAGCTCTTCATATATTTCACACATTTTCAGGCTCTTCATGATTCTGAACACCGCATCATGCTCCTTGTATTTTTCATACCGTTTCATGCTCCTCATATTTTTGACACCTTTTGAACCTCTTCATATTCTTCACACCTTTTCAGGCTCTTCATGTTTTTCAACACCGTTTCATGCTCCTCCTATTGTTCAGACCGTTTCATACTCCTCATATTTCTGACACCGTTTGAAGCTCTTCATATTTTTACACCTTTTGAGCTCTTCCTATTTTTCACACCTTTTCGGGCTCTTCATGTTTTTCAACACTGCTTCATGCTCCTCCTATTTTCACACCGTTTCATGCTACTCTTAATTTTCACACCTTTTGAAGCTCCTCATATTTTTCACACCTTTTCAGGCTTTTCATGTTTTTCAACACCACTTCATGTTCCTCCTATTTTTCAGACCGTTTTATGCTCCTCATATTTTTGACACGTTTTGAAGCTCTTCATATTTTTCACATCTTTCCAGGCACTTCATGTTTTTGAACACCTTTTCAGGCTTCTCATCTTTTTCGACACCGCTGCATGCTCCTCCTATTTTTCAGACCGTTTCATGCTCTTCATATTTTTGACACCTTTTGAAACTCTTCATAAATTTCACACCTTTTCAGGCTCTTCATGTTTTTGAACACCGTGTCATGCTCCTCATATTTTTCTGACCGTTTCATGCTCCTCATAATTTTGACACCTTTTGAAGCTCTTCATATTTTTAACACATTTTCAGGCTCTTCATGTTTTTCAACATCGCTCTATGCTCCTCCTGTTTTTCAAACCGTTTCATGCTCCTCATATTTTCGACACCGTTTGCAGCTCTTCATATATTTCACACATTTTCAGGCTCTTCATGATTCTGAATACCGCATCATGCTCCTGGTATTTTTCATACCGTTTAATGCTCCTCATATTTTTGACACGTTTTGAACCTCTTCATATTTTTCACACCTTTTCAGGCTCTTCATGTTTTTCAACACTGTTTCATGCTCCTCCTATTGTTCAGACAGTTTCATACTCCTCATATTTCTTACACCGTTTGAAGCTCTTCATATTTTTACACCTTTTGAGCTCTTCCTATTTTTCACACGATTTCGGGCTCCTCATGTTTTTCAACATCGCTCTATGCTCCTCCTGTTTTTCAAACCGTTTCATGCTCCTCATATTTTTGACACCTTTTGAAGTTCTTGAAATTTTCACACCTTTTCAGGCTCTTCATGTTTTTGAACACTCTTTCATGCTCCTTCTATTTTTCAGACCGTTTCTAGCTCGTCATATTTTTGACACATTTTAAAGCTCTTCATATATTTCACACCTTTTCAGGTTCTTCATTTTTTTGAACACCGCTTCATGCTCCTCCTATTTTTCAGAGTGTTTCATGCTCCTCATATTTTTGACGCTTTTGAAGCTCTTGAAATTTTTCACACCTTTTCAGGCTCTTCACGTCTTTCAACACCGTCATGCTACTCCTATTTTTCAGACCGTTTCATGCTCCTCATGTTTTTCACACCTTTTGAAGCTCTTCATATTTTTCACACCTTTTCAGGCTTTTCATGTTTCTGAACACCGTTTCAGTCTCCTCCTATTTTTCAGACCGTTTCATGCTCCTCATATATTTCACACCTTTTGAAGCTCTTCATATTTTTCACAGCTTTTCAGGCTCTTCATGTTTTTGAACACCGCTTCATGCTCCTCCTGTGTTTAAGATCGATTCATGATCCTCATATTTTTGACACCTTTTGAAGCTCTTCATATTTTTCACACCTTTTCAGGCTCTTCATGTTTTTCAACACTGCTTCATGCTCCTCCTATTTTTCAGACCGTTTCATGCTCTTCATATTTTTCACACCTTTTGAAGCCCTTCATATTTTTCACACCTTTCAGGCTCTTCATGTTTTAGAACACCGTTTCATGTTATTCCTATTTTTCAGACCATTTCATGCTCCTCATGTTTTTGACACTTTTTAAGCTCTTCATATTTTTCACACATTTTCAGGCTCTTCAAGTTTTTGAACAACGGTACATGCTACTCCTATTTTTGACACCTTTTGAAGCTCTTCATATTTTTCAATCCTTTTCATGCTCTTCATGTTTTTCAGCACTGTTTCATGCTCCTCCTGTTTTTCAGACTGTTTCATGCTCCTCATATTTTTGACATCTTTTGAAGCTCTTCATATTTTTCAAACCTTAGAGCTGTTCATATTTTTCACACCTTTTCGGGCTTTTCATGTTTTTCAACACCGCCTCATGCTCCTCCTATTTTTCAGACCGATTCATGCTCCTCCTATTTTCCACACCTTTGAAGCTCTTCATATTTTTCACACCTTTTCAGGCTCTTCATGTTTCTAAACATGGCTTCATGCCCCTCATATTTTTCAGACCATTTCATGCTTCTCATATTGCAGACACCTTTTAAGTTCTTCATATTTTTCACACCTTTTCAGGCTCTTCATGATTTTGAACAGCGTTTCAAGCTCCTCATATTTTTCAGAACGTTTCATGCTACTCCTGTTTTTGATACGTTTTGAAGCTCTTCATGGTTTTCAAACCGTTTCATGCTCTTCATATTTTTCAACACCTCCTCATGCTCCTCCTATTTATCAGACTGTTTCATGCTCCTCATATTTTTGACACCTTTTGAAGCTCTTCATATTTTTCAATCCTTTTCATGCTCTTCATGTTTTTCAACACCGTTTCATGCTCCTCCTATTTTTCAGACCGGTTCATGCTCCTCATATTTTTGACACCTTTTGAAGCTCTTCATATTTTTCACACCTTTTCAGGCTCTTCATGTTTTTCAACACCGTTTCATGCTCCTCCTGTTTTTCAGACTGTTTCATGCTCCTCCTATTTTTGACACATTTTTGAAGCTCTTGATATTTTTCACATGTTTTCAGGCTCTTCATGTTTTTCAACACCGTTTCATGCTCCTCCTTTTTTCAGACCGTTTCATGGTCCTCATAATTTTCACACCTTTTGAAGCTCTTCATATTTCTCACACCTTTTCAGTCTGTTCATGTTTTTGAACACTGCTTCATGCTCCTCCTATTTGTCAGACCGTTTCATGCTCCTCATATTTTTGACACCTTTTGAAGCTCTTCATATTTTTCACAGCTTTTCAGGCTCTTCATGTTTTTGAACACCGCTTCATGCTCCTCCTATGTTTAAGATCGATTCATGATCCTCATATTTTTGACACCTTTTGAAGCTCTTCATATTTTTCACACCTTTTCAGGCTCTTCATGTTTTTCAACACTGCTTCATGCTCCTCCTATTTTTCAGACCGTTTCATGCTCTTCATATTTTTCACACCTTTTGAAGCCCTTCATATTTTTCACACCTTTCAGGCTCTTCATGTTTTAGAACACCGTTTCATGTTATTCCTATTTTTCAGACCATTTCATGCTCCTCATGTTTTTGACACTTTTTAAGCTCTTCATATTTTTCACACATTTTCAGGCTCTTCAAGTTTTTGAACAACGGTACATGCTACTCCTATTTTTGACACCTTTTGAAGCTCTTCATATTTTTCAATCCTTTTCATGCTCTTCATGTTTTTCAGCACTGTTTCATGCTCCTCCTGTTTTTCAGAATGTTTCATGCTCCTCATATTTTTGACATCTTTTGAAGCTCTTCATATTTTTCAAACCTTAGAGCTGTTCATATTTTTCACACCTTTTCGGGCTTTTCATGTTTTTCAACACCGCCTCATGCTCCTCCTATTTTTCAGACCGATTCATGCTCCTCCTATTTTCCACACCTTTGAAGCTCTTCATATTTTTCACACCTTTTCAGGCTCTTCATGTTTCTAAACATGGCTTCATGCCCCTCATATTTTTCAGACCATTTCATGCTTCTCATATTGCAGACACCTTTTAAGTTCTTCATATTTTTCACACCTTTTCAGGCTCTTCATGATTTTGAACAGCGTTTCAAGCTCCTCATATTTTTCAGAACGTTTCATGCTACTCCTGTTTTTGATACGTTTTGAAGCTCTTCATGGTTTTCAAACCGTTTCATGCTCTTCATATTTTTCAACACCTCCTCATGCTCCTCCTATTTATCAGACTGTTTCATGCTCCTCATATTTTTGACACCTTTTGAAGCTCTTCATATTTTTCAATCCTTTTCATGCTCTTCATGTTTTTCAACACCGTTTCATGCTCCTCCTATTTTTCAGACCGGTTCATGCTCCTCATATTTTTGACACCTTTTGAAGCTCTTCATATTTTTCACACCTTTTCAGGCTCTTCATGTTTTTCAACACCGTTTCATGCTCCTCCTGTTTTTCAGACTGTTTCATGCTCCTCCTATTTTTGACACATTTTTGACTCTTGATATTTTTCACATGTTTTCAGGCTCTTCATGTTTTTCAACACCGTTTCATGCTCCTCCTTTTTTCAGACCGTTTCATGGTCCTCATAATTTTCACACCTTTTGAAGCTCTTCATATTTCTCACACCTTTTCAGTCTGTTCATGTTTTTGAACACCGCTTCATGCTCCTCCTATTTGTCAGACCGTTTCATGCTCCTCATATTTTTGACACCTTTTGAAGCTCTTCATATATTTCACACCTTTTCAGTCTCTTCATGGTTTTGAACACCGTTTCATGGTCCTCCTATTTTTCAGACCGTTTCATGCTCCTCATATTTTTCACAGCTTTTCAGGCTCTTCATGTTTTTGAACACCGTTTCATGCTCCTCCTATTTTTCATACCGTTTCATGCTCCTCATATTTTTGCCACTTTTTGAAGCTCTTCATATTTTTCACACCTGTTCAGTATCTTCAAGTTTTTGATAACCGCTTCATGCTTCTCATATTTTTCACACCTTCTGAAGCTCTTCATATTTTTCACACCTTTTCAGGCTCTTAATGATATTGAACACCGTTTCATTTTCCTCCTATTTTTCAGACCGTTTCATGCTCCTCATATTTTTGACACCATTTGAAGCTCTTCATATATTTCACACATTTTCAGGCTCTTCATGTTTTTCACATCTTTTCAGGCTCTTCATGTTTTGCAACACCGCTTCATGCTCCTCCTATTTTTCAGACCGTTTCATGCTCCTCATATTTTTGACAATTTTGAAGCACTTCATGTATTTCACACCTTTTCAGGCTCTTCATGTTTTTCAACACCGCTTCTTACTCCTCCTATTCTTCAGACCTTTTCATGCTCCTCATATTTTTGACACCTTTTGAAGCTCTTCATATATTTCACACCTTTTCAGGCTCCTCATGTTTTTCAACACCGCGTCATGCTCCTCCTGTTTTTCAGACCGTTTCATGCTCCTCATATTTTTGACACCTTTTGAAGCTCTTCTTATTTTTCACACCTTTTCAGGCTTTTCATGTTTTTCAACACCGCTTCATGCTCCTCCTATTTTTCAGACCGTTTCATTCTCATTATATTTTTGACAAGTTTTGAAGCTCTTCATATTTTTAACACCTTTTCAGGCTCTTCATGTTTTTGAAGTCCGTTTCATGCTCCCCGTAATATTCAGAGCGTTTTCTGCTCCTCATATTTTTGACACCTTTTGAAGCTCTTCATATATTTCACACCTTTTCAGACTGTTTAGGTTTTTTAACACCGCTTCATGCTGCTCCTATTTTTCAGACCGTTTCATGCTCCTCATATATTTGACACGTTTTGAAGTTCTTCATATATTTCACAACTTTTCAGGCTCTTCTTTTTTTCAACACCGATTCTTGCTCCTCCTATTTTTCAGACCGTTTCATGTTCCTCATATTTTTGACAACTTTTGAAGCTCTTCATGTTTTTCACACCTTTTCAGGCTCTTCACTTTTCAACACCGCTTCATGCTCCTCCTATTTTTCAGACCGTATCATGCTCCTCATAGTTTTGAAAACTTTTGAAGCTCTTCATATATTTCACACCTTTTCAGGCTCTTCATGTTTTGCAACACCGTTTCATGCTCCTCCTATTTTTCAGACCGTTTCATGCTCCTTATATTTTTGACTTCTTTTGAAGCTCTTCATATATTTCACTCCTTTTTAGGCTCTTCGTGTTTTTCAACACCGTTTCATGCTCCTCCTATTTTTCAGAACGCTTCATGCTCCTCATATTTTTGACACATTTTGTAGCTCTTCATATATTTCACACCTTTTCAGGCTCTTCATGTGTTTCAACACCGCTTCATGCTCTTCCTATTTTTAAGACAGTTTCATGCGCATCATAATTTTGAAACCTTATGAAGCTCTTCATATTTTTCACACATTTTCAGTCTCTTCATGTTTTTCCACACCGTTTCAGGCTGCTCCTATTTTTCAGACCGTTTCATGCTCCTTATATATTTGACACCTTTTGAAGCTCTTCATATTTTTCACTTCTTTTTAGGCACTTCGTCTTATTCAACACCGTTTCATGCTCCTCCTATTTTTCAGAATGCTTCCTGCTCCTCATATTTTTACATGTTTTGAAACTCTTCATATTTTTCACACCTTTTCAGGCTCTTCATATTTTTCAACACCGCTTCATGCTCCTCCTATTTTTCAGACCGTTTCATGCTTCTTATATTTTTGACTTCTTTTGAAGCTCTTCATATATTTCACTCCTTTTTAGGCTCTTCGTGTTTTTCAACACCGTTTCATGCTCCTCCTATTTTTCAGAACGCTTCATGCTCCTCATATTTTTGACAGCTTTTGAAGCTCTTCATATATTTCACACCTTTTCAGGCTCTTCATGTTTTTCAACACCGCTTCATGCTCTTCCTATTTTTAAGACTGTTTCATGCGCATCATAATTTTGAAACCTTTTGAAGCTCTTCATATTTTTCACACCTTTTCAGGCTCTTAATGATTTTGAACATCGTTTCATTTTCCTCCTGTTTTTCAGACCGTTTCATGCTCCTCATATTTTTCACATCTTTTCAGGCTCTTCATGTTTTTGAACACCGTTTCATGCTCCTCCTATTTTTCATACCGTTTCATGCTCCTCATATTTTTGCCACTTTTTGAAGCTCTTCATATTTTTCACACCTGTTCAGTATCTTCAAGTTTTTGATAACCGCTTCATGCTTCTCATATTTTTCACACCGTCTGAAGCTCTTCATATTTTTCACACCTTTTCAGGCTCTTAATGATTTTGAACACCGTTTCATTTTCCTCCTATTTTTCAGACCGTTTCATGCTCCTCATATTTTTGACACCTTTTGAAGCGCTTCATATTTTTCACATGTTTTCAGGATCTTCATGTTTTTGAACACCATTTCATGCTCCTCCCATTTTTCAGACCGTTTCATGCTCTTCATGTTTTTCAAGACCATTTCATGCTCCTCCTATTTTTCAGACCGTTTCATGCACCTCATATTTTCACACGTTTTGAAGCTCTTCAAATTTTGCACACCTTTTAAGGCTCTTCATGTTTTTGAACACCGTTTCATGCTACTCCTATTTGACACCTTTTGAAGCTCTTCATATTTTTCACACCTTTTCATGCTCTTCATGTTTTTCAACACCGTTTCATGTTCCTCCTATTTTCAGACTGTTTCATGCTCCTCATATTTTTGACACCTTTTCAGGCTCTTAATGATTTTGAACACCGTTTCATACTCCTCTTATTTTTCAGACAGTTTCATGCTCCTCATATATTTGACACTTTTTGAAGCTCTTCATATTTTTCACTCCTTTTCGGGCTCTTCATGTTTTTGAACACCACTTCATGCGCCTCCTATTTTTCAGACCGTTTCATGCTCCTCATATTTTGACACCTTTTTAATCTCTTCATATTTTTCACACCTTTTCATGCTCTTCATGTTGTTCAACACCGTTTCATACTCCTCTTATTTTTCAGAATGTTTCGTGCTCCTCATATTTTGACACCTTTTGAAGCTCTTCATATTTTTCACATCTTTTTAGTATCTTCAAGTTTTTGAACACCGTTTCATGCTCCTCCTATTTTTCACACCGTTTCCTGCTCCTCATATTTTTGACAACTTTTGGAGCTCTTCATATTTTTCACACCTTTTCAGGCTCTGCATGTTTTGAACACTCCTTCATGCTGCTCCTATGTTTCAGACCGTTTCATGCTCCTCATATTTTTTCACCTTTTGAAGCTCTTCATATGTTTCACACATTTTCAGACCCTTCATGTTTTTCAACACCACTTTATGCTGCACCTATTTTTCAGAACAGTTTCATGCTCCTCATATTTTTGACACTTATTGAACCTCTTCATATTTTTCACACCTTGTCAGGCTCTTCATGTTTTTGAACACCGCTTCATGCTCCACATATTTTTAAGACCGGTTCATGCTCCTCATAATTTTCACACATTTTCAGGCTCTTCATGTTTTTGAACACCATTTCATGCTTCTCATATTTATGACACCTTTTGAAGCTCTTCATGTATTTCACTCCTCTTCAGGCTCTTCGTGGTTTTCAACACCATTACATGCTCCTCCTATTTTTCAGACCATTTCATGCTCCTCATATTTTTGACACCTTTTGAAGCTCTTCATATTTTTCAAACCTTTTCCGGCTCTCCATGTTTTTCAGCACCATTTGATGCTCCTCCTATTTTCAGACTGTTTCATGCTCCTAATATTTTTCACACCTTTTCAGGCTATTCATTTTTTTCAACTCCACTTCATGCTCCTCCTATTTTTCAGACCGTTTCGTGTTACTCCTATTTGTGACACTTTTGAATCTCTTCATATATTTCACACCTTTCCAGGCTCTTCATGTTTTTCAACACCGCTTCATGCTCCTCCTAATTTTGAGACCGTAATTTGCTCCTCATATTTTTGACACATTTTGAAGCTCTTCATGTTTTTCAACCCCGCTTCATGCTCCTTCTATTTTTGACACCTTTTGAAGCTCTTCATATTTTTCACACATTTTCAGGCTCTTCATGTTTTTCAACACCGTTTCATGCTCCTCCTATTTTTAAGACCGTTTCATGCTTCTTATATTTTTGACACCTTTTGAAGCTCTTCATATTTTTCACACTATTTCAGGTTCTTCATGTTTTTGAACGCCGTTTCATGCTCCTCATATTTTTCAGACTGTTTCATGATCCTCATATTTTTGACACCATTTGAAGCTCTTCATATATTTCACTCATTTTCAGGCTCTTCATGTTTTTCACATTTTTCAGGCTCTTCATGTTTTGCAACACCGCTTCATGCTCCTCCTATTTTTCAGACCGTTTCATGCTCCTCATATTTTTGACAATTTTGAAGCTCTTCATGTATTTCACACCTTTTCAGGCTCTTCATGTTTTTCAACACCGCTTCTTACTCCTCCTATTTTTCAGACCTTTTCATGCTCCTCATATTTTTGACACCTTTTGAAGCTCTTCATATATTTCACACCTTTTCAGGCTCTTCATTTTGTTGAACACCGCTTCATGCTACTCCTCTTTTTCAGACCGTTTTATGCTCCTCATATATTTGACACCTTTTGAAGCTCTTCATATTTTTCAGAACTTTTCAGGCTCTTCATGTTTTTCAACACCGTTTCATGATCCTCCTATTTTTCGGACCATTTCAAGCTCCTCATATATTTGACTCCTTTTGAAGCTCTTCATATATTTCACGCCTTTTCAGGCTCTTCATGGTTTTCAACACGACCTCATGCTCCTCATATTTTTAAGACCGTTTCATGCTCCTCATAATTTTGACACGTTTAGAAGCTCTTCATATTTTTTACACCTTTTGAAGCTCTTGATATATTTCACACCTTTTCAGCCTCTTCATGTTTTTCAACACCGCTTCATGCTCCTCCTGTTTATCAGACCGTTTCTTGCTCCTCATAATTTTCACACCGTTTGAAGCTCTTCGTATTTTTCACACCTTTTGAAGCTCTTCATATTTTTCACACCTTTTCAGCCTCTTCTTGTTTTTCAACACCGCTTCATGCTCCTACTATTTTTCAGACTGTTTCATGCTCCTCATATTTTTGACATCTTTTAAAGCTCTTCATATGTTTCACACCACTTCAGGCTCTTCATGCTTGTCAACACCACTACATGCTCCTCGTATATTTCAGACCGTTTCATACTCATCTCTTTTTTGACACCTTTTGAAGTTCTTCATATATTTCACACCTTGTCAGGCTCTTCATGTTTTTCAACACTGCTTCATGCTTCTCCTATTTTTCAGACCGTTTCATGCTCCTCATATTTTTGACACATTTTGAAGCTCTTCATATTTTTCACACCTTTTCAGGCTCTTCATGTTTTTGAGCCCAGCTTCATGCTCCATCTATTTTTCAGACCGTTTCCTTCTCCTCATATATTTCAAACCCTTTGAAGCTGTTCATATTTTTCACACCTTTTCAGGCTCTTCATGTTTTTGAACACAGCTTCATGCTCCTCCTATTTTTCAGACCGTTTCATGCTCCTCATAATTTTGACACCTGTTGATGCTCTTCATATTTTTCACACCTTTTCAGGATCTTCAGGTTTTGAATACCGCTTCATGCTCCTCCTATTTTTCAGACCGTTTCATGCTCCTCATGTATTTCACACCTTTTGAAGCTCTTCATATTATTCACACCTTTACAGGCTCTTCATGTTTTTCAACACCGCTTCATGTTCCTCCTATTATTCAGACCATTTCATGCTCCTCATGTTTTTAACACCTTTTGAAGCTCTTCATAATTTTCACACCTTTTCAGGCTCTTCATGATTTTCATACGTTTTCAGTATCTTCATGTTTTTGAACACCGTTTCATGCTCCTCCTAGTTTTCAGACCGTTTCATGCTCCTCATACATTTGACACCTTTTGAAGCTCTTCATATTTTTCACACATTTTCAGGCTCTTCATATTTTTCAACATCGCTTCATACTCCTCCTGTTTTTCAGACCGTTTCATGCTCATCTCATTTTTGACACCTTTTGAAACTCTTCATATATTTCACATCTTTTCAGGCTCTTCATGTTTTTCTACACCACTTCATGCTCCTCCTATTTTTCAGACCGTTTCATGCTCATCTCATTTTTGACACCTTTTGAAGCTCTTCATATTTTTTACACCTTTTCAGTCTCTTCATGTTTTTCAACACCGCTTCTTGATCCTCCTATTTTTCAGACCGTTTCATGCTCCTCCTATTTTTCCGACCGTTTCATCCTCCTCATATTTTTGACACTTTTTGAGGCTCTTCGTATATTTCACACATTTTCAGGCTCTTCATGTTTTTCAACACCACTTCATGCTCCGCCTATTTTTCAGACCGTTTCATGCTTATCTCATTTTTGACACCTTTTGAAGCTCTTCATGTTTTTCACAGCTTTTGAAGCTCTTCATATTTTTCACACGTTTTCAGGCTCTTCATGTTTTTCAACACCGCTTCATGCTCCTCCTATTTTTCTGACCATTTCAAGCTTCTCATATTTTTGACACCTTTTGAAACTCTTCCTATTTTTCACATCTTTTCAGGCTCTTCATGTTTTTCCACACCGTTTCATTCTTCTAATATTTTTCAGACCGTTTCATGCTCCTCATATTTTTGACACATTTTGAAGCTCTTCATATTTTTCACACCTTTTCAGGCTCTTCATGTTTTTGAGCCCAGCTTCATGCTCCATCTATTTTTCAGACCGTTTCCTTCTCCTCATATATTTCAAACCCTTTGAAGCTGTTCATATTTTTCACACCTTTTCAGGCTCTTCATGTTTTTGAACACCGTTTCATGCTTCTCCTATTTTTCAGACCGTTTCATGCTCCTCATATTTTTCAGACCGCTTCATGCTCCTCCTATTTTTCAGAGCGTTTCATGATCTTCATATTTTTGAAACCTTTTGAAGCTCCTCCTATTTTTCATACCTTTTCAGGCTCTTCTCTTTTTTCAACACAGTTTCATGCTCCTCATATTTTTCAGACCGTTTCATGCTCCTCCCATTTTCAGACCGTTCCATGCTCCTCATATATTTGACACCTTTTGAAGCTCTTCATATTTTTCACACCTTTTCAGGCTCTTCATGTTTTTCAACACCACTTCATGCTCCTCCTATTTTTCAGACCGTTTCATGCTCCTCCTATTTTTCCGACCGTTTCATCCTCCTCATATTTTTGACACTTTTTGAGGCTCTTCGTATATTTCACACATTTTAAGGCTCTTCATGTTTTTAAAAACCGCTTCACGCTTCTCCTATTTTTCAGACCGTTTCATTCTCCTCATATTTTTCTCACATTTTGAAGCTCTTCATATTTTTCACACCTTTTCAGGCTCTTCATGTTTTTGAACACAGCTTCATGCTCCTCCTATTTTTCAGACCGTTTCATGCTCCTCCTAATTTTCAGACCGTTTCATGCTCCTCATATATTTGACAGCTTTTGAAGCTCTTCATATTTTCCACAACTTTTCAGGCTCTTCATGTTTTTGAACACAGCTTCATGCTCCTCCTATTTTTCAGACCGTTTCTTGCTCTTCAAATTTTTGACATTTTTTGAAGCTCTTCATATATTTCACACCTTTTCAGGCTCTTCATGTTTTTCTACACCACTTCATGCTCCTCCTATTTTTCAGACCGTTTCATGCTCATCTCATTTTTGACACCTTTTGAAGCTCTTCATATTTTTTACACCTTTTAAGTCTCTTCATGTTTTTCAACACCGCTTCATGATCCTCCTATTTTTCAGACCGTTTCATGCTCCTCCTATTTTTCCGACCGTTTCATCCTCCTCATATTTTTGACACTTTTTGAGGCTGTTCGTATATTTCACACATTTTCAGGCTCTTCATGTTTTTCAACACCACTTCATGCTCCGCCTATTTTTCAGACCGTTTCATGCTCATCTCATTTTTGACACCTTTTGAAGCTCATGTTTTTCACAGCTTTTGAAGCTCTTCATATTTTTCACACGTTTTCAGGCTCTTCATGTTTTTCAACACCACTTCATGCTCCTCCTATTTTTCTGACCATTTCATGCTCCTCATATTTTTCACACCTTTTGAAACTCTTCCTATTTTTCACATCTTTTCAGGCTCTTCATGTTTTTCCACACCGTTTCATTCTCCTAATATTTTTCAGACCGTTTCATGCTCCTCATATTTTTCAGACCGCTTCATGCTCCTCCTATTTTTCAGAGCGTTTCATGATCCTCATATTTTTGAAACCTTTTGAAGCTCCTCCTATTTTTCATACCTTTTCAGGCTCTTCTCTTTTTTCAACACAGTTTCATGCTCCTCATATTTTTCAGACCGTTTCATGCTCCTCCTATTTTTCAGAGCGTTTCATGATCCTCATATTTTTGACACCTTTTGAAGCTCTTCATATTTTTCACACCTTTTCAGGCTCTTCATGTTTTTCAACACCACTTCATGCTCCTCCTATTTTTCACACCGTTTCATGCTCCTCATTTTTTTGACAGCTTTTGAAGCTCTTCATATTTTTCCCACATTTTAAGGCTCTTCATGTTTTTAAAAACCGCTTCACGCTTCTCCTATTTTTCAGACCGTTTCATTCTCCTCATATTTTTCTCACATTTTGAAGCTCGTCATATTTTTTACACCTTTTCAGGCTCTTCATGTTTTTGAACACAGCTTCATGCTCCTCCTATTTTTCAGACCGTTTCATGCTTCTCCTAAATTTGAGACCGTTTCATGCTCCTCATATATTTGACACCTTTTGAAGCTCTTCATATTTTCCACAACTTTTCAGGCTCTTCATGTTTTTGAACACAGCTTCATGCTCCTCATATTTTTCAGACCGTTTCATGCTCCTCATGTATTTCACACCTTTTGAAGCTCTTCATATTTTTCACACCTTTTCAGGCTCTTTATGTTCTTGAACACCGCTTCATGCTACTCCTATTTTTCAGACCGTTTCATGCTCCTCATATTTTTGACACCTTTTGAAGCTCTTCATATTTTTCACACCTTTTCAGGCTCTTCGTGTTATTCAACATCGCTTCATGCTCCTCCTATTTTTCAGACCGTTTCATGGTCCTCATATTTTTGACACCTTTTGAAGCTTCTCATATTTTTCATATCCTTTGAAGCTCTTCATATATTTCACACTTTTTCAGGCTCTTCATATTTTTCAACACCACTTCATGCTCCTCCAATTTTTCAGACCGTTTCATGCTCATCTCATTTTTGACACATTTTGAAGCTCTTCATATTTTTCACACCTTTTGAAGCTCTTCAAATTTTTCACACCTTTTGAAACTCTTCATATTTTTCACAGCTTTTCAGGCTCTTCATGTTATTGAACACCGCTTCATGCTCCTCCTATTTTTCAGACAGTTTCATGCTCCTCATATTTTTGACACCTTTTGAAGCTCTTCAAATTTTTCACACCTTTTGAAGCTCTTCATATTTTTCACACCTTTTCAGGCTCCTCATGTTTTTCAACACCGCTTCATGATCCTCCTTTTTTTCAGTCATTTCATGCTACTCATATATTTGACACCTTTTGAAGCTCTTCATATTTTTCACACCTTTTCATGCTCTTCATCTTCTTCAAAACCATTTCATGCTCATCCTATTTTTCAGACTGTTTCATGCTCCTCATATTTTTGACACCTTTTGAAGCTCTTCATATTTTTCACACCTTTTCAGGCTCTTCATGTTTTTGAACACCGCTTCATGCACCTCATATTTTTCAGACCGTTTCATGCTTCTCATAATTTTGACACGTTTTGAAGCTCTTCATATTTTTCACAGCTTTTCAGGCTCTTCATGTTATTGAACACCGCTTCATGCTCCTCCTATTTTTCAGACAGTTTCATGCTCCTCATATTTTTGACACATTTTGAAGCTCTTCAAATTTTTCACACCTTTTGAAGCTCTTCATATTTTTCACAGCTTTTCAGGCTCTTCATGTTTTTGAACACCATTTTATGCTCCTCCTATTTTTCAGACCGTTTCATGCTCCTCATATATTTGACACCTTTTGAAATTCTTCATATATTTCAAACAATTTCAGGATCTTCATCTTTTTCAAACCGTTTCATTCTCCTCCAATTTTTCAGACCGTTTCATGCTCCACATATTTTTGACACCTTTTGAAGCTCTTCATATTTTTCACACCTTTTCCGATCTTCATGTTTTTGAACACCGCTTCATGCACCTCCTATTTTTCAGACCGTTTCAGATTCCACATATTTTTGACACCTTTTGAAGTTCTTCATATATTTCACACCTTGTCAGGCTCTTCATGTTTTTCAACACCGCTTCATGCTTCTCCTATTTTTCAGACCGTTTCATGCTCCTCATATTTTTGACACATTTTGAAGCTCTTCATATTTTTCACACCTTTTCAGGCTCTTCATGTTTTTGAGCCCAGCTTCATGCTCCATCTATTTTTCAGACCGTTTCCTTCTCCTCATATATTTCAAACCCTTTGAAGCTGTTCATATTTTTCACACCTTTTCAGGCTCTTCATGTTTTTGAACACCGTTTCATGCTTCTCCTATTTTTCAGACCGTTTCATGCTCCTCATAATTTTGACACCTGTTGATGCTCTTCATATTTTTCACACCTTTCAGGATCTTCAGGTTTTGAATACCGCTTCATGCTCCTCCTATTTTTCCGACCTTGTCATGCGCCTCATATTTTTGACACCGTTTGAAGTTCTTCATATTTTTCAAAGCTTTTCAGGATCTTCATGTTTTTAAACACTGCTTCTTGCTCCTCCTATTTTTCAGACTGTTTCATGCTCCTCATATTTTTGACACCTTTTGAAGCTCTTCATATTTTTCACACCTTTTCAGGCTCTTCCTGTTTTTCAGCACCGCTTCATGCTCCTCCTATTTTTCAGTCATTTCATGCTTCTCATATTTTTCACCCCTTTTCATGCTCTTCATGTATTTGACCACCGCTTCATGCTCCTCCTATTTTTCAGACCGTTTCATGCTCCTCATATTTTTGACACCTTTTGAAGCTCTTCGTATTTTTCACACCTTTTCATGCTCTTCATCTTTTTCAAAACAGTTTTATTCTCATCCTAATTTTCAGACTGTTTCTTGCTCCTCATATTTTTGACAAGTTTTGAAGCTCTTCATATTTTTCACGCCTGTTCAGGCTCTTCATGTTTTTCAACACCGCTTTGTGCTCCTCCTATTTTTCAGTCATTTCATGCTTCTCATATTTTTGACACCTTTTGAAGCTCTTCATATTTTTCACACCTTTTCAGACTCTTCATGTTTTTCAACACCTCTTTGTGCTCCTCCTATTTTTCAGTCATTTCATGCTTCTCATATTTTTGACACCTTTTGAAGCTCTTCATATTTTTCACACATTTTCATTCTCTTCATCTTCTTCAAAACCATTTCATGCTCATCATATTTTGCAGACTGTTTCATGCTCCTCATATTTTTGGCACATTTGAATCTCTTCATATTTTTCACACCTTCTCATGCTCTTCATCTTCTTCAAAACCATTTCATGCTCATCCTATTTTTCAGAATGTTTCATGCTCCTCATATTTTTGACACTTTTTGAAGCTCTTCATATTTTTCACACCGTTTCAGGTTCTTCATGTTTCTCATCAAAGCTTCATGCTCCTCAGATTTTTCAGACCGTTTCATGCTCCTCATATTTTTGACACCTTTGAAGCTGTTCATATATTTCAAACCTTTTCAGGCTCTTCGTGTTTTTCAACACCGCTTCATGCTCCACCTATTTTTCAGTCGTTTCATGCTTCTCATATTTTGGACACCTTTTGAAGCTCTTCATATTTTCACACCTTTTCATGCTCTTCATCTTTTTCAAAACCGTTTCATGCTCATCCTATTTTTCAGGCTGTTTCGTGCTCCTCATATTTTTGACACATTTTGACGCTCTTCATATTTTTCAAACCTTTTCAGGATCTGCATGTTTTTGAAGACCGATTCATGCTCCTCCTATTTTTCAGACCGTTTCATGCTCCTCATATTTTTGACACCTTTTGAAGCTCTTCATATATTTCCACCTTTTCAGGATTTCATGTTTTTCAACACGGCTTCATGCTGCTTCTATTTTCATACCGTTTCATGCTTCTCATATTTTTGATAACTTTTGAACCTCTTCATAATTTTCACACGTTTTCTTGCTCTTCATCTTTTTCAAAACAGTTTCATTCTCATCCTAATTTTCAGACTGTGTCATCTCCTCATATTTTTGACAAATTTTGAAGCTCTTCATATTTTTCACACCTTTTCAGGATCTTCATGTTTTTAACACCGCTGCATGCTCTTCCTATTTTTCAGAGCTTTTCATTCTCCTCATATTTTTGACACATTTTGAAGCTCGTCCTATTTTTCACAATTTTTCAGGCTCTTCATATTTTTGAACACTGCTTCATGCACCTCCTATTTTTCACACCGTTTCAGATTCCTCATATTTTTGGCACCTTTTGAAGCTCTTCATATTTTTCACACCTGTTCAGGATCTTCATGTTTTTAAACAATGCTTCATGCTCCTCCTATTTTTCAGACCGTTACATGCTCCTCATATATGTGACACCTTTTGAAGCTCTTCATATTTTTCACACCTTTTCATGCTCTTCATGTTTTTCAACACCTCTTCATGCTCCTCCTTTTTTTCACTCATTTCATGCTTCTCATATTTTTGACACCTTTTGAAGCTCTTCATATTTTTCACAACTTTTCATGCTATTCATGTTTTTCAACACCACTTCATGCTCCTCCTATATTTCAGACCGTTTCATGCTTCTCATATTTTTGACACCTTTAGTAACTCTTCATATTTTTCACACCTTTTCAGGCTCTTCATGTTTTTGAATACCGCTTCATGCTCCTCCTATTTTTCAGACCGTTACTTGCTCCTCATATTTTTGACACCCTTAGAAACTCTTCATATATTTCACACCTATCAGGCACTTCATGTTTTTGAACACCGCTTCATGCTCCTCCTATTTTTCAGACAGTTAAATACTCCTCATATTTTTGACATCTTTAGAAACTCTTCATATATTTCACACCTTTCAGGCTCTTCATGTTTTTGAACACCGCTTCATGCTCCTCCTATTTTTCAGACCGTTACATGCTCCTCATATTTTTGACACCTTTAGAAAGTCTTCATATGTTTCACACCTTTCAGGCTCTTCATGTGTTTGAACACCGCTTCATGCTCCTCCTATTTTTTCAGACCGTTACATGCTCCTCATAATTTTGACACGTTTAGAAGTTCTTCATGTTTTTCACACCTTTTCAGGCTCTTCATGTTTTTCAACACCGCTACATGCTCCTCCTCTTTTTCAGACCGTTTCTTGCTCCTCATATTTTTCACACCATTTGAAGATCTTCATATTTCTCCCACCTATTCAGGTTCTTCATGTTTTTCAACACCCCTTCTTGCTCCTCCTATTTTTCAGACCGTTAAATGCTCCTCATATTTTTGACACCATTAGAAACTCTTCATATATTTCACACCTTTCAGGCTCTTCATGTTTTTGAACACCGCTTCATGCTCCTACTATTTTTCAGACCGTTACATGCTCCTCATATTTTTGACATCTTTAGAAGCTCTTCATATATTTCACACCTTTTCAGGCTCTTCATGATTTTAACATCACTTCATGCTCCTCCTATTTTTCAGACCATTTCCTGCTCATCGATTTTTGACACCTTTTGAAGCTCTTCATATTTTTCACACCTTTTCAGCCTCTTCATGTTTTTGACCACTGCTTCATGCTCCTCCAGTTTTTCAGACCGTTTCATGCTCCTCATATTTTTGACATGTTTTGAAGCTCTTCATATTTTTCACAACTTTTCAGGCTCTTCACGTTTGAACACCGTTTCATGCTTCTCCAATTTTTCAGACCGTTTCATTCTCCTCATATTTTTGACACCTTTTTAACCTCTTCATATGTTTCACACCTTTTGAAGCTTTTCATATTTTCACACATTTTCATGCTCTTCATATTTTTCAACACAACTTCATGCTCCTCCTATGTTTCAGACCGTTTCATGCTCCTCATATTTCTGACAACATTTGAAGCTCTTCATATTTTTCACCCCTTTTCAGGCTCTTCATGTTTTTCAACACCGCTTCATGCTCCTCCTATTTTTCAGACCGTTTCATGCTCCTCATATATTTGAGACCGTTTCATGCTCGTCATATTTTTGACAGCTTTTGAAGCTCTTCATATTTTTCACACGTTTTCAGGCTCTTCATGATTTTCAACACCGCTTCATGCTCCTCCTATGTTTCAGACCGTTTCATGCTCCTCATATTTTTGACACCTTTTGAAGCTCTTCATATTTTTCACACGTTTTCCGGCTCTTCATGTTTTTGGGCACCGCTTCATGCTCCTCCTATTTTTCAGACCGTTTTATGCTCGTCATATTTTTCACACATTTTGAAGCTCTTCATATTTTTCTCTCCTTTTCCGGCTCTTCATGTTTCTGGGCACCGCTTCATGCTCCTCCTATTTTTCAGACCGTTTCATGCTCCTCATATTTTTCACACATTTTGAAGCTCTTCATATTTTTCACTCCTTTTCAGGCTCTTCATGTTTTTAAACAGAGCTTCATGCTCCTCCTATTTTTCAGACCGTTTCATGCTCCTCATGTATTTCACACCGTTTGAAGCTCCTCCTATTTTTCACACATTTTCAGGCTTTTCATGTTTTCCAACACCATTCCATGCTCCTCCTATATTTCAGACCGTTTCATGCTATTCCTATTTTTCAGACCGTTTCATGCTCCTCATATTTTTGACACTTTTGGAAGCTCTTCATATTTTGACACCTTTTCAGGCTCTTCATGTTTTTAAACAGAGCTTCATGCTCCTCCTATTTTTCAGACCGTTTCATGCTCCTCCTTTTTTTGAGACCATTTCATTCTCCTCATGTTTTTGACACTTTTTGTAGCTCTTCATATTTTTCACACCTTTTCAGGCTCTTCATGTTTTTGGGCACGGCTTCATGCTCCTCCAATTTTTCAGACCGTGTGATGCTACTCATATATTTGAAACCTTTTGAAGCTCTTCATATTTTTCACACCTTTTCAGGCTCTTCATGTTTTTCAACACCACTTCATGCTCCTCCTATTTTTCAGACCGTTTCATTCTCCTCCTATTTTCAGACCGTTTCATGCTCCTCATATATTTCACAGCATTTGTAGCTCTTCATGTTTTTCAGACCTTTTCAGTCTCTTCATGTATTTGAACACCATTTCATGCTCCGCCTATTTTTCAGACCGTTTCATGCTCCTCATATTTTTCACACCTTTGAAGCTCTTCATATTTATCACACCTTTTCAGGCTCTCCATATTTTTGAACACCGCTTCATGCTCCTCCTATTTTTCAGACCGTTTCATGCTCCTCATATTTTGACACCTTTTGAAGCTCTTCAAATTTTTCACACCTTTTCAGGGTCTCCATGTTTTTGAACACCGTTTCATGCTCCTCCTGTTTTTCAGAACGTTTTATGCTCCTCATATTTTTCACACCTTTTCAGGCTCTTCATGTCTTTCAACACCGCTTCATGCTCCTCCTATTTTTCAGACCGTTTCATGCTCCTCATATTTTTGATACCTTTTGAAGCTCTTCGTATATTCAACACCTTTTCATGCTCTTCATGTTTTCAACACCACTTCATCCTCCTCCTATTTTTCAGACCGTTTCATGCTCATCTCATTTTTGACACCTTTTGAAGCTCTTCATATTTTTTACAGCTTTTGAAGCTCTTCATATTTTTCACACCTTTTCAGGCTCTTCATGTTTTTGAACACCGTTTCATGCTTCTCCTATTTTTCAGACCGTTTCATGCTCCTCATATTTTCGACACCTTTTGAAGCTCTTCATATTTTTCACACCTTTTCAGGCTCTTCATGTTTTTCAACACCGCTTCATGAACCTCCTAATTTTCAGACCGTTTCCTGCTCCACATAATTTTCACATCTTTTAACGCTCTTCATATATTTCACACCTTTTCAGGCTCTTCATGTTTTTCAACACCGTTTCATGCTGCTTTTATTTTTCAGACGGTTTCATGCTCCTCATATTTTTCACACCTTTTGAAGCTCTTCATATTTTTCACACCTTTTCAGTCTCTTCATGTTTTTCAACACTGCTTCATGCTCCTCCTATTATTCAGACCGTTTCATGCTCATCTCATTTTTGACACCTTTTGAAGCTCTTGATATTTTTCCACACCTTTTGAAGCTCTTCATATTTTTCACACCTTTTCAAGCTCTTCATGTTTTTCAACACTGCTTCATGCTCCTCCTATTTTTCAGACCGTTTCATGCTCCTCATATTTTCACACGTTTTGAAGCTCTTCATATTTTTCACACCTTTTCAGGCTTTTCATGTTTTTCAACACCGCATCATGCTCCTCCTATTTTTGAGACCGTTTCATGGTCATCTCATTTTTGACACCTTTTGAAGCTCTTCATATTTTTCACACCTTTTCAGTCTCTTCATGTTTTTGAACACATCTTCATGCTCCTCCTATTTTTTAGACCGTTCATGCCCCTCTTATTTTTGAAATATTTTGAAGCTCTTCATATTTTTCACACCTTTTCAGGCTCTTCATGTTTTTCAACGCCGCTTCATGCTCCTAGTGTTTTTCAGACCGTTCATGCTATCATATTTTTGACACCTTTTGAAGCTCTTCATATTTTTCACACCTTTTCAGGCTCTTCATGTTTTTCAACACCGCTTCATGCTCCTCCTATTTTTCAGACCGTTTCATGCTCTTCCTATTTTTCAGACCGTTTTATGCTCCTCATATTTTTGACACCTTTTGAAGCTCTTCATATTTTCACACCTTTTCAGGCTATTCATGTTTTCCAACACCACTTCATGCTCCTCCTATTTTTCAGACCGTTTCATGCTCATCTCATATTTACACCTTTTGAACCTGTTCATATTTTTCACACATTTTGAAGCTCTTCATATTTTTCACACCTTTTCAGGCTCTTCATATTTTTGAACACTGCTTCATGCTCCTCCTATTTTTCCGACCGTTTCATGCTCCTCATATTTTTCACACCTTTTGAAGCTCTTCATGTTTTTCACACCTTTTCAGGCTCTTCATGGTTTTCAACAGCGCTTCATGCTCCTCCAATTTTTCAGACCGCTTCATTATCATCTCATTTTTGACACCTTTTGAAGCTCTTCATATATTTCACACCTTTTCAGACTCTTCTTGTTTTTCAATACAGCTTCTTGCTCCTCCTATTTTTCAGACTGTTTCATGCTCCTCATATTTTTGACACCTTTTGAAGCTCTTCATATTTTTCACACCTTTTGAAGCTCTTCACATTTTTCACACCTTTTCAGGCTACTCATGTTTTTCAACACCGCTTCATGAACCTCCTAATTTTCAGACCGTTTCCTGACCACATAATTTTCACGTCTTTTGAAGCTCTTCATATATTTCACACCTTTTCAGGCTCTTCAAGTTTTTCAACACCGCTTCAGGCTCCTCCTAGATTTCAGACCGTTTCATCCTCCTCATGTATTTCACACTTTTGAAGCTCTTCATATTTTTCACACCTTTTCAGTCTCTTTAATTTTGTCAACAATAATTCATGCTCCTCCTATGTTTCAGACCGTTTCATGCTCCTCATATTTTTGACACCTTTTGAAGCTCTTCATATATTTCACACCTTTTAATGCCCTTCATGTTTTCAACACGACTTCATCGTCCTCCTATTTTTCAGACCGTTTCATGCTCATCTCATTTTTGACACCTTTTGAAGCTCCTCCTATATTTCACACGTTTTCAGGCTCTTCATGTTTTTCAACACGGTTTCATGCTGCTTCTATTTTTCAGACGATTTCATGCTCCTCATATTTTTCACACCTTTTGAAGCTCTTCATATTTTTCACACCTTTTCAGTCTCTTCATGTTTTTCAACACTGCTTCATGCTCCTCCTATTATTCAGACCGGTCATGCTCATCTCATTTTTGACACCTTTTGCAGCTCTTGATATTTTTCCACACCTTTTGAAGCTCTTCATATTTTTCACACCTTTTCAAGGTCTTCATGTTTTTCAACACTGCTTCATGCTCCTCCTATTTTTCAGACCGTTTCATGCTCCTCATATTTTCACACGTTTTGAAGCTCTTCATATTTTTCACACCTTTTCAGGCTTTTCATGTTTTTCAACACCGCATCATGCTCCTCCTATTTTCAGACTCTTTCATGCTCCTCATATTTTTCACGCGTTTTGAAGCTCTTCATATTTTTCACACCTTTTCAGTCTCTTCATGTTTTTGAACACAGCTTCATGCTCCTCCTATTTTTTAGACCGTTCATGCCCCTCTTATTTTTGAAATATTTTGAAGCTCTTCATATTTTTCACACCTTTTCAGGCTCTTCATGTTTTTCAATGCCGCTTCATGCTCCTAGGGTTTTTCAGACCGTTCATGCTATCATATTTTTGACACCTTTTGAAGCTCTTCATATATTTCACACCTTTTCAGGCTCTTCATGTTTTTCAACACCGCTTCATGCTCCTCCTATTTTTCAGACCGTTTCATGCTCCTCCTATTTTTCAGTCCGTTTTATGTTCCTCATATTTTTGACACCTTTTGAAGCTCTTCATATTTTTCACACCTTTTCAGGCTATTCATGTTTTCCAACATCACTTCATGCTCCTCCTATTTTTCAGACCGTTTCATGCTCATCTCATATTTACACCTTTTGAACCTGTTCATATTTTTCACACATTTTGAAGCTCTTCATATTTTTCACACCTTTTCAGGCTCTTCATATTTTTGAACACTGCTTCATGCTCCTCCTATTTTTCCGACCGTTTCATGCTCCTCATACTTTTCACACCTTTTGAAGCTCTTCATGTTTTTCACACATTTTCAGGCTCTTCATGTTTTTTAGCACACATTCATGCTCCTCCTATTTTTCAGACCGTTTCATGCTCCTCATGTATTTCACACCATTCGAAGCTCTTCATGTTTTTCACACCTTTACAGTCTCTTCATGTATTTAAACACCATTTCATGCTCCTCCTGTTTTTCAGACCGTTTTATGCTCCTCATATTTTTGACACCTTCTGAAGCTGTTCATATTTTTCACACCTTTTCAGGCTCTTTATATTTTTGAACACCGTTTCTTGCTCCTCCTATTTTTCAGACTTTTTCATGCTCCTCATATTTTGACACCTTTTGAAGCTCTTCATATTTTTCACACCTTTTCAGGCTCTTCATGTTTTTGAGCACACCTTCATGCTCCTCCTATTTTTCAGACCGTTTCATGCTCCTTATATTTTTGTCTCCTTTTGAAGCTCTTCATATTTTTCACAGCTTTTGAAGCTCTTCATATTTTTCACACCTTTTCAGGCTCTTCATGGTTTTCAACAGCGCTTCATGCTCCTCCAATTTTTCAGACCGCTTCATTATCATCTCATTTTTGACACCTTTTGAAGCTCTTCATATATTTCACACCTTTTCAGACTCTTCTTGTTTTGCAATACAGCTTCTTGCTCCTCCTATTTTTCAGACTGTTTCATGCTCCTCATATTTTTGACACCTTTTGAAGCTCTTCATATTTTTCACACCTTTTGAAGCTCTTCATATTTTTCACACTTTTTCATGCTCTTCATGTTTTTCAACACCACTTCATGCTCCTCCTTTTTTTCAGAGCGTTTCAAGCTCCTCATATATTTCACACCTTTTGAAGCTCTTCATATTTTTCACACCTTTTCAGGCTCCTCATGTTTTTCAACACCGCTTCATGAACCTCCTAATTTTCAGACCGTTTCCTGCTCCACATAATTTTCACATCTTTTGAAGCTCTTCATATATTTCACACCTTTTCAGGCTCTTCAAGTTTTTCAACACCGCTTCAGGCTCCTCCTAGTTTTCAGACCGTTTCTTCCTCCTCATGTATTTCACACTTTTGAAGCTCTTCATATTTTTCACACCTTTTCAGGCTCTTTAAGTTTGTCAACAATAATTCATGCTCCTCCTATGTTTCAGACCGTTTCATGCTCCTCATATTTTTGACACCTTTTGAAGCTCTTCATATATTTCACACCTTTTCATGCCCTTCATGTTTTCAACACGACTTCATCCTCCTCCTATTTTTCAGACCGTTTCATGCTCATCTCATTTTTGACACCTTTTGAAGCTCCTCCTATATTTCACACGTTTTCAGGCTCTTCATGTTTTTCAACACCGTTTCATGCTGCTTCTATTTTTCAGACGGTTTCATGCTCCTCATATTTTCACACGTTTTGAAGTTCTTCATATTTTTCTCACCTTTTCAGGCTCTTCATATTTTTCAACACCGCATCATGCTCCTCCTATTTTTTAGACCGTTCATGCCCCTCTTATTTTTGAAATATTTTGAAGCTCTTCATATTTTTCACACCTTTTCAGGCTCTTCATATTTTTCAACACCGCTTCATGCTCCTCCTATTTTTCAGAGCGATTCATGCTCCTCCTATTTTTCAGACCGTTTTATGCTCCTCATATTTTTGACACCTTTTGAAGCTCTTCATATTTTTCACACCTTTTCAGGCTATTCATGTTTTCCAACACCACTTCATGCTCCTCCTATTTTACAGACCGTTTCATGCTCATCTCATATTTACACCTTTTGAACCTGTTCATATTTTTCACACATTTTGAAGCTCTTCATATTTTTCACACCTTTTCAGGCTCTTCATATTTTTGAACACTGCTTCATGCTCTTCCTATTTTCCGACCGTTTCATGCTCCTCATATATTTCACACCTTTTGAAGCTCCTCCTATTTTTCACACGTTTTCATGCTCTTCATGTTTTTCAACACGGTTTCATGCTGCTTCTATTTTTCAGACGATTTCATGCTCCTCATATTTTTCACACCTTTTGAAGCTCTTCATATTTTTCACACCTTTTCAGTCTCTTCATGTTTTTCAACACTGCTTCATGCTCCTCCTATTATTCAGACCGGTCATGCTCATCTCATTTTTGACACCTTTTGAAGCTCTTGATATTTTTCCACACCTTTTGAAGCTCTTCATATTTTTCACACATTATCAAGGTCTTCATGTTTTTCAACACTGCTTCATGCTCCTCCTATTTTTCAGACCGTTTCATGCTCCTCATATTTTCACACGTTTTGAAGTTCTTCATATTTTTCACACCTTTTCAGGCTTTTCATGTTTTTCAACACCGCATCATGCTCCTCCTATTTTTCAGACTGTTTCATGCTCCTCATATTTTTCACACGTTTTGAAGCTCTTCATATTTTTCACACCTTTTCAGTCTCTTCATGTTTTTGAACACTGCTTCATGCTCCTATTTTTTAGACCGTTCATGCCCCTCTTATTTTTGAAATATTTTGAAGCTCTTCATATTTTTCACACCTTTTCAGGCTCTTCATGTTTTTCAATGCCGCTTCATGCTCCTAGTGTTTTTCAGACCGTTCATGCTATCATATTTTTGACACCTTTTGAAGCTCTTCATATTTTTCACACCTTTTCAGGCTCTTCATGTTTTTCAACACCGCTTCATGCTCCTCCTATTTTTCAGACCGTTTCATGCTCCTCCTATTTTTCAGACCGTTTTATGCTCCTCATATTTTTGACACCTTTTGAAGCTCTTCATATTTTTCACACCTTTTCAGGCTATTCATGTTTTCCAACACCACTTCATGCTCCTCCTATTTTTCAGACCGTTTCATGCTCATCTCATATTTACACCTTTTGAACCTGTTCATATTTTTCACACATTTTGAAGCTCTTCATATTTTTCACACCTTTTCAGGCTCTTCATATTTTTGAACACTGCTTCATGCTCCTCCTATTTTTCCGACCGTTTCATGCTCCTCATACTTTTCACACCTTTTGAAGCTCTTCATGTTTTTCACACCTTTTCAGGCTCTTCATGTTTTTTAGCACACATTCATGCTCCTCCTATTTTTCAGACCGTTTCATGCTCCTCATGTATTTCACACCATTTGAAGCTCTTCATGTTTTTCACACCTTTACAGTCTCTTCATGTATTTAAACACCATTTCATGCTCCTCCTGTTTTTCAGACCGTTTTATGCTCCTCATATTTTTGACACCTTCTGAAGCTGTTCATATTTTTCACACCTTTTCAGGCTCTTTATATTTTTGAACACCGTTTCTTGCTCCTCCTATTTTTCAGACTTTTTCATGCTCCTCATATTTTGAAACCTTTTGAAGCTCTTCATATTTTTCACACCTTTTCAGGCTCTTCATGTTTTTGAGCACACCTTCATGCTCCTCCTATTTTGCAGACCGTTTCATGCTCTTTATATTTTTGTCTCCTTTTGAAGCTCTTCATATTTTTCACAGCTTTTGAAGCTCTTCATATTTTTCACACCTTTTCAGGCTCTTCATGGTTTTCAACAGCACTTCATGCTCCTCCAATTTTTCAGACCGCTTCATTATCATCTCATTTTTGACACCTTTTGAAGCTCTTCATATATTTCACACCTTTTCAGACTCTTCTTGTTTTTCAATACAGCTTCTTGCTCCTCCTATTTGTCAGACTGTTTCATGCTCCTCATATTTTTGACACCTTTTGAAGCTCTTCATATTTTTCACACCTTTTGAAGCTCTTCATATTTTTCACACTTTTTCATGCTCTTCATGTTTTTCCACACCACTTCATGCTCCTCCTGTTTTTCAGAGCGTTTCAAGCTCCTCATATATTTCACACCTTTTGAAGCTCTTCATATTTTTCACACCTTTTCAGGCTCCTCATGTTTTTCAACACCGCTTCATGAACCTCCTAATTTTCAGACCGTTTCCTGCTCCACATAATTTTCACATCTTTTGAAGCTCTTCATATATTTCACACCTTTTCAGGCTCTTCAAGTTTTTCAACACCGCTTCAGGCTCCTCCTAGTTTTCAGACCGTTTCATCCTCCTCATGTATTTCACACTTTTGAAGCTCTTCATATTTTTCACACCTTTTCAGGATCTTTAAGTTTGTCAGCAATAATTCATGCTCCTCCTATGTTTCAGACCGTTTCATGCTTCTCATATTTTTGACACCTTTTGAAGCTCTTCATTTATTTCACACCTTTTCAGGCTCTTCATGTTTTCAACACCGCTTCATGCTCCTCCTATTTTTCAGACCGTTTCATGCTCCTCATATTTTTGATACCTTTTGAAGCTCTTCACATATTCAACACTTTTTCATGCTCTTCATGTTTTCAACACCACTTCATCCTCCTCCTATTTTTCAGACCGTTTCATGCTCATCTCATTTTTGACACCTTTTGAAGCTCTTCATGTTGTTTACAATTTTGAAGCTCTTCATATTTTTCACACCTTTTCAGGCTCTTCATGTTTTTGAACACCGTTTCATGCTTCTCCTATTTTTCAGACCGTTTCATGCTCCTCATAATTTTGACACCTTATGAAGCTCTTCATATTTTTCACACCTTTTCAGGTTCTTCTAGTTTTTCAACACCGTTTCATGCTCCTCGTATTTCTCAGACCGTTTCATGCTCCTCATATTTTTGACACCTTTTGAAGCTCTTCCTATTTTCCACACCTTTTCAGGCTCTTCATGTTTTAGAACACCGCCTCATGCTCCTTCTATTTTTCATACCGTTTCATGCTCCTCTCATTTTT
The DNA here is from genome assembly GCF_033118175.1 of Dama dama. Taxonomy (NCBI): domain Eukaryota; kingdom Metazoa; phylum Chordata; class Mammalia; order Artiodactyla; family Cervidae; genus Dama; species Dama dama. The sequence continues at coordinate 1,340,782 of NW_026870965.1, read as the reverse complement.
CACACCTTTTGAAGTTCCTCCTATTTTTCACACGTTTTCAGGCTCTTCATGTTTTTCAACACCGTTTCATGTTGCTTCTATTTTTCAGACGGTTTCATGCTCCTCATATTTTTCACACCTTTTGAAGCTCTTCATATTTTTCACACCTTTTCAGTCTCTTCATGTTTTTCAACACTGCTTCATGCTCCTCCTATTATTCAGACCGTTTCATGCTCATCTCATTTTTGACACCTTTTGAAGCTCTTGATATTTTTCACACCTTTTGAAGCTCTTCATATTTTTCACACCTTTTCAAGCTCTGCATGTTTTTCAACACTGCTTCATTTTCCTCCTATTTTTCAGACCGTTTCATGCTCCTCATACATTCACACGTTTTGAAGCTCTTCATATTTTTCACACCTTTTCAGGCTCTTCATATTTTTCAACACCGCATCATGCTCCTCCTATTTTTCAGACTGTTTCATGCTCCTCATATTTTTCACACGTTTTGAAGCTCTTCATATTTTTCACACCTTTTCAGTCTCTTCATGTTTTTGAACACAGCTTCATGCTCCTCCTATTTTTTAGACCGTTCATGCCCTTCTTATTTTTGAAATATTTTGAAGCTCTTCATATTTTTCACACCTTTTCAGGCTCTTCATGTTTTCCAACACCACTTCATGCTCCTCCTATTTTTCAGACCGTTTCATGCTCATCTCATATTTACACCTTTTGAACCTGTTCATATTTTTCACACATTTTGAAGCTCTTCATATTTTTCACACCTTTTCAGGCTCTTCATATTTTTGAACACTGCTTCATGCTCCTCCTATTTTTCCGACCGTTTTATGCTCCTCATACTTTTCACAACTTTTGAAGCTCCTCCTATTTTTCACACGTTTTCAGGCTCTTCATGTTTTTCAACACCGTTTCATGCTGCTTCTATTTTTCAGACGGTTTCATGCTCCTCATATTTTTCACACCTTTTGAAGCTCTTCATATTTTTCACACCTTTTCAGTCTCTTCATGTTTTTCAACACTGCTTCATGCTCCTCCTATTATTCAGACCTTTTCATGCTCATCTCATTTTTGACACCTTTTGAAGCTCTTGATATTTTTCCACACCTTTTGAAGCTCTTCATATTTTTCACACCTTTTCAAGCTCTTCATGTTTTTCAACACCGTTTCATGCTCCTCGTATTTTTCAGACCGTTTCATGCTCCTCATATTTTTGACAATTTTGGAAGCTCTTCATATTTTTCACACCTTTTCAGGCTCTTCATGTTTTTCAACACCGCTATATGCTCCTACTAATTTTCAGACTGTTTCATGCTCCTCATATATTTCACACCTTTTGAAGCTCTTCATATTTTTCACACCTTTTCAGGCTCTTCATGTTTTGGAGCACACCTTCATGCTCCTCCCATTTTTCTGACCGTTTCATGCTCCTCATGTATTTCACACCATTTGAAGCACTTCATATTTTTCACACCTTTTCAGTCTCTTCATGTTTTTCAACACCACTTCATGTTCCTCCTTTTATTCAGACCGTTTCATGCTCATCTCATTTTTGACACCTTTTGAAGTTCTTCATATTTTTCGCACCATTTGAAGCTCTTCATATTTTTCACACCTTTTCAGGATCTTCATGTTTTAGAATACCGCTTCATGCTCCTCCTATTTTTCAGACCTTTTCATGCTCCTCATATTTTTCAAATCTTTTGAAGCTCTTCATATTTTTCGCACCTTTCCAGGCTCTTCATGTTTTTGAACACCGCTTCATGCTTCTGATATTTTACAGACCGTTTCATTTCCTCATGTATTTCAAACCTTTTGAAGCTCTTCCTATTTTTCAAAACTTTTCAGGCTCTTCATGTTTTTCAACACCGTTTCATGCTCCTCCTATTTTTCAGACCTTTTCATGCTCCTCATATTTTGACACCTTTTGAAGCTCTTCATATTTTTCACAGCTCTTCAGGCTCTTCATGTTTTCAACACCCCTTCATCCTCCTCCTATTTTTCAGACCTTTTCATGCTCATCTCATTTTTGACACCTTTTGAAGCTCTGCATATATTTCACACCTTTTCAGGCTCTTCATGTTTTCAACACCGCTTCATGCTCCTCCTATTTTTCAGACCGTTTCATGCTCCTCATATTTTTGATACCTTTTGAAGCTCTTCATATATTTCACATCTTTTCATGCTCTTCATGTTTTCAACACCACTTCATGCTCCTCCTAATTTGCAGACCGTTTCATGCTCCTCATATTTAACACGTTTTGAAGCTCTTCAGTTATTTCACACCTTTTCAGGCTCTTCATGTTTTTAAAAGCGCTTCATGCTCCTCCTATTTTTCAGTCGTTTCATGCTTCTCATATTTTGACACCTTTTGAAGCTCTTCATATGTTTCACACCTTTTCAGGCGCTTCATCTTTTCAAAACCGTTTCTTGCTCATCCTATTTTTCAAGCTGTTTCATGCACCTCATATATTTGACACCTTTTGAAGCTCTTCATATTTTTCACACCTTTTCACGCTCCTAATGTTTTTCAACGCCGCTTCATGATCCTCCTATTTTTCAGACAGTTTCATGCTCCTCATGTATTTCACACCTTTTGAAGCTCTTCATATTTTTCACAACTTTTCAGGCTCTTCATGTTTTTGAACACCGCTTCATGCTCCTCCTATTTTCCAGACCGTTTCATGTTCCACATATTTTTAACACCTTTAGAAGCTCTTCAAGTTTTTCACACCTTTTCAGGCTCTTCATGTTTTTCAACACCGCTTCATGCTCCTCCTATTTTTCAGCCCGTTTTATGCTCCTCATATTTTTGAAACCCTTGAAGCTCTTCATATTTTACACACCTTTTCAGGGTCTTAATGTTATCAACACCGCTTCTTGCTCCTCCTATTTTTCACATCGTTTTATGATCCTCATGTTTTTGACACATTTTGAAGCTCTTCATATTTTTCACACCTTTTCATGCTCTTCATAGTGTTGAACACCTCTTCATGCTCCTCCTATTTTTTAGACCGATTCATGCTCCTCATATTTTTGAAACCTTTTGAAGCTCTTCATAATTTTCACACCTTTTCAGGCTCTTCATGTTTTTAAACAGCGCTTCATGCTCCTCCTATTTTTCACTCGTTTCATGCTTTTCATATTTTTGACACCTTCTGAAGCTCTTCATATGTTTCACACCTTTTCAGGCTCTTCATGTTTTTGAACACTGCTTCATGATCCTCCTACTTTTCAGACCGTTTCATGCTCCTCATATTTTTGACACCTTTTGAAGCTCTTCATACTTTTCACACCTTTTCAGGCTGTTCATGTTTTTCAAGACCGCTTCATGCTCCTCCTATTTTTCAGACCGTTTACTGCTCCTCATATTTTTCACACCTTTTGAAGCTCTTCATATATTTCAAACCTTTTCAGGCTCTTCATATTTCTCAACACCGCTTCATTCTCCTCCTATTTTTCAGACCGTTTCATGCACCTCATATTTTTTACACCTATTGAAACTCTTCATATTTTTCACACCTTTTCAGGCTCTTCATGTTTTTGACCACCGCTTCATGCTCCTCCTATTTTTCAGACAGTTTCATTCTCCTCATCTTTTTGACACCTTTGAAGCTCTTCATATATTTCACACCTTTTCAGGCTCTTCATGTTTATCAACACCTCTTCATGCTCCTCCTATTTTTCGGTCGTTTCATGCTTCTCATATTTTTGACACTTTTTGAAGCTCTTCATAATTTTCACACCTTTTCATTCTATTCATCTTTTTCAAAACCGTTTCATGCTTATCCAATTTTTCAGGCTGTTTCATGCTTCTCATATTTTTGACACCTTTTGAAGCTCTTCATATTTTTCACACCTTTTCATGCCCTACTTCTTTTAAAAAACCGTTTCATGCTCATCCTATTTTTCAGACTATTTCATGTTCCTCATATGTTTGACACCTTTTGAAGCTCTTCATATTATTCAAACCTTTTCCGGCTCTTCTTATTTTTGACCACCGCTTCATGCTCCTCCTATTTTTCAGACCGTTTCATGCTCCTCATATATTTTACACCTTTTGAAGCTCTTCATATTTTGCACTCCTTTTCAGGCTCTTCATGTTTTTGAAGACAGTTTCATACTCCTACTATTTTTCAGACTGTTTCATGCTCCTCATATTTTTGACACCTTTTGAAGCTCTTCAGATTCTTCACACCTTTTCAGGCTCCTCATGTTTTTCAACATTACTTCATGCTCCTCCTATTTTTCAGACCGTTTTATGCTCCTCATATTTTGACAAATTTTAAAGCTCTTCATATTTTTCACATCTTTTCAGTCTCTTCATGTTTTTGACCACCGCTTCATGCTCCTCCTATTTTTCAGACCGTTTCATGCTCCTCATATATTTTTCAACTTTTGAAGCTCTTCATATTTTTCACACCTTTTCAGGCTCTTCATGTTTTTACACTCCGTTTCATGCCCCTCCTATTTTTCAGACTGTTTCATGCTCCTCATATTTTTGACACCTTTTGCAGCTCTTCATATATTTCACAAGTTTTCATGCTCTTCATGTTTTTCAACACCGTTTTATGCTCCTCATATTTTTCAGACCGTTTCATGCTCCTCATATTTAACACGTTTTGAAGCTCTTCAGTTATTTCACACCTTTTCAGGCTCTTCATGTTTTTAAAAGCGCTTCATGCTCCTCCTATTTTTCAGTCGTTTCATGCTTCTCATATTTTTGACACCTTTTGAAGCTCTTCATATGTTTCACACCTTTTCAGGCGCTTCATCTTTTCAAAACCGTTTCATGCTCATCCTATTTTTCAAGCTGTTTCATGCACCTCATATATTTGACACCTTTTGAAGCTCTTCATATTTTTCACACCTTTTCACGCTCCTAATGTTTTTCAACACCGCTTCATTATCCTCCTATTTTTCAGACAGTTTCATGCTCCTCATGTATTTCACACCTTTTGAAGCTCTTCATATTTTTCACACCTTTTCAGCTCTTCATGTTTTTGAACACCGCTTCATGCTCCTCCTATTTTCCAGACGGTTTCATGCTCCACATATTTTTGACACCTTTAGAAGCTCTTCATGTTTTTCACACCTTTTCAGGCTCTACATGTTTTTCAACACCGCTTCATGCTCCTCCTATTTTTCAGCCCGTTTGATGCTCCTCATATTTTTGAAACCCTTGAAGCTCTTCATATTTTACACACCTTTTCAGGGTCTTCATGTTATCAACACCGCTTCTTGCTCCTCCTATTTTTCACATCGTTTTACGATCCTCATGTTTTTGACACATTTTGAAGCTTTTCATATTTTTCACACCTTTTCATGCTCTTCATAGTGTTGAACACCGCTTCATGCTCCTCCTATTTTTTAGACCGATTCATGCTCCTCATATTTTTGAAACCTTTTGAAGCTCTTCATAATTTTCACACCTTTTCAGGCTCTTCATGTTTTTAAACAGCGCTTCATGCTCCTCCTATTTTTCAGTCGTTTCATGCTTTTCATATTTTTGACACCTTCTGAAGCTCTTCATATATTTCACACCTTTTCAGGCTCTTCATGTTTATCAACACCTCTTCATGCTCCTCCTATTTTTCGGTCGTTTCATGCTTCTCATATTTTTGACACTTTTTGAAGCTCTTCATAATTTTCACACTTTTTCATTCTATTCATCTTTTTCAAAACCGTTTCATGCTTATCCAATTTTTCAGGCTGTTTCATGCTTCTCATATTTTTGACACCTTTTGAAGCTCTTCATATTTTTCACACCTTTTCATGCCCTACTTCTTTTAAAAAACCGTTTCATGCTCATCCTATTTTTCAGACTGTTTCATGTTCCTCATATGTTTGACACCTTTTGAAGCTCTTCATATTATTCAAACCTTTTCAAGCTCTTCTTATTTTTGACCACCGCTTCATGTTCCTCCTATTTTTCAGACCGTTTCATGCTCCTCATATATTTTACACCTTTTGAAGCTCTTCATATTTTGCACTCCTTTTCAGGCTCTTCATGTTTTTAAACACAGTTTCATATTCCTACTATTTTTCAGACTGTTTCCTCCTCCTCATATTTTTGACACCTTTTGAAGCTGTTCAGATTCTTCACAGCTTTTCAGGCTCTTCATGTTTTTCAACACCGCTTCATGCCCCTCCAAGTTTTCAAACCGTTTCATGCTCCTCATATATTTTACACCTTTTGAAGCTCTTCATATTTTGCACTCCTTTTCAGGCTCTTCATGTTTTTGAACACAGTTTCATACTCCTACTATTTTTCAGACTGTTTCATGCTCCTCATATTTTTGACAGCTTTTGCAGCTCTTCATATATTTCACATCTTTTCATGCTTTTCATGTTTTTCAACACCGTTTTATGCTCCTCATATTTTTCAGACTGTTTCATGCACCTCATATAATTGACACATTTTGAAGCTCTTCATATTTTTCACGCCTTTTCAGGCTCTTCATGTTTTTCAACACCCCTTCAGGCTCCTCCTAATTTCCAGACCGTTTCATGCTCCTCAAATTTTGTACACATTTTGAAGCTCTTCATATTTTTCACACCTTTTCATGCTTTTCATCTTTAAAAACCGTTTCATGCTCATCCTATTTTTCAGACTGTTTCATGCTCCTCATATGTTTGACACCTTTTGAAACTCTTCATATTTTTCACATCTTTTCAGGCTCTTCATGTTTTTGAGATCCGCTTCACGCTCCTCCTATTTTTCAGACCGTTTCATGCTCCTCAAATTTTTTACACATTTTGAAGCTCTTCATATTTTTCACACCTTTTCATGCTCTTCATCTTTTAAAAAACCGTTTCATGCTCATCCTATTTTTCAGACCGTTTCATGCTCCTCATATGTTTGACCCCTTTTGAAGCTCTTCATATTTTTCACACTTTTTCATGCTCTTCATGTTTTTGAGAACCGCTTCATGCTCCTCCTATTTTTCCGACCGTTTCATGCTCCTCATAATTTTGACACCTTATTAAGCTCTTCAGATTTTTCACAGTTTTTCAGGCTCTTCATGTGTTTCAACACTGCTTCATTCTCCTCCTATTTTTCAGACCGTTTCATTCTCCTCATATTTTTGACACCTTTGAAGCTCTTCATATATTTCAAACCTTTTACGGCTCTTCATGTTTTTCAACACCGCTTCATGCTCCTCCTATTTTTCAGACCGTTTTATGCTCCTCATAATTTTAACACCCTTGAAGCTCTTCATATTTTTCACACCTTTTCAGGCTCTTCATGTTTTTCAACACCGCTTCATGCTCCTCCTATTTTTCACATCGGTTTATGATCCTCATATTTTTGACACATTATGAAGCTCTTCATATTTTTCACACCTTTTCAGGCTCTTCATGTTTTTGAACACCGCTTCATGCTCCTCCTATTTTTCAGACCGATTCATGCTCCTCATATTTTTGAAACATTTTGAAGCTTTTCATATTTTTCACACCTTTTCAGGGTTTCATGTTTTGAACACCGCTTCATGCTCCTCCTATTTTTCAGACCGTTTTATGCTCCTCATATATTTGACACCTTTTGAAGCTCTTCGTATATTTCACACCTTTTCAGGCTCTTCATGTTGTTTAACACCGCTTTTTGCTCCTCTATTTTTCAGATAGTTTCATATTCCTCCTATTGTTCAACCGTTTCATGCACCTCATATTTTTCACACCTTTTGAAGCTCTTCATATTTTTCACACCTTTTCAGGCTCTTTATGTTTTTGAACACCGCTTCATGCTCCTGCTATTTTTTAGACCGTTTCATGCTCCACATATTTTTGACACCTTTTGAAGCTCTTTATATTTTTCACATCTTTTCAGGCTCTTCATGTTTTTCAACACCGCTTCATGCTCCTACTATTTTTCAGTCGTTTCATGCTCCTCATATTTTGACACCTTTTGAAGCTCTTCATATTTTTGACACCTTTTCAGGCTCTTCATGTTTTTGAAAACCGCTTCATGTTCCTCCTATTTTTCAGACTGTTTCATGCACCTCATATTATTGACACCTTTTGAAGCTCTTCATATTTTTCACACCTTTTCAGTCTTTTCATGTTTTTGAAGACCGCTTCATGCTCCTCCTATTTTTGAGACCGTTTCATGCTCATCTCATTTTTGACAACTTTTGAAGCTCTTCATATTTTTCACACCTTTTGAAGCTCTTCATATTTTTCACATTTATGAAGCTCTTCTTATTTTTCACACGATTTCAGGCTCTTCATGTTTTTCAACACTGCTTCATGCTCCTCCTATTTTTCAGAACGTTATATACTCCTCATATTTTTGACACCTTTAGAAGCTCTTCACATTTTTCACAGCTTTTCAGGCTCTTCATGTTTTTCCACACCACTTCATGCTCCTCCTTTTGTGCAGACCGTTTCATGCTCCTCATGTATTTCACGCCTTTTGAAGCTCTTCATATTTTTCACACCTTTTCAGGCTCTTCATGTTTTTCCACACCACTTCATGCTCCTCCTTTTTTGCAGACCGTTTCATGCTCCTCATGTATTTCATGCCTTTTGAAGCTCTTCATATATTTCCTAACTTTTCCGGCTCTTCATGTTTTTGAACACACCTTCATGCTCCTCCTATTTTTCAGACCGTTTCATGCTCCTCATATTTTTGACACCTTTTGAAGCTCTTCATATTTTTCCACATCTTTTGAAGCTCTTCATATTTTTCACGCGTTTTCAGGCTCTTCATGTTTTTCAACACCCCTTCTTGATCCTCCTATTTTTCAGACCGTTTCATGCTCCTCATATTTTTGACACCTTTTGAAGCTCTTCATATTTTTCACACCAATTCAGGCTCTTCATGTTTTTGAACACCGCTTCATGCTCCTCCTATTTCAGACCGTTTCATGCTCCTCATAATTTTGACACCTTTTGAAGCTCTTCATATTTTTCACACCTATTCAGGCTCTTCATGTTTTTGAACACCGCTTCATGCTCCTCCTATTTCAGACCGTTTCATGCTCCTCATAATTTTGACACGTTTTGAAGCTCTTCATATTTTTGACACCTTTTCAGGCTCTTCTTGTTTTTGAACACTGATTCATGCTCCTCCTATTTTTAAGACCGTTTCATGCTCCTCATAATTTTGACACCTTTGAAGCTTTTCATACTTTTCACACCTTTTCAGGCTCTTCATGTTTTTCAACACCACTTCATGCTCCTCCTTTTCTGCAGACCGTTTCATGCTCCTCATATTTTTGACACCTTTTGAAGCTCTTCATATTTCTCACACCTTTTAAGGCTCTTCATATTTTTCAACACCGCTTCTTGCTCCTCCTATTTTTCAGACCGTTTAATGCTCCTCATATTTTTGACACATTTTGAAGCTCTTCATATTTTTCACACCTTTTCAGGCTCTTCATATTTTTGAACACCGCTTCATGCTCCTCCTATTTTTCAGACCGTTTCATGCTCATCTCATTTTTGACACCTTTTGAAGTCCTCATATTTCTCACACCTTTTCAGGCTCCTCATGTTTTTCATCACCGTTTCATGCTCCTCCTATTTTTCAGACCGTTTCATGCTCCTCATATTTTTGAAACCTTTTGAAGCTCTTCATATTTTTCACACCTTTTCAGGATCTTCATTTTTTTGAACACCATTTCATGTTCCTCCTATTTTTCAGACCGTTTCATGCTCCTCATATTTTTGACACCTTTTGAAGCTCTTCATATTTTTCACAACTTTTCCGGCTCTTCATGATTTTCAACACCGCTTCAGGCTCCTCCTATTTTTCAGACCGTTTCATTCTCATCTCACTTTTGACACCTTTTGAAGCTCTTCATATTTTTCACACCTTTTGAAGCTCTTCATAATTTTCACACGTTTTCAGGCTCTTCATGTTTTTCAACATCGCTTCATGATTCTCCAATTTTTCAGACCGTTTCATGCTCCTCATATTTTTGACACCTTTTGAAGCTCTTCATATTTTTCTCACCTTTTCAGGCTCTTCATGTTTTTGAACACCGCTTCATGCTCCTCCTATTTTTAAACCGTTTCATGCTCCTCATATTTTTGACACCTTTTTAAGCTCTTCATATTTTTCACACATTCTCAAGCTCTTCTTGTTTTTGAACGCCGCTTCATGCTCCTCCTATTTTTGAGAGAGTTTCATGCTCCTCATCTATTTCACACCTTTTGAAGCTCTTCATATTTTTCACACCTTTTCAGGCTCTTCATGTTTTGGAGCACACCTTCATGCTCCTCCCATTTTTCTGACCGTTTCATGCTCCTCATGTATTTCACACCATTTGAAGCACTTCATATTTTTCACACCTTTTCAGTCTCTTCATGTTTTTCAACACCACTTCATGTTCCTCCTTTTATTCAGACCGTTTCATGCTCATCTCATTTTTGACACCTTTTGAAGTTCTTCATATTGTTCGCACCATTTGAAGCTCTTCATATATTTCACACCTTTTCAGGCTCTTCATGTTTATCAACACCTCTTCATGCTCCTCCTATTTTTCGGTCGTTTCATGCTTCTCATATTTTTGACACTTTTTGAAGCTCTTCATAATTTTCACACCTTTTCATTCTATTCATCTTTTTCAAAACCGTTTCATGCTTATCCAATTTTTCAGGCTGTTTCATGCTTCTCATATTTTTGACACCTTTTGAAGCTCTTCATATTTTCACACCTTTTCATGCCCTACTTCTTTTAAAAAACCATTTCATGCTCATCCTATTTTTCAGACTGTTTCATGTTCCTCATATGTTTGACACCTTTTGAAGCTCTTCATATTATTCAAACCTTTTCCGGCTCTTCTTATTTTTGACCACCGCTTCATGCTCCTCCTATTTTTCAGACCGTTTCATGCTCCTCATATATTTTACACCTTTTGAAGCTCTTCATATTTTGCACTCCTTTTCAGGCTCTTCATGTTTTTGAAGACAGTTTCATACTCCTACTATTTTTCAGACTGTTTCATGCTCCTCATATTTTTGACACCTTTTGAAGCTCTTCAGATTCTTCACACCTTTTCAGGCTCCTCATGTTTTTCAACATTACTTCATGCTCCTCCTATTTTTCAGACCGTTTTATGCTCCTCATATTTTGACAAATTTTAAAGCTCTTCATATTTTTCACATCTTTTCAGTCTCTTCATGTTTTTGACCACCGCTTCATGCTCCTCCTATTTTTCAGACCGTTTCATGCTCCTCATATATTTTTCAACTTTTGAAGCTCTTCATATTTTTCACACCTTTTCAGGCTCTTCATGTTTTTACACTCCGTTTCATGCCCCTCCTATTTTTCAGACTGTTTCATGCTCCTCATATTTTTGACACCTTTTGCAGCTCTTCATATATTTCACAAGTTTTCATGCTCTTCATGTTTTTCAACACCGTTTTATGCTCCTCATATTTTTCAGACCGTTTCATGCTCCTCATATTTAACACGTTTTGAAGCTCTTCAGTTATTTCACACCTTTTCAGGCTCTTCATGTTTTTAAAAGCGCTTCATGCTCCTCCTATTTTTCAGTCGTTTCATGCTTCTCATATTTTTGACACCTTTTGAAGCTCTTCATATGTTTCACACCTTTTCAGGCGCTTCATCTTTTCAAAACCGTTTCATGCTCATCCTATTTTTCAAGCTGTTTCATGCACCTCATATATTTGACACCTTTTGAAGCTCTTCATATTTTTCACACCTTTTCACGCTCCTAATGTTTTTCAACACCGCTTCATTATCCTCCTATTTTTCAGACAGTTTCATGCTCCTCATGTATTTCACACCTTTTGAAGCTCTTCATATTTTTCACACCTTTTCAGCTCTTCATGTTTTTGAACACCGCTTCATGCTCCTCCTATTTTCCAGACGGTTTCATGCTCCACATATTTTTGACACCTTTAGAAGCTCTTCATGTTTTTCACACCTTTTCAGGCTCTACATGTTTTTCAACACCGCTTCATGCTCCTCCTATTTTTCAGCCCGTTTGATGCTCCTCATATTTTTGAAACCCTTGAAGCTCTTCATATTTTACACACCTTTTCAGGGTCTTCATGTTATCAACACCGCTTCTTGCTCCTCCTATTTTTCACATCGTTTTACGATCCTCATGTTTTTGACACATTTTGAAGCTTTTCATATTTTTCACACCTTTTCATGCTCTTCATAGTGTTGAACACCGCTTCATGCTCCTCCTATTTTTTAGACCGATTCATGCTCCTCATATTTTTGAAACCTTTTGAAGCTCTTCATAATTTTCACACCTTTTCAGGCTCTTCATGTTTTTAAACAGCGCTTCATGCTCCTCCTATTTTTCAGTCGTTTCATGCTTTTCATATTTTTGACACCTTCTGAAGCTCTTCATATATTTCACACCTTTTCAGGCTCTTCATGTTTATCAACACCTCTTCATGCTCCTCCTATTTTTCGGTCGTTTCATGCTTCTCATATTTTTGACACTTTTTGAAGCTCTTCATAATTTTCACACTTTTTCATTCTATTCATCTTTTTCAAAACCGTTTCATGCTTATCCAATTTTTCAGGCTGTTTCATGCTTCTCATATTTTTGACACCTTTTGAAGCTCTTCATATTTTTCACACCTTTTCATGCCCTACTTCTTTTAAAAAACCGTTTCATGCTCATCCTATTTTTCAGACTGTTTCATGTTCCTCATATGTTTGACACCTTTTGAAGCTCTTCATATTATTCAAACCTTTTCAAGCTCTTCTTATTTTTGACCACCGCTTCATGTTCCTCCTATTTTTCAGACCGTTTCATGCTCCTCATATATTTTACACCTTTTGAAGCTCTTCATATTTTGCACTCCTTTTCAGGCTCTTCATGTTTTTAAACACAGTTTCATATTCCTACTATTTTTCAGACTGTTTCCTCCTCCTCATATTTTTGACACCTTTTGAAGCTGTTCAGATTCTTCACAGCTTTTCAGGCTCTTCATGTTTTTCAACACCGCTTCATGCCCCTCCAAGTTTTCAAACCGTTTCATGCTCCTCATATATTTTACACCTTTTGAAGCTCTTCATATTTTGCACTCCTTTTCAGGCTCTTCATGTTTTTGAACACAGTTTCATACTCCTACTATTTTTCAGACTGTTTCATGCTCCTCATATTTTTGACAGCTTTTGCAGCTCTTCATATATTTCACATCTTTTCATGCTTTTCATGTTTTTCAACACCGTTTTATGCTCCTCATATTTTTCAGACTGTTTCATGCACCTCATATAATTGACACATTTTGAAGCTCTTCATATTTTTCACGCCTTTTCAGGCTCTTCATGTTTTTCAACACCCCTTCAGGCTCCTCCTAATTTCCAGACCGTTTCATGCTCCTCAAATTTTGTACACATTTTGAAGCTCTTCATATTTTTCACACCTTTTCATGCTTTTCATCTTTAAAAACCGTTTCATGCTCATCCTATTTTTCAGACTGTTTCATGCTCCTCATATGTTTGACACCTTTTGAAACTCTTCATATTTTTCACATCTTTTCAGGCTCTTCATGTTTTTGAGATCCGCTTCACGCTCCTCCTATTTTTCAGACCGTTTCATGCTCCTCAAATTTTTTACACATTTTGAAGCTCTTCATATTTTTCACACCTTTTCATGCTCTTCATCTTTTAAAAAACCGTTTCATGCTCATCCTATTTTTCAGACCGTTTCATGCTCCTCATATGTTTGACCCCTTTTGAAGCTCTTCATATTTTTCACACTTTTTCATGCTCTTCATGTTTTTGAGAACCGCTTCATGCTCCTCCTATTTTTCCGACCGTTTCATGCTCCTCATAATTTTGACACCTTATTAAGCTCTTCAGATTTTTCACAGTTTTTCAGGCTCTTCATGTGTTTCAACACTGCTTCATTCTCCTCCTATTTTTCAGACCGTTTCATTCTCCTCATATTTTTGACACCTTTGAAGCTCTTCATATATTTCAAACCTTTTACGGCTCTTCATGTTTTTCAACACCGCTTCATGCTCCTCCTATTTTTCAGACCGTTTTATGCTCCTCATAATTTTAACACCCTTGAAGCTCTTCATATTTTTCACACCTTTTCAGGCTCTTCATGTTTTTCAACACCGCTTCATGCTCCTCCTATTTTTCACATCGGTTTATGATCCTCATATTTTTGACACATTATGAAGCTCTTCATATTTTTCACACCTTTTCAGGCTCTTCATGTTTTTGAACACCGCTTCATGCTCCTCCTATTTTTCAGACCGATTCATGCTCCTCATATTTTTGAAACATTTTGAAGCTTTTCATATTTTTCACACCTTTTCAGGGTTTCATGTTTTGAACACCGCTTCATGCTCCTCCTATTTTTCAGACCGTTTTATGCTCCTCATATATTTGACACCTTTTGAAGCTCTTCGTATATTTCACACCTTTTCAGGCTCTTCATGTTGTTTAACACCGCTTTTTGCTCCTCTATTTTTCAGATAGTTTCATATTCCTCCTATTGTTCAACCGTTTCATGCACCTCATATTTTTCACACCTTTTGAAGCTCTTCATATTTTTCACACCTTTTCAGGCTCTTTATGTTTTTGAACACCGCTTCATGCTCCTGCTATTTTTTAGACCGTTTCATGCTCCACATATTTTTGACACCTTTTGAAGCTCTTTATATTTTTCACATCTTTTCAGGCTCTTCATGTTTTTCAACACCGCTTCATGCTCCTACTATTTTTCAGTCGTTTCATGCTCCTCATATTTTGACACCTTTTGAAGCTCTTCATATTTTTGACACCTTTTCAGGCTCTTCATGTTTTTGAAAACCGCTTCATGTTCCTCCTATTTTTCAGACTGTTTCATGCACCTCATATTATTGACACCTTTTGAAGCTCTTCATATTTTTCACACCTTTTCAGTCTTTTCATGTTTTTGAAGACCGCTTCATGCTCCTCCTATTTTTGAGACCGTTTCATGCTCATCTCATTTTTGACAACTTTTGAAGCTCTTCATATTTTTCACACCTTTTGAAGCTCTTCATATTTTTCACATTTATGAAGCTCTTCTTATTTTTCACACGATTTCAGGCTCTTCATGTTTTTCAACACTGCTTCATGCTCCTCCTATTTTTCAGAACGTTATATACTCCTCATATTTTTGACACCTTTAGAAGCTCTTCACATTTTTCACAGCTTTTCAGGCTCTTCATGTTTTTCCACACCACTTCATGCTCCTCCTTTTGTGCAGACCGTTTCATGCTCCTCATGTATTTCACGCCTTTTGAAGCTCTTCATATTTTTCACACCTTTTCAGGCTCTTCATGTTTTTCCACACCACTTCATGCTCCTCCTTTTTTGCAGACCGTTTCATGCTCCTCATGTATTTCATGCCTTTTGAAGCTCTTCATATATTTCCTAACTTTTCCGGCTCTTCATGTTTTTGAACACACCTTCATGCTCCTCCTATTTTTCAGACCGTTTCATGCTCCTCATATTTTTGACACCTTTTGAAGCTCTTCATATTTTTCCACATCTTTTGAAGCTCTTCATATTTTTCACGCGTTTTCAGGCTCTTCATGTTTTTCAACACCCCTTCTTGATCCTCCTATTTTTCAGACCGTTTCATGCTCCTCATATTTTTGACACCTTTTGAAGCTCTTCATATTTTTCACACCAATTCAGGCTCTTCATGTTTTTGAACACCGCTTCATGCTCCTCCTATTTCAGACCGTTTCATGCTCCTCATAATTTTGACACCTTTTGAAGCTCTTCATATTTTTCACACCTATTCAGGCTCTTCATGTTTTTGAACACCGCTTCATGCTCCTCCTATTTCAGACCGTTTCATGCTCCTCATAATTTTGACACGTTTTGAAGCTCTTCATATTTTTGACACCTTTTCAGGCTCTTCTTGTTTTTGAACACTGATTCATGCTCCTCCTATTTTTAAGACCGTTTCATGCTCCTCATAATTTTGACACCTTTGAAGCTTTTCATACTTTTCACACCTTTTCAGGCTCTTCATGTTTTTCAACACCACTTCATGCTCCTCCTTTTCTGCAGACCGTTTCATGCTCCTCATATTTTTGACACCTTTTGAAGCTCTTCATATTTCTCACACCTTTTAAGGCTCTTCATATTTTTCAACACCGCTTCTTGCTCCTCCTATTTTTCAGACCGTTTAATGCTCCTCATATTTTTGACACATTTTGAAGCTCTTCATATTTTTCACACCTTTTCAGGCTCTTCATATTTTTGAACACCGCTTCATGCTCCTCCTATTTTTCAGACCGTTTCATGCTCATCTCATTTTTGACACCTTTTGAAGTCCTCATATTTCTCACACCTTTTCAGGCTCCTCATGTTTTTCATCACCGTTTCATGCTCCTCCTATTTTTCAGACCGTTTCATGCTCCTCATATTTTTGAAACCTTTTGAAGCTCTTCATATTTTTCACACCTTTTCAGGATCTTCATTTTTTTGAACACCATTTCATGTTCCTCCTATTTTTCAGACCGTTTCATGCTCCTCATATTTTTGACACCTTTTGAAGCTCTTCATATTTTTCACAACTTTTCCGGCTCTTCATGATTTTCAACACCGCTTCAGGCTCCTCCTATTTTTCAGACCGTTTCATTCTCATCTCACTTTTGACACCTTTTGAAGCTCTTCATATTTTTCACACCTTTTGAAGCTCTTCATAATTTTCACACGTTTTCAGGCTCTTCATGTTTTTCAACATCGCTTCATGATTCTCCAATTTTTCAGACCGTTTCATGCTCCTCATATTTTTGACACCTTTTGAAGCTCTTCATATTTTTCTCACCTTTTCAGGCTCTTCATGTTTTTGAACACCGCTTCATGCTCCTCCTATTTTTAAACCGTTTCATGCTCCTCATATTTTTGACACCTTTTTAAGCTCTTCATATTTTTCACACATTCTCAAGCTCTTCTTGTTTTTGAACGCCGCTTCATGCTCCTCCTATTTTTGAGAGAGTTTCATGCTCCTCATCTATTTCACACCTTTTGAAGCTCTTCATATTTTTCACACCTTTTCAGGCTCTTCATGTTTTGGAGCACACCTTCATGCTCCTCCCATTTTTCTGACCGTTTCATGCTCCTCATGTATTTCACACCATTTGAAGCACTTCATATTTTTCACACCTTTTCAGTCTCTTCATGTTTTTCAACACCACTTCATGTTCCTCCTTTTATTCAGACCGTTTCATGCTCATCTCATTTTTGACACCTTTTGAAGTTCTTCATATTGTTCGCACCATTTGAAGCTCTTCATATATTTCACACCTTTTCAGGCTCTTCATGTTTATCAACACCTCTTCATGCTCCTCCTATTTTTCGGTCGTTTCATGCTTCTCATATTTTTGACACTTTTTGAAGCTCTTCATAATTTTCACACCTTTTCATTCTATTCATCTTTTTCAAAACCGTTTCATGCTTATCCAATTTTTCAGGCTGTTTCATGCTTCTCATATTTTTGACACCTTTTGAAGCTCTTCATATTTTCACACCTTTTCATGCCCTACTTCTTTTAAAAAACCATTTCATGCTCATCCTATTTTTCAGACTGTTTCATGTTCCTCATATGTTTGACACCTTTTGAAGCTCTTCATATTATTCAAACCTTTTCCGGCTCTTCTTATTTTTGACCACCGCTTCATGCTCCTCCTATTTTTCAGACCGTTTCATGCTCCTCATATATTTTACACCTTTTGAAGCTCTTCATATTTTGCACTCCTTTTCAGGCTCTTCATGTTTTTGAAGACAGTTTCATACTCCTACTATTTTTCAGACTGTTTCATGCTCCTCATATTTTTGACACCTTTTGAAGCTCTTCATATTTTGCACTCCTTTTCAGGCTCTTCATGTTTTTGAAGACAGTTTCATACTCCTACTATTTTTCAGACTGTTTCATGCTCCTCATATTTTTGACACCTTTTGAAGCTCTTCAGATTCTGCACACCTTTTCAGGCTCCTCATGTTTTTCAACATTACTTCATGCTCCTCCTATTTTTCAGACCGTTTTATGCTCCTCATATTTTGACAAATTTTAAAGCTCTTCATATTTTTCACATCTTTTCAGTCTCTTCATGTTTTTGACCACCGCTTCATGCTCCTCCTATTTTTCAGACCGTTTCATGCTCCTCATATATTTTTCAACTTTTGAAGCTCTTCATATTTTTCACACCTTTTCAGGCTCTTCATGTTTTTACACTCCGTTTCATGCCCCTCCTATTTTTCAGACTGTTTCATGCTCCTCATATTTTTGACACCTTTTGCAGCTCTTCATATATTTCACACGTTTTCATGCTCTTCATGTTTTTCAACACCGTTTTATGCTCCTCATATTTTTCAGACCGTTTCATGCTCCTCATATTTAACACGTTTTGAAGCTCTTCAGTTATTTCACACCTTTTCAGGCTCTTCATGTTTTTAAAAGCGCTTCATGCTCCTCCTATTTTTCAGTCGTTTCATGCTTCTCATATTTTTGACACCTTTTGAAGCTCTTCATAAGTTTCACACCTTTTCAGGCGCTTCATCTTTTCAAAACAGTTTCATGCTCATCCTATTTTTCAAGCTGTTTCATGCACCTCATATATTTGACACCTTTTGAAGCTCTTCATATTTTTCACACCTTTTCACGCTCCTAATGTTTTTCAACACCGCTTCATGATCCTCCTATTTTTCAGACCGTTTCATGCTCCTCATGTATTTCACACCTTTTGAAGCTCTTCATATTTTTCACACCTTTTCAGCTCTTCATGTTTTTGAACACCGCTTCATGCTCCTCCTATTTTCCAGACCGTTTCATGCTCCTCATATTTTTGACACCTTTAGAAGCTCTTCATGTTTTTCACACCTTTTCAGGCTCTTCATGTTTTTCAACACCGCTTCATGCTCCTCCTATTTTTCAGCCCGTTTTATGCTCCTCATATTTTTGAAACCCTTGAAGCTCTTCATATTTTACACACCTTTTCAGGGTCTTAATGTTATCAACACCGCTTCTTGCTCCTCCTATTTTTCACATCGTTTTATGATCCTCATGTTTTTGACACATTTTGAAGCTCTTCATATTTTTCACACCTTTTCATGCTCTTCATAGTGTTGAACACCGCTTCATGCTCCTCCTATTTTTTAGACCGATTCATGCTCCTCATATTTTTGAAACCTTTTGAAGCTCTTCATATTTTTCACACATTCTCAAGCTCTTCTTTTTTTTGAACGCCGCTTCATGCTCCTCCTATTTTTGAGACAGTTTCATGCTCCTCATATATTTCACACCTTTTGAAGCTCTTCATATTTTTCACACCTTTTCAGGCTCTTCATGTTTTGGAGCACACCTTCATGCTCCTCCCATTTTTCTGACCGTTTCATGCTCCTCATGTATTTCACACCATTTGAAGCACTTCATATTTTTCACTACTTTTCAGTCTCTTCATGTTTTTCAACACCACTTCATGTTCCTCCTTTTATTCAGACCGTTTCATGCTCATCTCATTTTTGACACCTTTTGAAGTTCTTCATATTTTTCGCACCATTTGAAGCTCTTCATATTTTTCACACCTTTTCAGGATCTTCATGTTTTAGAATACCGCTTCATGCTCCTCCTATTTTTCAGACCTTTTCATGCTCCTCATATTTTTCAAATCTTTTGAAGCTCTTCATATTTTTCGCACCTTTCCAGGCTCTTCATGTTTTTGAACACCGCTTCATGCTTCTGCTATTTTACAGACCGTTTCATTTCCTCATGTATTTCAAACCTTTTGAAGCTCTTCCTATTTTTCAAAACTTTTCAGGCTCTTCATGTTTTTCAACACCGTTTCATGCTCCTCCTATTTTTCAGACTGTTTCATTCTCCTCATATTTTGACACCTTTTGAAGCTCTTCATATTTTTCACAGCTCTTCAGGCCCTTCATGTTTTCAACACCCCTTCATCCTCCTCCTATTTTTCAGACCTTTTCATGCTCATCTCATTTTTGACACCTTTTGAAGCTCTGCATATATTTCACACCTTTTCAGGCTCTTCATGTTTTCAACACCGCTTCATGCTCCTCCTATTTTTCAGACCGTTTCATGCTCCTCATATTTTTGATACCTTTTGAAGCTCTTCATATATTTCACATCTTTTCATGCTCTTCATGTTTTCAACACCACTTCATGCTCCTCCTAATTTGCAGACCGTTTCATGCTCCTCATATTTAACACGTTTTGAAGCTCTTCAGTTATTTCACACCTTTTCAGGCTCTTCATGTTTTTAAAAGCGCTTCATGCTCCTCCTATTTTTCAGTCGTTTCATGCTTCTCATATTTTGACACCTTTTGAAGCTCTTCATATGTTTCACACCTTTTCAGGTGCTTCATCTTTTCAAAACCGTTTCTTGCTCATCCTATTTTTCAAGCTGTTTCATGCACCTCATATATTTGACACCTTTTGAAGCTCTTCATATTTTTCACACCTTTTCACGCTCCTAATGTTTTTCAACACCGCTTCATGATCCTCCTATTTTTCAGACAGTTTCATGCTCCTCATGTATTTCACACCTTTTGAAGCTCTTCATATTTTTCACAACTTTTCAGGCTCTTCATGTTTTTGAACACCGCTTCATGCTCCTCCTATTTTCCAGACCGTTTCATGCTCCACATATTTTTAACACCTTGAGAAGCTCTTCATGTTTTTCACACCTTTTCAGGCTCTTCATGTTTTTCAACACCGCTTCATGCTCCTCCTATTTTTCAGCCCGTTTTATGCTCCTCATATTTTTGAAACCCTTGAAGCTCTTCATATTTTACACACCTTTTCAGGGTCTTCATGTTATCAACACTGCTTCTTGCTCCTCCTATTTTTCACATCGTTTTATGATCCTCATGTTTTTGACACATTTTGAAGCTCTTCATATTTTTCACACCTTTTCATGCTCTTCATAGTGTTGAACACCGCTTCATGCTCCTCCTATTTTTTAGACCGATTCATGCTCCTCATATTTTTGAAACCTTTTGAAGCTCTTCATAATTTTCACACCTTTTCAGGCTCTTCATGTTTTTAAACAGCGCTTCATGCTCCTCCTATTTTTCACTCGTTTCATGCTTTTCATATTTTTGACACCTTCTGAAGCTCTTCATATGTTTCACACCTTTTCAGGCTCTTCATGTTTTTGAACACTGCTTCATGATCCTCCTACTTTTCAGACCGTTTCATGCTCCTCATATTTTTGACACCTTTTGAAGCTCTTCATACTTTTCACACCTTTTCAGGCTGTTCATGTTTTTCAAGACCGCTTCATGCTCCTCCTGTTTTTCAGACCGTTTACTGCTCCTCATATTTTTCACACCTTTTGAAGCTCTTCATATATTTCAAACCTTTTCAGGCTCTTCATATTTCTCAACACCGCTTCATTCTCCTCCTATTTTTCAGACCGTTTCATGCACCTCATATTTTTTACACCTATTGAAACTCTTCATATTTTTCACACCTTTTCAGGCTCTTCATGTTTTTGACCACCGCTTCATGCTCCTCCTATTTTTCAGACAGTTTCATTCTCCTCATCTTTTTGACACCTTTGAAGCTCTTCATATATTTCACACCTTTTCAGGCTCTTCATGTTTATCAACACCTCTTCATGCTCCTCCTATTTTTCGGTCGTTTCATGCTTCTCATATTTTTGACACTTTTTGAAGCTCTTCATAATTTTCACACCTTTTCATTCTATTCATCTTTTTCAAAACCGTTTCATGCTTATCCAATTTTTCAGGCTGTTTCATGCTTCTCATATTTTTGACACCTTTTGAAGCTCTTCATATTTTCACACCTTTTCATGCCCTACTTCTTTTAAAAAACCATTTCATGCTCATCCTATTTTTCAGACTGTTTCATGTTCCTCATATGTTTGACACCTTTTGAAGCTCTTCATATTATTCAAACCTTTTCCGGCTCTTCTTATTTTTGACCACCGCTTCATGCTCCTCCTATTTTTCAGACCGTTTCATGCTCCTCATATATTTTACACCTTTTGAAGCTCTTCATATTTTGCACTCCTTTTCAGGCTCTTCATGTTTTTGAAGACAGTTTCATACTCCTACTATTTTTCAGACTGTTTCATGCTCCTCATATTTTTGACACCTTTTGAAGCTCTTCATATTTTGCACTCCTTTTCAGGCTCTTCATGTTTTTGAAGACAGTTTCATACTCCTACTATTTTTCAGACTGTTTCATGCTCCTCATATTTTTGACACCTTTTGAAGCTCTTCAGATTCTGCACACCTTTTCAGGCTCCTCATGTTTTTCAACATTACCTCATGCTCCTCCTATTTTTCAGACCGTTTTATGCTCCTCATATTTTGACAAATTTTAAAGCTCTTCATATTTTTCACATCTTTTCAGTCTCTTCATGTTTTTGACCACCGCTTCATGCTCCTCCTATTTTTCAGACCGTTTCATGCTCCTCATATATTTTTCAACTTTTGAAGCTCTTCATATTTTTCACACCTTTTCAGGCTCTTCATGTTTTTACACTCCGTTTCATGCCCCTCCTATTTTTCAGACTGTTTCATGCTCCTCATATTTTTGACACCTTTTGCAGCTCTTCATATATTTCACACGTTTTCATGCTCTTCATGTTTTTCAACACCGTTTTATGCTCCTCATATTTTTCAGACCGTTTCATGCTCCTCATATTTAACACGTTTTGAAGCTCTTCAGTTATTTCACACCTTTTCAGTCTCTTCATGTTTTTAAAAGCGCTTCATGCTCCTCCTATTTTTCAGTCGTTTCATGCTTCTCATATTTTTGACACCTTTTGAAGCTCTTCATAAGTTTCACACCTTTTCAGGCGCTTCATCTTTTCAAAACAGTTTCATGCTCATCCTATTTTTCAAGCTGTTTCATGCACCTCATATATTTGACACCTTTTGAAGCTCTTCATATTTTTCACACCTTTTCACGCTCCTAATGTTTTTCAACACCGCTTCATGATCCTCCTATTTTTCAGACCGTTTCATGCTCCTCATGTATTTCACACCTTTTGAAGCTCTTCATATTTTTCACACCTTTTCAGCTCTTCATGTTTTTGAACACCGCTTCATGCTCCTCCTATTTTCCAGACCGTTTCATGCTCCTCATATTTTTGACACCTTTAGAAGCTCTTCATGTTTTTCACACCTTTTCAGGCTCTTCATGTTTTTCAACACCGCTTCATGCTCCTCCTATTTTTCAGCCCGTTTTATGCTCCTCATATTTTTGAAACCCTTGAAGCTCTTCATATTTTACACACCTTTTCAGGGTCTTAATGTTATCAACACCGCTTCTTGCTCCTCCTATTTTTCACATCGTTTTATGATCCTCATGTTTTTGACACATTTTGAAGCTCTTCATATTTTTCACACCTTTTCATGCTCTTCATAGTGTTGAACACCGCTTCATGCTCCTCCTATTTTTTAGACCGATTCATGCTCCTCATATTTTTGAAACCTTTTGAAGCTCTTCATATTTTTCACACATTCTCAAGCTCTTCTTTTTTTTGAACGCCGCTTCATGCTCCTCCTATTTTTGAGACAGTTTCATGCTCCTCATATATTTCACACCTTTTGAAGCTCTTCATATTTTTCACACCTTTTCAGGCTCTTCATGTTTTGGAGCACACCTTCATGCTCCTCCCATTTTTCTGACCGTTTCATGCTCCTCATGTATTTCACACCATTTGAAGCACTTCATATTTTTCACTACTTTTCAGTCTCTTCATGTTTTTCAACACCACTTCATGTTCCTCCTTTTATTCAGACCGTTTCATGCTCATCTCATTTTTGACACCTTTTGAAGTTCTTCATATTTTTCGCACCATTTGAAGCTCTTCATATTTTTCACACCTTTTCAGGATCTTCATGTTTTAGAATACCGCTTCATGCTCCTCCTATTTTTCAGACCTTTTCATGCTCCTCATATTTTTCAAATCTTTTGAAGCTCTTCATATTTTTCGCACCTTTCCAGGCTCTTCATGTTTTTGAACACCGCTTCATGCTTCTGCTATTTTACAGACCGTTTCATTTCCTCATGTATTTCAAACCTTTTGAAGCTCTTCCTATTTTTCAAAACTTTTCAGGCTCTTCATGTTTTTCAACACCGTTTCATGCTCCTCCTATTTTTCAGACTGTTTCATTCTCCTCATATTTTGACACCTTTTGAAGCTCTTCATATTTTTCACAGCTCTTCAGGCCCTTCATGTTTTCAACACCCCTTCATCCTCCTCCTATTTTTCAGACCTTTTCATGCTCATCTCATTTTTGACACCTTTTGAAGCTCTGCATATATTTCACACCTTTTCAGGCTCTTCATGTTTTCAACACCGCTTCATGCTCCTCCTATTTTTCAGACCGTTTC
The DNA here is from genome assembly GCF_033118175.1 of Dama dama. Classification (NCBI taxonomy): domain Eukaryota; kingdom Metazoa; phylum Chordata; class Mammalia; order Artiodactyla; family Cervidae; genus Dama; species Dama dama. The sequence continues at coordinate 1,316,456 of NW_026870965.1, read as the reverse complement.
ATGCTCCTCATATTTTTGATACCTTTTGAAGCTTTTCATATATTTCACATCTTTTCATGCTCTTCATGTTTTCAACACCACTTCATGCTCCTCCTAATTTGCAGACCGTTTCATGCTCCTCATATTTAACACGTTTTGAAGCTCTTCAGTTATTTCACACCTTTTCAGGCTCTTCATGTTTTTAAAAGCGCTTCATGCTCCTCCTATTTTTCAGTCGTTTCATGCTTCTCATATTTTGACACCTTTTGAAGCTCTTCATATGTTTCACACCTTTTCAGGTGCTTCATCTTTTCAAAACCGTTTCTTGCTCATCCTATTTTTCAAGCTGTTTCATGCACCTCATATATTTGACACCTTTTGAAGCTCTTCATATTTTTCACACCTTTTCACGCTCCTAATGTTTTTCAACACCGCTTCATGATCCTCCTATTTTTCAGACAGTTTCATGCTCCTCATGTATTTCACACCTTTTGAAGCTCTTCATATTTTTCACAACTTTTCAGGCTCTTCATGATTTTGAACACCGCTTCATGCTCCTCCTATTTTCCAGACCGTTTCATGCTCCACATATTTTTAACACCTTGAGAAGCTCTTCATGTTTTTCACACCTTTTCAGGCTCTTCATGTTTTTCAACACCGCTTCATGCTCCTCCTATTTTTCAGCCCGTTTTATGCTCCTCATATTTTTGAAACCCTTGAAGCTCTTCATATTTTACACACCTTTTCAGGGTCTTAATGTTATCAACACCGCTTCTTGCTCCTCCTATTTTTCACATCGTTTTATGATCCTCATGTTTTTGACACATTTTGAAGCTCTTCATATTTTTCACACCTTTTCATGCTCTTCATAGTGTTGAACACCTCTTCATGCTCCTCCTATTTTTTAGACCGATTCATGCTCCTCATATTTTTGAAACCTTTTGAAGCTCTTCATAATTTTCACACCTTTTCAGGCTCTTCATGTTTTTAAACAGCGCTTCATGCTCCTCCTATTTTTCACTCGTTTCATGCTTTTCATATTTTTGACACCTTCTGAAGCTCTTCATATGTTTCACACCTTTTCAGGCTCTTCATGTTTTTGAACACTGCTTCATGATCCTCCTACTTTTCAGACCGTTTCATGCTCCTCATATTTTTGACACCTTTTGAAGCTCTTCATACTTTTCACACCTTTTCAGGCTGTTCATGTTTTTCAAGACCGCTTCATGCTCCTCCTATTTTTCAGACCGTTTACTGCTCCTCATATTTTTCACACCTTTTGAAGCTCTTCATATATTTCAAACCTTTTCAGGCTCTTCATATTTCTCAACACCGCTTCATTCTCCTCCTATTTTTCAGACCGTTTCATGCACCTCATATTTTTTACACCTATTGAAACTCTTCATATTTTTCACACCTTTTCAGGCTCTTCATGTTTTTGACCACCGCTTCATGCTCCTCCTATTTTTCAGACAGTTTCATTCTCCTCATCTTTTTGACACCTTTGAAGCTCTTCATATATTTCACACCTTTTCAGGCTCTTCATGTTTATCAACACCTCTTCATGCTCCTCCTATTTTTCGGTCGTTTCATGCTTCTCATATTTTTGACACTTTTTGAAGCTCTTCATAATTTTCACACCTTTTCATTCTATTCATCTTTTTCAAAACCGTTTCATGCTTATCCAATTTTTCAGGCTGTTTCATGCTTCTCATATTTTTGACACCTTTTGAAGCTCTTCATATTTTTCACACCTTTTCATGCCCTACTTCTTTTAAAAAACCGTTTCATGCTCATCCTATTTTTCAGACTGTTTCATGTTCCTCATATGTTTGACACCTTTTGAAGCTCTTCATATTATTCAAACCTTTTCAGGCTCTTCTTATTTTTGACCACCGCTTCATGCTCCTCCTATTTTTCAGACCGTTTCATGCTCCTCATATATTTTACACCTTTTGAAGCTCTTCATATTTTGCACTCCTTTTCAGGCTCTTCATGTTTTTGAAGACAGTTTCATACTCCTACTATTTTTCAGACTGTTTCATGCTCCTCATATTTTTGACACCTTTTGAAGCTCTTCAGATTCTTCACACCTTTTCAGGCTCCTCATGTTTTTCAACATTACTTCATGCTCCTCCTATTTTTCAGACCGTTTTATGCTCCTCATATTTTGACAAATTTTAAAGCTCTTCATATTTTTCACATCTTTTCAGTCTCTTCATGTTTTTGACCACCGCTTCATGCTCCTCCTATTTTTCAGACCGTTTCATGCTCCTCATATATTTTTCAACTTTTGAAGCTCTTCATATTTTTCACACCTTTTCAGGCTCTTCATGTTTTTACACTCCGTTTCATGCCCCTCCTATTTTTCAGACTGTTTCATGCTCCTCATATTTTTGACACCTTTTGCAGCTCTTCATATATTTCACACGTTTTCATGCTCTTCATGTTTTTCAACACCGTTTTATGCTCCTCATATTTTTCAGACCGTTTCATGCTCCTCATATTTAACACGTTTTGAAGCTCTTCAGTTATTTCACACCTTTTCAGGCTCTTCATGTTTTTAAAAGCGCTTCATGCTCCTCCTATTTTTCAGTCGTTTCATGCTTCTCATATTTTTGACACCTTTTGAAGCTCTTCATAAGTTTCACACCTTTTCAGGCGCTTCATCTTTTCAAAACAGTTTCATGCTCATCCTATTTTTCAAGCTGTTTCATGCACCTCATATATTTGACACCTTTTGAAGCTCTTCATATTTTTCACACCTTTTCACGCTCCTAATGTTTTTCAACACCGCTTCATGATCCTCCTATTTTTCAGACCGTTTCATGCTCCTCATGTATTTCACATCTTTTGAAGCTCTTCATATTTTTCACACCTTTTCAGCTCTTCATGTTTTTGAACACCGCTTCATGCTCCTCCTATTTTCCAGACCGTTTCATGCTCCTCATATTTTTGACACCTTTAGAAGCTCTTCATGTTTTTCACACCTTTTCAGGCTCTTCATGTTTTTCAACACCGCTTCATGCTCCTCCTATTTTTCAGCCCGTTTTATGCTCCTCATATTTTTGAAACCCTTGAAGCTCTTCATATTTTACACACCTTTTCAGGGTCTTAATGTTATCAACACCGCTTCTTGCTCCTCCTATTTTTCACATCGTTTTATGATCCTCATGTTTTTGACACATTTTGAAGCTCTTCATATTTTTCACACCTTTTCATGCTCTTCATAGTGTTGAACGCCGCTTCATGCTCCTCCTATTTTTGAGACAGTTTCATGCTCCTCATATATTTCACACCTTTTGAAGCTCTTCATATTTTTCACACCTTTTCAGGCTCTTCATGTTTTGGAGCACACCTTCATGCTCCTCCCATTTTTCTGACCGTTTCATGCTCCTCATGTATTTCACACCATTTGAAGCACTTCATATTTTTCACTACTTTTCAGTCTCTTCATGTTTTTCAACACCACTTCATGTTCCTCCTTTTATTCAGACCGTTTCATGCTCATCTCATTTTTGACACCTTTTGAAGTTCTTCATATTTTTCGCACCATTTGAAGCTCTTCATATTTTTCACACCTTTTCAGGATCTTCATGTTTTAGAATACCGCTTCATGCTCCTCCTATTTTTCAGACCTTTTCATGCTCCTCATATTTTTCAAATCTTTTGAAGCTCTTCATATTTTTCGCACCTTTCCAGGCTCTTCATGTTTTTGAACACCGCTTCATGCTTCTGCTATTTTACAGACCGTTTCATTTCCTCATGTATTTCAAACCTTTTGAAGCTCTTCCTATTTTTCAAAACTTTTCAGGCTCTTCATGTTTTTCAACACCGTTTCATGCTCCTCCTATTTTTCAGACTGTTTCATTCTCCTCATATTTTGACACCTTTTGAAGCTCTTCATATTTTTCACAGCTCTTCAGGCCCTTCATGTTTTCAACACCCCTTCATCCTCCTCCTATTTTTCAGACCTTTTCATGCTCATCTCATTTTTGACACCTTTTGAAGCTCTGCATATATTTCACACCTTTTCAGGCTCTTCATGTTTTCAACACCGCTTCATGCTCCTCCTATTTTTCAGACCGTTTCATGCTCCTCATATTTTTGATACCTTTTGAAGCTTTTCATATATTTCACATCTTTTCATGCTCTTCATGTTTTCAACACCACTTCATGCTCCTCCTAATTTGCAGACCGTTTCATGCTCCTCATATTTAACACGTTTTGAAGCTCTTCAGTTATTTCACACCTTTTCAGGCTCTTCATGTTTTTAAAAGCGCTTCATGCTCCTCCTATTTTTCAGTCGTTTCATGCTTCTCATATTTTGACACCTTTTGAAGCTCTTCATATGTTTCACACCTTTTCAGGTGCTTCATCTTTTCAAAACCGTTTCTTGCTCATCCTATTTTTCAAGCTGTTTCATGCACCTCATATATTTGACACCTTTTGAAGCTCTTCATATTTTTCACACCTTTTCACGCTCCTAATGTTTTTCAACACCGCTTCATGATCCTCCTATTTTTCAGACAGTTTCATGCTCCTCATGTATTTCACACCTTTTGAAGCTCTTCATATTTTTCACAACTTTTCAGGCTCTTCATGATTTTGAACACCGCTTCATGCTCCTCCTATTTTCCAGACCGTTTCATGCTCCACATATTTTTAACACCTTGAGAAGCTCTTCATGTTTTTCACACCTTTTCAGGCTCTTCATGTTTTTCAACACCGCTTCATGCTCCTCCTATTTTTCAGCCCGTTTTATGCTCCTCATATTTTTGAAACCCTTGAAGCTCTTCATATTTTACACACCTTTTCAGGGTCTTAATGTTATCAACACCGCTTCTTGCTCCTCCTATTTTTCACATCGTTTTATGATCCTCATGTTTTTGACACATTTTGAAGCTCTTCATATTTTTCACACCTTTTCATGCTCTTCATAGTGTTGAACACCTCTTCATGCTCCTCCTATTTTTTAGACCGATTCATGCTCCTCATATTTTTGAAACCTTTTGAAGCTCTTCATAATTTTCACACCTTTTCAGGCTCTTCATGTTTTTAAACAGCGCTTCATGCTCCTCCTATTTTTCACTCGTTTCATGCTTTTCATATTTTTGACACCTTCTGAAGCTCTTCATATGTTTCACACCTTTTCAGGCTCTTCATGTTTTTGAACACTGCTTCATGATCCTCCTACTTTTCAGACCGTTTCATGCTCCTCATATTTTTGACACCTTTTGAAGCTCTTCATACTTTTCACACCTTTTCAGGCTGTTCATGTTTTTCAAGACCGCTTCATGCTCCTCCTATTTTTCAGACCGTTTACTGCTCCTCATATTTTTCACACCTTTTGAAGCTCTTCATATATTTCAAACCTTTTCAGGCTCTTCATATTTCTCAACACCGCTTCATTCTCCTCCTATTTTTCAGACCGTTTCATGCACCTCATATTTTTTACACCTATTGAAACTCTTCATATTTTTCACACCTTTTCAGGCTCTTCATGTTTTTGACCACCGCTTCATGCTCCTCCTATTTTTCAGACAGTTTCATTCTCCTCATCTTTTTGACACCTTTGAAGCTCTTCATATATTTCACACCTTTTCAGGCTCTTCATGTTTATCAACACCTCTTCATGCTCCTCCTATTTTTCGGTCGTTTCATGCTTCTCATATTTTTGACACTTTTTGAAGCTCTTCATAATTTTCACACCTTTTCATTCTATTCATCTTTTTCAAAACCGTTTCATGCTTATCCAATTTTTCAGGCTGTTTCATGCTTCTCATATTTTTGACACCTTTTGAAGCTCTTCATATTTTTCACACCTTTTCATGCCCTACTTCTTTTAAAAAACCGTTTCATGCTCATCCTATTTTTCAGACTGTTTCATGTTCCTCATATGTTTGACACCTTTTGAAGCTCTTCATATTATTCAAACCTTTTCAGGCTCTTCTTATTTTTGACCACCGCTTCATGCTCCTCCTATTTTTCAGACCGTTTCATGCTCCTCATATATTTTACACCTTTTGAAGCTCTTCATATTTTGCACTCCTTTTCAGGCTCTTCATGTTTTTGAAGACAGTTTCATACTCCTACTATTTTTCAGACTGTTTCATGCTCCTCATATTTTTGACACCTTTTGAAGCTCTTCAGATTCTTCACACCTTTTCAGGCTCCTCATGTTTTTCAACATTACTTCATGCTCCTCCTATTTTTCAGACCGTTTTATGCTCCTCATATTTTGACAAATTTTAAAGCTCTTCATATTTTTCACATCTTTTCAGTCTCTTCATGTTTTTGACCACCGCTTCATGCTCCTCCTATTTTTCAGACCGTTTCATGCTCCTCATATATTTTTCAACTTTTGAAGCTCTTCATATTTTTCACACCTTTTCAGGCTCTTCATGTTTTTACACTCCGTTTCATGCCCCTCCTATTTTTCAGACTGTTTCGTGCTCCTCATATTTTTGACACCTTTTGCAGCTCTTCATATATTTCACACGTTTTCATGCTCTTCATGTTTTTCAACACCGTTTTATGCTCCTCATATTTTTCAGACCGTTTCATGCTCCTCATATTTAACACGTTTTGAAGCTCTTCAGTTATTTCACACCTTTTCAGGCTCTTCATGTTTTTAAAAGCGCTTCATGCTCCTCCTCTTTTTCAGTCGTTTCATGCTTCTCATATTTTTGACACCTTTTGAAGCTCTTCATATGTTTCACACCTTTTCAGGCGCTTCGTCTTTTCAAAACCGTTTCATGCTCATCCTATTTTTCAAGCTGTTTCATGCACCTCATATATTTGACACCTTTTGAAGCTCTTCATATTTTTCACACCTTTTCACGCTCCTAATGTTTTTCAACACCGCTTCATTATCCTCCTATTTTTCAGACAGTTTCATGCTCCTCATGTATTTCACAACTTTTGAAGCTCTTCATATTTTTCACACCTTTTCAGCTCTTCATGTTTTTGAACACCGCTTCATGCTCCTCCTATTTTCCAGACCGTTTCATGCTCCACATATTTTTGACACCTTTAGAAGCTCTTCATGTTTTTCACACCTTTTCAGGCTCTTCATGTTTTTCAACACCGCTTCATGCTCCTCCTATTTTTCAGCCCGTTTTATGCTCCTCATATTTTTGACACCCTTGAAGCTCTTCATATTTTACACACCTTTTCAGGGTCTTAATGTTATCAACACCGCTTCTTGCTCCTCCTATTTTTCACATCGTTTTATGATCCTCATGTTTTTGACACATTTTGAAGCTCTTCATATTTTTCACACCTTTTCATGCTCTTCATAGTGTTGAACACCGCTTCATGCTCCTCCTATTTTTTAGACCGATTCATGCTCCTCATATTTTTGAAACCTTTTGAAGCTCTTCATAATTTTCACACCTTTTCAGGCTCTTCATGTTTTTAAACAGCGCTTCATGCTCCTCCTATTTTTCACTCGTTTCATGCTTTTCATATTTTTGACACCTTCTGAAGCTCTTCATATGTTTCACACCTTTTCAGGCTCTTCATGTTTTTGAACACTGCTTCATGATCCTCCTACTTTTCAGACCGTTTCATGCTCCTCATATTTTTGACACCTTTTGAAGCTCTTCATACTTTTCACACCTTTTCAGGCTGTTCATGTTTTTCAAGACCGCTTCATGCTCCTCCTGTTTTTCAGACCGTTTACTGTTCCTCATATTTTTCACACCTTTTGAAGCTCTTCATATATATCAAACCTTTTCAGGCTCTTCATATTTCTCAACACCGCTTCATTCTCCTCCTATTTTTCAGACCGTTTCATGCACCTCATATTTTTTACACCTATTGAAACTCTTCATATTTTTCACACCTTTTCAGGCTCTTCATGTTTTTGACCACCGCTTCATGCTCCTCCTATTTTTCAGACAGTTTCATTCTCCTCATCTTTTTGACACCTTTGAAGCTCTTCATATATTTCACACCTTTTCAGGCTCTTCATGTTTATCAACACCTCTTCATGCTCCTCCTATTTTTCGGTCGTTTCATGCTTCTCATATTTTTGACACTTTTTGAAGCTCTTCATAATTTTCACACCTTTTCATTCTATTCATCTTTTTCAAAACCGTTTCATGCTTATCCAATTTTTCAGGCTGTTTCATGCTTCTCATATTTTTGACACCTTTTGAAGCTCTTCATATTTTTCACACCTTTTCATGCCCTACTTCTTTTAAAAAACCGTTTCATGCTCATCCTATTTTTCAGACTGTTTCATGTTCCTCATATGTTTGACACCTTTTGAAGCTCTTCATATTATTCAAACCTTTTCAGGCTCTTCTTATTTTTGACCACCGCTTCATGCTCCTCCTATTTTTCAGACCGTTTCATGCTCCTCATATATTTTACACCTTTTGAAGCTCTTCATATTTTGCACTCCTTTTCAGGCTCTTCATGTTTTTGAAGACAGTTTCATACTCCTACTATTTTTCAGACTGTTTCATGCTCCTCATATTTTTGACACCTTTTGAAGCTCTTCAGATTCTTCACACCTTTTCAGGCTCCTCATGTTTTTCAACATTACTTCATGCTCCTCCTATTTTTCAGACCGTTTTATGCTCCTCATATTTTGACAAATTTTAAAGCTCTTCATATTTTTCACATCTTTTCAGTCTCTTCATGTTTTTGACCACCGCTTCATGCTCCTCCTATTTTTCAGACCGTTTCATGCTCCTCATATATTTTTCAACTTTTGAAGCTCTTCATATTTTTCACACCTTTTCAGGCTCTTCATGTTTTTACACTCCGTTTCATGCCCCTCCTATTTTTCAGACTGTTTCATGCTCCTCATATTTTTGACACCTTTTGCAGCTCTTCATATATTTCACACGTTTTCATGCTCTTCATGTTTTTCAACACCGTTTTATGCTCCTCATATTTTTCAGACCGTTTCATGCTCCTCATATTTAACACGTTTTGAAGCTCTTCAGTTATTTCACACCTTTTCAGGCTCTTCATGTTTTTAAAAGCGCTTCATGCTCCTCCTCTTTTTCAGTCGTTTCATGCTTCTCATATTTTTGACACCTTTTGAAGCTCTTCATATGTTTCACACCTTTTCAGGCGCTTCGTCTTTTCAAAACCGTTTCATGCTCATCCTATTTTTCAAGCTGTTTCATGCACCTCATATATTTGACACCTTTTGAAGCTCTTCATATTTTTCACACCTTTTCACGCTCCTAATGTTTTTCAACACCGCTTCATTATCCTCCTATTTTTCAGACAGTTTCATGCTCCTCATGTATTTCACACCTTTTGAAGCTCTTCATATTTTTCACACCTTTTCAGCTCTTCATGTTTTTGAACACCGCTTCATGCTCCTCCTATTTTCCAGACCGTTTCATGCTCCACATATTTTTGACACCTTTAGAAGCTCTTCATGTTTTTCACACCTTTTCAGGCTCTTCATGTTTTTCAACACCGCTTCATGCTCCTCCTATTTTTCAGCCCGTTTTATGCTCCTCATATTTTTGACACCCTTGAAGCTCTTCATATTTTACACACCTTTTCAGGGTCTTAATGTTATCAACACCGCTTCTTGCTCCTCCTATTTTTCACATCGTTTTATGATCCTCATGTTTTTGACACATTTTGAAGCTCTTCATATTTTTCACACCTTTTCATGCTCTTCATAGTGTTGAACACCGCTTCATGCTCCTCCTATTTTTTAGACCGATTCATGCTCCTCATATTTTTGAAACCTTTTGAAGCTCTTCATAATTTTCACACCTTTTCAGGCTCTTCATGTTTTTAAACAGCGCTTCATGCTCCTCCTATTTTTCACTCGTTTCATGCTTTTCATATTTTTGACACCTTCTGAAGCTCTTCATATGTTTCACACCTTTTCAGGCTCTTCATGTTTTTGAACACTGCTTCATGATCCTCCTACTTTTCAGACCGTTTCATGCTCCTCATATTTTTGACACCTTTTGAAGCTCTTCATACTTTTCACACCTTTTCAGGCTGTTCATGTTTTTCAAGACCGCTTCATGCTCCTCCTGTTTTTCAGACCGTTTACTGTTCCTCATATTTTTCACACCTTTTGAAGCTCTTCATATATTTCAAACCTTTTCAGGCTCTTCATATTTCTCAACACCGCTTCATTCTCCTCCTATTTTTCAGACCGTTTCATGCACCTCATATTTTTTACACCTATTGAAACTCTTCATATTTTTCACACCTTTTCAGGCTCTTCATGTTTTTGACCACCGCTTCATGCTCCTCCTATTTTTCAGACAGTTTCATTCTCCTCATCTTTTTGACACCTTTGAAGCTCTTCATATATTTCACACCTTTTCAGGCTCTTCATGTTTATCAACACCTCTTCATGCTCCTCCTATTTTTCGGTCGTTTCATGCTTCTCATATTTTTGACACTTTTTGAAGCTCTTCATAATTTTCACACCTTTTCATTCTATTCATCTTTTTCAAAACCGTTTCATGCTTATCCAATTTTTCAGGCTGTTTCATGCTTCTCATATTTTTGACACCTTTTGAAGCTCTTCATATTTTTCACACCTTTTCATGCCCTACTTCTTTTAAAAAACCGTTTCATGCTCATCCTATTTTTCAGACTGTTTCATGTTCCTCATATGTTTGACACCTTTTGAAGCTCTTCATATTATTCAAACCTTTTCAGGCTCTTCTTATTTTTGACCACCGCTTCATGCTCCTCCTATTTTTCAGACCGTTTCATGCTCCTCATATATTTTACACCTTTTGAAGCTCTTCATATTTTGCACTCCTTTTCAGGCTCTTCATGTTTTTGAAGACAGTTTCATACTCCTACTATTTTTCAGACTGTTTCATGCTCCTCATATTTTTGACACCTTTTGAAGCTCTTCATATTTTGCACTCCTTTTCAGGCTCTTCATGTTTTTGAAGACAGTTTCATACTCCTACTATTTTTCAGACTGTTTCATGCTCCTCATATTTTTGACACCTTTTGAAGCTCTTCAGATTCTTCACACCTTTTCAGGCTCCTCATGTTTTTCAACATTACTTCATGCTCCTCCTATTTTTCAGACCGTTTTATGCTCCTCATATTTTGACAAATTTTAAAGCTCTTCATATTTTTCACATCTTTTCAGTCTCTTCATGTTTTTGACCACCGCTTCATGCTCCTCCTATTTTTCAGACCGTTTCATGATCCTCATATATTTTTCAACTTTTGAAGCTCTTCATATTTTTCACACCTTTTCAGGCTCTTCATGTTTTTACACTCCGTTTCATGCCCCTCCTATTTTTCAGACTGTTTCATGCTCCTCATATTTTTGACACCTTTTGCAGCTCTTCATATATTTCACACGTTTTCATGCTCTTCATGTTTTTCAACACCGTTTTATGCTCCTCATATTTTTCAGACCGTTTCATGCTCCTCATATTTAACACGTTTTGAAGCTCTTCAGTTATTTCACACCTTTTCAGGCTCTTCATGTTTTTAAAAGCGCTTCATGCTCCTCCTCTTTTTCAGTCGTTTCATGCTTCTCATATTTTTGACACCTTTTGAAGCTCTTCATATGTTTCACACCTTTTCAGGCGCTTCGTCTTTTCAAAACCGTTTCATGCTCATCCTATTTTTCAAGCTGTTTCATGCACCTCATATATTTGACACCTTTTGAAGCTCTTCATATTTTTCACACCTTTTCACGCTCCTAATGTTTTTCAACACCGCTTCATTATTCTCCTATTTTTCAGACAGTTTCATGCTCCTCATGTATTTCACACCTTTTGAAGCTCTTCATATTTTTCACACCTTTTCAGCTCTTCATGTTTTTGAACACCGCTTCATGCTCCTCCTATTTTCCAGACCGTTTCATGCTCCACATATTTTTGACACCTTTAGAAGCTCTTCATGTTTTTCACACCTTTTCAGGCTCTTCATGTTTTTCAACACCGCTTCATGCTCCTCCTATTTTTCAGCCCGTTTTATGCTCCTCATATTTTTGACACCCTTGAAGCTCTTCATATTTTACACACCTTTTCAGGGTCTTAATGTTATCAACACCGCTTCTTGCTCCTCCTATTTTTCACATCGTTTTATGATCCTCATGTTTTTGACACATTTTGAAGCTCTTCATATTTTTCACACCTTTTCATGCTCTTCATAGTGTTGAACACCGCTTCATGCTCCTCCTATTTTTTAGACCGATTCATGCTCCTCATATTTTTGAAACCTTTTGAAGCTCTTCATAATTTTCACACCTTTTCAGGCTCTTCATGTTTTTAAACAGCGCTTCAAGCTCCTCCTATTTTTCACTCGTTTCATGCTTTTCATATTTTTGACACCTTCTGAAGCTCTTCATATGTTTCACACCTTTTCAGGCTCTTCATGTTTTTGAACACTGCTTCATGATCCTCCTACTTTTCAGACCGTTTCATGCTCCTCATATTTTTGACACCTTTTGAAGCTCTTCATACTTTTCACACCTTTTCAGGCTGTTCATGTTTTTCAAGACCGCTTCATGCTCCTCCTATTTTTCAGACCGTTTACTGCTCCTCATATTTTTCACACCTTTTGAAGCTCTTCATATATTTCAAACCTTTTCAGGCTCTTCATATTTCTCAACACCGCTTCATTCTCCTCCTATTTTTCAGACCGTTTCATGCACCTCATATTTTTTACACCTATTGAAACTCTTCATATTTTTCACACCTTTTCAGGCTCTTCATGTTTTTGACCACCGCTTCATGCTCCTCCTATTTTTCAGACAGTTTCATTCTCCTCATCTTTTTGACACCTTTGAAGCTCTTCATATATTTCACACCTTTTCAGGCTCTTCATGTTTATCAACACCTCTTCATGCTCCTCCTATTTTTCGGTCGTTTCATGCTTCTCATATTTTTGACACTTTTTGAAGCTCTTCATAATTTTCACACCTTTTCATTCTATTCATCTTTTTCAAAACCGTTTCATGCTTATCCAATTTTTCAGGCTGTTTCATGCTTCTCATATTTTTGACACCTTTTGAAGCTCTTCATATTTTTCACACCTTTTCATGCCCTACTTCTTTTAAAAAACCGTTTCATGCTCATCCTATTTTTCAGACTGTTTCATGTTCCTCATATGTTTGACACCTTTTGAAGCTCTTCATATTATTCAAACCTTTTCAGGCTCTTCTTATTTTTGACCACCGCTTCATGCTCCTCCTATTTTTCAGACCGTTTCATGCTCCTCATATATTTTACACCTTTTGAAGCTCTTCATATTTTGCACTCCTTTTCAGGCTCTTCATGTTTTTAAACACAGTTTCATACTCCTACTATTTTTCAGACTGTTTCATCCTCCTCATATTTTTGACACCTTTTGAAGCTGTTCAGATTCTTCACACCTTTTCAGGCTCTTCATGTTTTTCAACACCGCTTCATGCCCCTCCAAGTTTTCAAACCGTTTCATGCTCCTCATATATTTTAAACCTTTTGAAGCTCTTCATATTTTGCACTCCTTTTCAGGCTCTTCATGTTTTTGAACACAGTTTCATACTCCTACTATTTTTCAGACTGTTTCATGCTCCTCATATTTTTGACAGCTTTTGCAGCTCTTCATATATTTCACACCTTTTCATGCTTTTCATGTTTTTCAACACCGTTTTATGCTCCTCATATTTTTCAGACTGTTTCATGCACCTCATATAATTGACACATTTTGAAGCTCTTCATATTTTTCACGCCTTTTCAGGCTCTTCATGTTTTTCAACACCCCTTCAGGCTCCTCCTAATTTCCAGACCGTTTCATGCTCCTCAAATTTTGTACACATTTTGAAGCTCTTCATATTTTTCACACCTTTTCATGCTTTTCATCTTTTAAAAAACCGTTTCATGCTCATCCTATTTTTCAGACTGTTTCATGCTCCTCATATGTTTGACACCTTTTGAAGCTCTTCATATTTTTCACACCTTTTCAGGCTCTTCATGTTTTTGAGATCAGCTTCACGCTCCTCCTATTTTTCAGACCGTTTCATGCTCCTCAAATTTTTTACACATTTTGAAGCTCTTCATATTTTTCACACCTTTTCATGCTCTTCATCTTTTAAAAAACCGTTTCATGCTCATCCTATTTTTCAGACCGTTTCATGCTCCTCATATGTTTGACCCCTTTTGAAGCTCTTCATATTTTTCACACTTTTTCATGCTCTTCATGTTTTTGAGAACCGCTTCATGCTCCTCCTATTTTTCCGACCGTTTCATGCTCCTCATAATTTTGACACCTTATTAAGCTCTTCAGATTTTTCACAGTTTTTCCGGCTCTTCATGTGTTGCAACACTGCTTCATTCTCCTCCTATTTTTGAGACCGTTTCATTCTCCTCATATTTTTGACACCTTTGAAGCTCTTCGTATATTTCAAACCTTTTACGGCTCTTCATGTTTTTCAACACCGCTATATGCTCCTCCTATTTTTCAGACCGTTTTATGCTCCTCATAATTTTAACACCCTTGAAGCTCTTCATATTTTTCACACCTTTTCAGGCTCTTCATGTTTTTCAACATCGCTTCATGCTCCTCCTATTTTTCACATCGGTTTATGATCCTCATATTTTTGACACATTATGAAGCTCTTCATATTTTTCACACCTTTTCAGGCTCTTCATGTTTTTGAACACCGCTTCATGCTCCTCCTATTTTTCAGACCGATTCATGCTCCTCATATTTTTGAAACATTTTGAAGCTTTTCATATTTTTCACACCTTTTCAGGGTTTCATGTTTTGAACACCGCTTCATGCTCCTCCTATTTTTCAGACCGTTTTATGCTCCTCATATATTTGACACCTTTTGAAGCTCTTCGTATATTTCACACCTTTTCAGGCTCTTCATGTTGTTTAACACCGCTTTTTGCTCCTCTATTTTTCAGATAGTTTCATATTCCTCCTATTGTTCAGACCATTTCATGCACCTCATATTTTTCACACCTTTTGAAGCTCTTCATATTTTTCACACCTTTTCAGGCTCTTCATGTTTTTGAACACCGCTTCATGCTCCTGCTATTTTTTAGACCGTTTCATGCTCCACATATTTTTGACACCTTTTGAAGCTCTTTATATTTTTCACATCTTTTCAGGCTCTTCATGTTTTTCAACACCGCTTCATGCTCCTACTATTTTTCAGTCGTTTCATGCTCCTCATATTTTGACACCTTTTGAAGCTCTTCATATTTTTGACACCTTTTCAGGCTCTTCATGTTTTTGCAAACCGCTTCATGTTCCTCCTATTTTTCAGACTGTTTCATGCACCTCATATTATTGACACCTTTTGAAGCTCTTCATATTTTTCACACCTTTTCAGTCTTTTCATGTTTTTGAAGACCGCTTCATGCACCTCCTATTTTTCAGACCGTTTCATGCTCATCTCATTTTTGACAATTTTTGAAGCTTTTCATATTTTTCACACCTTTTGAAGCTCTTCATATTTTTCACATTTATGAAGCTCTTCTTATTTTGCACACGATTTCAGACTCTTCATGTTTTTCAACACTGCTTCATGCTCCTCCTATTTTTCAGAACGTTATATACTCCTCATATTTTTGACACCTTTAGAAGCTCTTCATATTTTTCACAGCTTTTCAGGCTCTTCATGTTTTTCCACACCACTTCATGCTCCTCCTTTTGTGCAGACCGTTTCATGCTCCTCATGTATTTCACGCCTTTTGAAGCTCTTCATATTTTTCACACCTTTTCAGGCTCTTCATGTTTTTCCACACCACTTCATGCTCCTCCTTTTTTGCAGACCGTTTCATTCTCCTCATGTATTTCACGCCTTTTGAAGCTCTTCATATATTTCCTAACTTTTCCGGCTCTTCATGTTTTTGAACACACATTCATGCTCCTCCTATTTTTCAGACCGTTTCATGCTCCTCATATTTTTGACACCTTTTGAAGCTCTTCATGTTTTTCCACATCTTTTGAAGCTCTTCATATTTTTCACGCGTTTTCAGGCTCTTCATGTTTTTCAACACCCCTTCTTGATCCTCCTATTATTCAGACCGTTTCATGCTCCTCATATTTTTGACACCTTTTGAAGCTCTTCATATTTTTCACACCAATTCAGGCTCTTCATGTTTTTGAACACCACTTCATGCTCCTCCTATTTCAGACCGTTCATGCTCCTCATAATTTTGACACCTTTTGAAGCTCTTCATATTTTTCACACCTCTTCAGGCTCTTCATGTTTTTGAACACCGCTTCATGCTCCTCCTATTTCAGACCGTTTCATGCTCCTCATAATTTTGACACGTTTTGAAGCTCTTCATATTTTTGACACCTTTTCAGGCTCTTCTTGTTTTTGAACACTGATTCATGCTCCTCCTATTTTTAAGACCGTTTCATGCTCCTCATAATTTTGACACCTTTTGAAGCTTTTCATACTTTTCACACCTTTTCAGGCTCTTCATGTTTTTCAACACCACTTCATGCTCCTCCTTTTCTGCAGACCGTTTCATGCTCCTCATATTTTTGACACCTTTTGAAGCTCTTCATATTTCTCACACCTTTTAAGGCTCTTCATATTTTTCAACCCCGCTTCATGCTCCTCCTATTTTAGACCGTTTAATGCTCCTCATATTTTTGACACATTTTGAAGCTCTTCATATTTTTCACACCTTTTCAGGCTCTTCATATTTTTGAACACCGCTTCATGCTCCTCCTATTTTTCAGACCGTTTCATGCTCACCTCATTTTTGACACCTTTTGAAGCTCCTCATATTTCTCACACCTTTTCAGGCTCCTCATGTTTTTCATCACCGTTTCATGCTCCTCCTATTTTTCAGACCGTTTCATGCTCCTCATATTTTTGAAACCTTTTGAAGCTCTTCATATTTTTCACACCTTTTCAGGATCTTCATTTTTTTGAACACCATTTCATGTTCCTCCTATTTTTCAGACCGTTTCATGCTCCTCATATTTTTGACACCTTTTGAAGCTCTTCATATTTTTCACAACTTTTCCGGCTCTTCATGATTTTCAACACCGCATCAGGCTCCTCCTATTTTTCAGACCGTTTCATTCTCATCTCATTTTTGACACCTTTTGAAGCTCTTCATATTTTTCACACCTTTTGAAGCTCTTCATAATTTTCACACGTTTTCAGGCTCTTCATGTTTTTCAACATCGCTTCATGATTCTCCAATATTTCAGACCGTTTCATGCTCCTCATATTTTTGACACCTTTTGAAGCTCTTCATATTTTTCTCACCTTTTCAGGCTCTTCATGTTTTTGAACACCGCTTCATGCTCCTCCTATTTTTAAACCGTTTCATGCTCCTCATATTTTTGACACCTTTTGAAGCTCTTCATATTTTTCACACATTCTCAAGCTCTTCTTGTTTTTGAACGCCGCTTCATGCTCCTCCTATTTTTGAGACAGTTTCATGCTCCTCATATTTTTGACACCTTTTGAAGCTTTTCATATATTTCACAACTTTTCAGGCTCTTCATTTTCTTCAACACCACTTCATGCCACTCTTTTTTTTCAGACCGTTTCATTCTCATCTAATTTTTGACACCTTTTGAAGCTCTTCATATTTTTCACACCTTTTGATGCTCTTCATATTTTTCACACATTTTCAGGCTCTTCATGTTTTGAACACCATTTCATGCTCCTCCTATTTTGCAGACCGTTTCATTCTCCTCATATTTTTGACACCTTTTGAAGCTCTTCATGTATTTCACACCTTTTCAGTCTTTTCATTTTTTCAACACCACTTCATGCTCCTCCTATTTTTCAGACAGTTTCATGCTCCTCATATTTTTGACACCTTTTGAAGCTCCTCATATTTTTGACACCTTTTGAAGCTCTTCATAAATTTCACACCTTTTCAGGCTCTTCATGTTTTTCAACACCAGTTCATCCTCCAAATATTTTTCAGACGGCTTCATGCTCATCTCATTTTTGACACCTTTTGAAGCTCTTCATATTTTTGACACCTTTTGAAGCTCTTCATATTTCTCATGCGATGTCAGGCTCTTCATGTTTTTCAACACCACTTCATGTTCCTCCTATTTTTCAGACCATTTCTTGCTCCTCATATTTTTCACACCTTTTGAAGCTCTTCATATTTTTCACAACTTTTCAGGCTCTTCATGTTTTTCCACACCACTTCATGCTTCTCCTATTTTTCAGCCCGTTTCATGCTCCTCATGTATTTCACAGCTTTTGAATCTCTTCATATTTTTCACTCCTTTTCAGGCTCTTCATGTTTTTCCACACCACTTCATGCTCCTCCTTTTTTGCAGACCGTTTCATTCTCCTCATGTATTTCACGCCTTTTGAAGCTCTTCATATATTTCCTAACTTTTCCGGCTCTTCATGTTTTTGAACACACATTCATGCTCCTCCTATTTTTCAGACCGTTTCATGCTCCTCATATTTTTGACACCTTTTGAAGCTCTTCATATTTTTCCACATCTTTTGAAGCTCTTCATATTTTTCACGCGTTTTCAGGCTCTTCATGTTTTTCAACACCCCTTCTTGATCCTCCTATTATTCAGACCGTTTCATGCTCCTCATATTTTTGACACCTTTTGAAGCTCTTCATATTTTTCACAACAATTCAGGCTCTTCATGTTTTTGAACACCACTTCATGCTCCTCCTATTTCAGACCGTTCATGCTCCTCATAATTTTGACACCTTTTGAAGCTCTTCATATTTTTCACACCTCTTCAGGCTCTTCATGTTTTTGAACACCGCTTCATGCTCCTCCTATTTCAGACCGTTTCATGCTCCTCATAATTTTGACACGTTTTGAAGCTCTTCATATTTTTGACACCTTTTCAGGCTCTTCTTGTTTTTGAACACTGATTCATGCTCCTCCTATTTTTAAGACCGTTTCATGCTCCTCATAATTTTGACACCTTTTGAAGCTTTTCATACTTTTCACACCTTTTCAGGCTCTTCATGTTTTTCAACACCACTTCATGCTCCTCCTTTTCTGCAGACCGTTTCATGCTCCTCATATTTTTGACACCTTTTGAAGCTCTTCATATTTCTCACACCTTTTAAGACTCTTCATATTTTTCAACCCCGCTTCATGCTCCTCCTATTTTAGACCGTTTAATGCTCCTCATATTTTTGACACATTTTGAAGCTCTTCATATTTTTCACACCTTTTCAGGCTCTTCATATTTTTGAACACCGCTTCATGCTCCTCCTATTTTTCAGACCGTTTCATGCTCACCTCATTTTTGACACCTTTTGAAGCTCCTCATATTTCTCACACCTTTTCAGGCTCCTCATGTTTTTCATCACCGTTTCATGCTCCTCCTATTTTTCAGACCGTTTCATGCTCCTCATGTATTTCACACCTTTTGAAGCTCTTCATATATTTCACAACATTTCAGGCTCTTCATGTTTTTCAACATCACTTCATGCTCGTCCTATTTTTCAGACCGTTTCATGCTCATCTCATTTTTGACACCTTTTGAAGCTCCTCATATTTTTCACACATTTTCAAGCTCCTCATATTTTTCACACGTTCTAAGGCTCTTCATGTTTTTCAACCCCGCTTCATGCTCTTCCTATTTTTCAGACCGTTTCATGCTCAACTCATTTTTGACATCTTTTGTTGCTCTTCTTATTTTTCACACGTTTTCAGGCTCTTCATGTTTTTCAATACCACTTCATGTTCCTCCTTTATTTCAGACCGTTTCATGCTCCTCATATTTTTCACACCTTTTGAAACTCTTCATATATTTCACAAAATTTCAGGCTCTTCATGTTTTTCAACATCACTTCATGCTCCTCCTATTTTTCAGACCGTTTCACGCTCATCTCATTTTTGACACCTTTTGAATCTCCTCATATTTTTCACACATTTTCAAGCTCCTCATATTTTTCACACGTTCTAAGGCTCTTCATGTTTTTCAACCCCGCTTCATGCTCCTCCTATTTTTCAGACCATTTCATGCTCAACTCATTTTTGACATCTTTTGTTGCTCTTCATATTTTTCACAAGTTTTCAGGCTCTTCATGTTTTTCAACACCACTTCATGTTCCTCCTTTATTTCAGACCGTTTCATGCTCCTAATATTTTTCACACCTTTTGAAGCTCTTTATATTTTTCACACCTTTTCATGCTCTTCAGGTTTTCCAACACCATTTCATGCACCTCCTATTTTTCAGACCGTTTCATGCTCCTCATATTTTTGACACCTTTTGAAATCTTCATATATTTCACACCTTTTCAGGCTCTTCATTTTTTTGAACACAACTTCATGCTCCTCCTATTTTTCAGACCGTTTTTTGTTCATCTCATTTTTGACACCTTTTGAAGCTCTTCATTTTTTTCATACCTTTTGACGATCTTCATATTTTTCACACGTTTTCAGGCTCTTCATGTTTTTCAACACCGCATCATGCTCCTCCTATTTTCAGACCGTTTCATGCTCCTGATGTATTTCACACCTTTTGAAGCTCTTCACATTGTTCACACCTTTTCAGGCTCTTCATGTTTCTGAACACCGTTTCAAGCTGTTCCTAATTTTCAGACAGTTTCATGTTCCTCATATTTTTGACACCTTTTGAAGCTCTTCATATATTTCACACCTTTTCAGGCTCTTCATGTTTTTCAACACCACTTCCCCCTCCTCCTATTTTTCAGACCGCTTCATGCTCCTCCCATTTTTGACACCTTTTGAAGCGCTTCATATTTTTGACAACTTTTGAGGCTCTTCATATTTCTCACACGTTTTCAAGCTCTTCATGTTTTTCAACACCGCTTCATGCTCCTCCTCTTTTTCAGACCGTTTAATGCTCATCTCATTTTTGACACCTTTTGAAGGATTTCATATTTTTCACACCTTTTGAAGCTCTTCATATTTTCACAACTTTTCAGGCTTTTCATGTTTTTGAACACCGTTTCATGCTCCTGCATATTTCAGACCGATTCTTGCTGCTCATATGTTTGACACGTTTTGAAGCTCTTCACGTTTTTCACACCTTTTCAGGCTCTTCATGTTTTTCAACACCACTTCATGCTCCTCCTATTTTTCAGACAGTTTAATGCTTCTCATGTATTTCACACCTTTTGAAACTCTTCATATATTTCACAACATTTCAGGCTCTTCATGTTTTTCAACATCACTTCTTGCTCCTCCTATTTTTCAGACCGTTTCATGCTCATCTCATTTTTGACACCTTTTGAAGCTCCTCATATTTTTCACACATTTTCAAGCTCCTCATATTTTTCACACGTTCTAAGGCTCTTCATGTTTTTCAACCCCGCTTCATGCTCCTCCTATTTTTCAGACCGTTTCATGCTCAACTCATTTTGACATCTTTTGTTGCTCTTCTTATTTTTCACGTCCTTTCAGGCTCTTTATGTTTTTCAACACCGTGTCATGATCCTCCTATTTTTCAGACCGCTTCATGCTCCTCATATTTTTGACACCCTTTGAAGCTCTTCATATATTTCACAGATTTTCAGGCTCTTCATGTTTTTCAACACAGCTTCATGCTCCTTCTTATTTTAAGACCGTTTCATACTCCTCATGAATTTCACACCTTTTGAACCTCTTCATATTTTTCACTCCTTTTCAGTCTCTTCAAGTTTTTGAACACCGCTTCATGCTCCTCTTCTTTTCACACATTTTGAAGCTCTTCATATTTTTCACAACTTTTCAGGCTTTCATGTTTTTGAACACCACTTCATACTCCTCCTACTTTTCTGAATGTTTCGTTCTCCTCATATTTTTCAGACCGTTTCATGCTCCTCATATATTTCACACCTTTTGAATCTCTTCACGTTTTCACACCTTTTGAATCTCTTCATTTTTTCACACCTTTTCAGGCTCCTCATGTTTTGAACAAGGCTTCATGCTCCTCCTATATTTCAGACCGTGTCATGCTCCTCATATTTTGACACCTTTTTAAGGTCTTCATATTTTTCACACCTTTTCAGTCTCTTCAAGTTTTTGAACACTGGTACATGCTCCGCCTATCATTCACACCTTTTGAAGCTCTTCAAATTTTTCGCACCTTTTCAGGCTCTTCATGTTGTCAACACCGTTTCATGCTCCTCCTATTTTTCAGACCGTTTCATGCTCCTCATATTTTTCACACCTTTTGAAGCTCTTCCTATATTTCACACCTTTTCAGGCTCTTCATGTTTTTGAACACCGCTTCATGCTCCTCCTATTTTTCAGACCGTTTCATGCTCCTCATATTTTTCACACCTTTTGAAGCTCTTCCTATATTTCACACCTTTTCAGGCTCTTCATGTTTTTGAACACCGCATCATGCTCCTCCAATTTTCAGACCGTTTCATGCTCCTGATGTATTTCACAACTTTTGAAGCTCTTCACATTGTTCACACCTTTTCAGGCTCTTCATGTTTCTGAACACCGTTTCAAGCTGTTCCTAATTTTCAGACCGTTTCATGTTCCTCATATTTTGTCACCTTTTGAAGCTCTTCATATTTTTCACCAGTTTTCAGGCTCTTCATGTTTCTGATCACCGTTTCATGCTCCTCCTATCTTTCAGAGCGTTTCATGCTTCTCATATTTTTGACACCATTTGAAGCGCTTCATATTTTTCACCAGTTTTCAGGCTCTTCATGTTTCTGATCACCGTTTCATGCTCCTCCTATCTTTCAGAGCGTTTCATGCTTCTCATATTTTTGACACCATTTGAAGCGCTTCATATTTTTCACCAGTTTTCAGGCTCTTCATGTTTTTGAACACCGCTTCATGCTCCTCCTATTCTTCAGACCGTTTCAGGCTCCTCATATTTTTGACACCATTTGAAGCTCTTCATATTTTTCACACCTTTTCACGCTCTTCATGTTTTTGAACACCGCTTCATGCTCCTCCTATTTTTCAGAACGTTTCATGCTCCTCATATTTTTGACACCTTTTTAAGCTCTTCATATTTTTCACACCTTTTCAGGCTCTTCATGTTTTTAAACACCGCTTCAAGCTCCTCCTATTTTTCAAACCGTTTCATGTTCCTCATGTATTTCACACCTTTTGAAGCTCTTCATATTTTTCACACCTTTTCAAGCTCTTCATGTTTTGAATGCTGTTTCATGATCCTCCTATTTTTCAGACCGTTTCATGCTCCTCATATTTTTGTCACGTTTTAAGCTCCCCATATTTTTCACACCTTTTGAAACTCTTCATATATTTCACACTTTTTCAAGATCTTCATGTTTTTCAACACCACTCCATGCTCTTCCTATTTTTCAGACCTTTTGATGCTCATTTCATTTTTGACATCTTTTGAAGCTCTTCATATTTTTCACACCTTTTGAAGCTCTTCATATTTTTCACACCTTTTGAAGCTCTTCATATTTTTCACAGCTTTTCAGGCTCTTCATGTTTTTGAACACGGCTTCATGCTCCTCCTATTTTTCAGACCGTTTCATACTCCTCATATTTTTGACACGTTTTGAGGATCTTCATATATTTCACACCTTTTCAGGCCCTTCATGTTTTTGAACACCGTTTTATGTTTCTCCTATTTTTCAGACCGTTTCATGCTTCTCATGTATTTCACACCTTTTGAAGCTCTCATATTTTTCACACCTTTTCAGGCTCTTCATGTTTTTGAACACCGTTTCATGCTCCTCCTATTTTTCAGACCGTTTCATGCGCCTCATAATTTTGACACCTTTTGAAGCTCTTCATATTTTTCACATCTTTTGAAAATCTTCATATTTTTCACACCTTTTCAGGCTCTTCATGTTTTTGAACCCTGTCATGCTCCTCCTATTTTTCAGACCGTCTCATGCTCCTCATATTTTTGACACTTTTTGAAGCTCTTCATATTTTTCACACCTTTTAAATCTCTTCATGTTTTTCAACACCGCTTCATGCTCCTCCTATTTTTCAGACCGTTTCATGCGCCTCATATTTTTGATACCTTTTGAAGCTCTTCATATTTTTCACACCTTTTCATGCTCTTTATGTTTTCAACACCGTTTCATGCTCCTCCTATTTTTCAGATCGTTTCATGCTCCTCCTATTCTTCAAACCGTTTCATGCTCATCTCATTTTTGACACCTTCTGAAGCTCTTCACATTTTTCACACCTTTTGAATCTCTTCATATTTTTCAAACCTTTTGAAGCTCTTCATATTATTCACACGTTTTCAGTCTCTTCATGTTTTTCAACACCGCTTCATGCTCCTCCTATTTTTCAGACAGTTTCATGCTCCTCTTATTTTGGACACGTTTTGAGGCTCTTCATATAATTCACACCTTTTCAGGCCCTTCATATTTTGAACACCGTTTCATGCTCCTCGTATTTTTCAGACCGTTTCATGCTCCTCATATTTTTGACACCTTTTGAAGGTCTTCATATTTTTCACACCTTTTCATGCTCTTCATGTTTTTGAACACCGCTTCATGTTCTTCCTATTTTTCAGACCGTTTCATGCTCGTCATATTTTTGACACCTTTTCAGGCTCTTGAGGTTTTTGAACACCGCTTCAAGCTCCTCTTATTTTTCAGACCGTTTCATGCTCTTCATATTTTTGACACATTTTGAAGCTCTTCATATTTTTCACACCTTTTCAGGCTCTTCATGTTTTTCAACACCGTTTCATGCTCCTCCTATTTTTCAGACCGTTTCATGCTCCTCATATTTTTGGCACCTTTTGAAGCTCTTCATATTCTTCACACCTTTTCAGGCTCTTCATGTTTTTCAACACCACTTTATGCTCCTCCTCTTTTTCAGACCGTTTCATGCTCCTCATATTTTTCACACCTTTTGAAGCTCTTCATATTTTTCACACCTTTTAAGGTTCTTCATGTTTTTCAACACTGCCTCATGCTCCTTCTATTTTTCAGAACTTTACATGCTCCTCATGTATTTCACAGCTTTTGAAGCTTTTCATAATTTTCACACCTTTTCAGGCTCTTCATGTTTTTGAACACCGCTTCATGCTCCTCCTATTTTTCAGACCGTTTCATGCTCCTCATATTTTTGACACCTTTTGAAGCTCTTCAGATTTTTCACGCATTTTCACGCTTTTCATGTTCCTGAACAATGCTTCATGCTCCTATTTTTCACAACTATTGAAGCTCTTCATATTTTTCACACCTTTTCAGGCTCTTCATGTTTTTCAACACCGCATCATGCTCCTTTTATTTTTCAGACCGTTTCATGGTCCTCATGTATTTCACACCTTTTAAAGCTCTGCGTATTTTTCACACCTTTTCAGGCTCTTCATGTTGTTGAACACCGCTTCATGCTCCTCTTATATTTCAGACCTTTTCATGCTCCTCATGTATTTCACACCTTATGAAGCTCTTCATATTTTTCACACCTTTTCAGGCTCTTCATGTTTTTCAACACCACTTCATGCTCCTCCTATTTTTCAGACCGTTTCATGCTCATCTAATTTTTGACATCTTTTGAAGCTCTTCATATATTTCACACATTTTGAAGCTCTTCATATTTTTAATATTTTCGAAGTTCTTCATATTTTTCACACCTTTTGAAGCTCTTCATATATTTCACACCTTTTCAGTCTCTTCATGTTTTTGAACACCGCATCATGCTCCTCCTATTTTTCAGATCGTTTCATAGTCCTCATATTTTTGAGACCTTTTGAAGCTCTTTATGTATTTCACACCTTTTCAGGCTCTTCAGTTTTTAGGACAACGCTTCATGCTCCTACTAATTTTCCATACATATCATGCTCCTCATATTTTTTACACCTTTTGAAGCTCTTCATATTTTTCACACCTTTTCAGGCTGTTCATATTTTTGAACACCACTTCATGCTCCTACTATTTTTCAGAGAGTTTCATGCTCCTCATGTATTCACACCTTTTGAAGCTCTTCATATTTTTCACACCTTTTCAGTCTCTTCATGTGTTGCAACACCGCTTCAGGCTCGTCCTATTTTTCAGAACTTTTCATGCTCCTCATAATTTTGACACCTTTTAAAGCTCTTCATATTTTTCACAACTTTTCAGGCTCTTCATGTTTTTCAACACCACTTCATGCTCCTCCTATTTTTCAGACCCTTTCATGCTCATCTCATTTTTGACAACTTTTGAAGCTCTTCATATTTTTCACACCTTTTGAAACTCTTCATATTTTTCACACATTTTCAGACTCTTCATGTTTTTCAACATCGCTTCATGCTTCTCCTATTTTTCAGACCGTTTCATGCTCCTCATATTTTTGACCCCTTTTGAATCTCTTCATATTTTTCACACCTTTTCAGGCTCTTCATGTTTTTCAACACCGCTTCATGCTCCTCCTATTTTTCAAACCGTTTCATGCTCCTCATATTTTTGACACTTTTTGAAGCTCTTCATATTTTTCACACCTTTTCAGGCTTTTCATGTTTTTGAACACCGCTTCCTGCTCCTCCTATTTTTCACACCTTTTGAATCTCTTCATATTTTTTACACCTTTTCAGGTTCCTCAGGTTTTTGAACACCGCTTCATGCTCCTCCTATTTTTCAGACCGTTTCATGCTCATCTCTTTTTTTACACCTTTTGAAGCTCTTCGTATTTTTCACACCTTGTGAAGCTCTTCATATTTTTGACACAATTTCAGGCTCTTTATGTTTTTTAACACCGTTTCATGCTCCTCCTCTTTTTCAGACCGTTTCATGCTCCTCATATATTTGACACGTTTTGAAGCTCCTCATATATTTCACACCTTTTCAAACTCTTCATGTTTTTCACACCTTTTGAAGCTCTTCATATATTTCACACCTTTTCAGGTTCTTCATGTTTTTACACCTTTTCAGGCTCTTCATGTTTTTCAACACCGCTTCATGCTCCTCCTATTTTTCAGACCGTTTTGTGCTCCTCATCTTTTTGACACTTTTTGAAGCTCTTCATATATTTCACACATTTTCAGGCCCTTCATGTTTTTCAACACCGCCTCATTCTCCTCCTATTTTTCTACCATTTCATGCTCCTCATATTTTTGACACCTTTTGAAGCTCTTCATATTTTTCACACCTTTTCAGACTCTTCAAGTTGTTGAACATCGTTTCATGCTCCTCCTATTTATCAGACCGTTTCATGCTCCTCATATTTTTGACACCTTTTGAAGCTTTCATATTTTTCACACCTTTTCTGTCTCTTCATGTTTTTGAACACCGTTTCATGCTCCTCCTATTTTTCAGACCGTTTCATCCTCCTCATATTTTTGACACCTTTGAAACTCTTCATATTTTTCACACCTTTTCAGGCTCTTCATATTTTTCAACACCACTTCATGCTCCTCCTATTTTTCAGACCGTTTCATGCTGCTCATATTTTTGACACTTTTTTGAAGCTCTTCATAATTTTCACACCTTTTCAGGCTCTTCATGTCCTTCAAGACCGCTTCATGCTCCTCACGTTTTTCAGACCGATTCATGCTCCTAATATTTTTGACACCTTTTGAAGCTCTTCATGTTTTTCACACCTTTTCAGGCTCTTCATGCTTTTCAACACCGCTTCATGCTCCTCCTATATTTCAGACCGTTTCATGCTCCTCACATTTTTGACACCTTTTGAAGCTCTTCATTTATTTCACACCTTTTCAGGATCTTCATGTTTTTGAACTTCGCTTCATGCACCTCCTATTTTTCAGACCGTTTCATGCTCCTCAGATTTTTGACACCTTTTGAAGCTCTTCATATTTTTCACACCTTTTCAGCTCTTCATGTTTTTGAACACCGCTTCATGCTCTTCCTATTTTTCAGACCGTTTCATGCTCCTCATTTTTTGACATCTTTTGAAGCTCTTCATATTTTTCACATTTTTCAGGCTCTTCATATTTTTCAACACCACTTCATGCTCCTCTTATTTTTCAGACCGTTTCATGCTCCTCATATTTTTGACACCTTTTGAAGCTCTTCATATTTTTCACACCTTTTAGGCTCTTTATGTTTTTCAACACCACTTGATGCTCCTCCTATTTTTCAGACCGTTTCATGCTCATCTCATTTTTGACACCTTTTGAAGCTCTTCATATTTTTCACACCTTTTCAGACTCTTCAAGTTGTTGAACATCGTTTCATGCTCCTCCTATTTATCAGACCGTTTCATGCTCCTCATATTTTTGACACCTTTTGAAGCTTTCATATTTTTCACACCTTTTCTGTCTCTTCATGTTTTTGAACACCGTTTCATGCTCCTCCTATTTTTCAGACCGTTTCATCCTCCTCATATTTTTGACACCTTTGAAACTCTTCATATTTTTCACACCTTTTCAGGCTCTTCATATTTTTCAACACCACTTCATGCTCCTCCTATTTTTCAGACCGTTTCATGCTGCTCATATTTTTGACACTTTTTTGAAGCTCTTCATAATTTTCACACCTTTTCAGGCTCTTCATGTCCTTCAAGACCGCTTCATGCTCCTCATGTTTTTCAGACCGATTCATGCTCCTAATATTTTTGACACCTTTTGAAGCTCTTCATGTTTTTCACACCTTTTCATGCTCTTCATGCTTTTCAACACCGCTTCATGCTCCTCCTATATTTCAGACCGTTTCATGCTCCTCACATTTTTGACACCTTTTGAAGCTCTTCATTTATTTCACACCTTTTCAGGATCTTCATGTTTTTGAACTTCGCTTCATGCACCTCCTATTTTTCAGACCGTTTCATGCTCCTCAGATTTTTGACACCTTTTGAAGCTCTTCATATTTTTCACACCTTTTCAGCTCTTCATGTTTTTGAACACCGCTTCATGCTCTTCCTATTTTTCAGACCGTTTCATGCTCCTCATTTTTTGACATCTTTTGAAGCTCTTCATATTTTTCACATTTTTCAGGCTCTTCATATTTTTCAACACCACTTCATGCTCCTCTTATTTTTCAGACCGTTTCATGCTCCTCATATTTTTGACACCTTTTGAAGCTCTTCATATTTTTCACACCTTTTAGGCTCTTTATGTTTTTCAACACCACTTGATGCTCCTCCTATTTTTCAGACCGTTTCATGCTCATCTCATTTTTGACACCTTTTGAAGCTCTTCATATTTTTCACACCTTTTCAGACTCTTCAAGTTGTTGAACATCGTTTCATGCTCCTCCTATTTATCAGACCGTTTCATGCTCCTCATATTTTTGACACCTTTTGAAGCTTTCATATTTTTCACACCTTTTCTGTCTCTTCATGTTTTTGAACACCGTTTCATGCTCCTCCTATTTTTCAGACCGTTTCATCCTCCTCATATTTTTGACACCTTTGAAACTCTTCATATTTTTCACACCTTTTCAGGCTCTTCATATTTTTCAACACCACTTCATGCTCCTCCTATTTTTCAGACCGTTTCATGCTGCTCATATTTTTGACACTTTTTTGAAGCTCTTCATAATTTTCACACCTTTTCAGGCTCTTCATGTCCTTCAAGACCGCTTCATGCTCCTCATGTTTTTCAGACCGATTCATGCTCCTAATATATTTGACACCTTTTGAAGCTCTTCATGTTTTTCACACCTTTTCAGGCTCTTCATGCTTTTCAACACCGCTTCATGCTCCTCCTATATTTCAGACCGTTTCATGCTCCTCACATTTTTGACACCTTTTGAAGCTCTTCATTTATTTCACACCTTTTCAGGATCTTCATGTTTTTGAACTTCGCTTCATGCACCTCCTATTTTTCAGACCGTTTCATGCTCCTCAGATTTTTGACACCTTTTGAAGCTCTTCATATTTTTCACACCTTTTCAGCTCTTCATGTTTTTGAACACCGCTTCATGCTCTTCCTATTTTTCAGACCGTTTCATGCTCCTCATTTTTTGACATCTTTTGAAGCTCTTCATATTTTTCACATTTTTCAGGCTCTTCATATTTTTCAACACCACTTCATGGTCCTCTTATTTTTCAGACCGTTTCATGCTCCTCATATTTCTGACACCTTTTGAAGCTCTTCATATTTTTCACACCTTTTAGGCTCTTTATGTTTTTCAACACCACTTGATGCTCCTCCTATTTTTCAGACCGTTTCATGCTCATCTCATTTTTGACACCTTTTGAAGCTCTTCATATTTTTCACACCTTTTGAAGCTCTTCATATTATTCACACATTTTCAGGCTCTTCATGTTTTTGAACCACGTTTCATGCTCCTCCTATTTTTCAGACCGTTTCATGCTCCTCATATTTTTCACACCTTTTGAAGCTCTTCATATTTTTCACACCTTTTCAGGATCTTCATGTTTTTGAACACCATTTCATGCTGTTTCTATTTTTCAGACCGTTTCATGCTCCTCATATTTTTACACGTTTTGAGGCTCTTCATATTTTTCACACCATTCCAGGCTCTTCATGTTTTTGAACACGGCTTCATGCTCCTCCTATTTTTCAGGCCTTTTCATGCTCCTCATATTTTGACACCATTTGAAGCTCTTCATATATTTCACACCTTTTCAGGCTCTTCATGTTTTCAACACCGCTTCATGCTCCTCCTATTTTTCAGACCGTTTCATGCTCCTCATATATTTTACACCTTTTGACGCTCTTCATATATGTCACACCTTTTCAGGCTCTTCAACTTTTTCAACACTCCTTCATGCTCCTCCTGATTTTCAGACCGTTTCATGCTCCTCATATTTTTGACACCCTTTGATGCTCTCCATATTTTTCACAACTTTTCATGCATTTCATGTTTTTCAACACCGTTTCATGCTCCTCATATTTTTCAAACCATTTCGTTCTCGTCATATTTTTGACATATTTTCAAGCTCTTCATATTTTTCAAACATTTTCAGGCTCTTCATGCTTTTCAACAAGACTTCATGTTACTCCTTTTTTTCAAACCGTTTCATGCTCCTCGTATTTTCGACACCTTTTGAAGCTCTTCATACGTTTCACACCATTCCTGGCTCTTCATGTTTTTGAACACCGATTCGTGCTCCTCGTATTTTTCAGACCGTTTCATGCTCCTCATATTTTTGACACCTTTTGAAGCTCTTCATATTTTTCACAACTTTTCTTGCTCTTCATGGTTTTCAACACCCTTTCATCCTCCTCCTATTTTCAGACCGTTTCATGCTTCTCATACCTTTGACACCTTTTGAAGCTCTTCATATATTTCACACCTTATCAGGCTTTTCATATTTTTGAACACCGCTTTTTGCGCCTCCTATTTTTCACACCTTTTGAAGCTCTTAGTATATTTCATACCTTTTCAAGCTCTTCATGTTTTTGAACACCACTTCATGCTCCTCATATTTTTCACACCTTTTGAAGCTCTTCATATTTTTCACACATTTTCAGGCGCTTCATGTTTTTGAACACCTTTTCATGCTCCTCCTATTTTTCAGACCGTTTCATGCTCCTCATATTTTTTACACCTTTTGATGCTCTTCATATTTTTCACACCTTTTCAGGCTCTTCATGTTTTTCAAAACCGCTTCAATCTTCTCCTATTTTCAGATCCTTTCATGCTCCTCATATTTTTGACACGTTCTGAACCTATACATACATTTCACACCTTTTCAGGCTCTTCATATTTTTCAACACAGTTACATGCTCCTCCTATTTTTCAGACCGTTTCATGCTCCTCATATTTTTCACAACTTTTGAAGCTCTTCATATTTTTCACACCTTTTGAAGCTCTTAATAATTTTCACAGGTTTTCAGTCTCTTCATGTTTTTGAACACCATTTCATGCTCTTCCTATTTTTCAGACAGTTTCATGCTCCTCATATTTTTGACACCATTTGAAACTCTTCATATTTTTCACACATTTTCATGCTCTTCATGTTTTTGAACACCTTTTCAAGCTCCTCATATTTTTGACACCATTTGAAGCTCTTCATATTTTTCACACCTTTTCAGGCTCTTCATGTTTTTGAACACCGATTCGTGCTCCTCCTATTTTTGACAACTTTTGCAGCTTTTCATATGTTTCACACCTTTTCTGGCTTTTCATGTTTTTGAACACCGCTTCATGCTCCACCTATTTTTCACACCTTTTGAAGCTCTTCGTATATTTCACACCTATTCAAGCTCTTCATGTTTTTGAACACCACTTCATGCTCCTCATATTTTTCACACCTTTTGAAGCTCTTCATAATTTTCACACATTTTCAGGCTCTTCATGTTTTTGAACACCTTTTCATGCTCCTCCTATTTTTCAGACCGTTTCATGCTCCTCATATTTTTGACACCTTTTGTAGCTCTTCATATTTTTTACACCTTTTCAGGCTCTTCATGTTTTTCAACACCGCTTCATTCTCCTCCTATTTTTCAGACCGTTTCATGCTCCTCATATTTTTGACACGTTCTGAACCTATTCATGTATTTCACACCTTTTCAGGCTCTTCATATTTTTCATCACAGTTTCATGCTCCTCCTATTTTTCAGACCGTTTCATGCTCCACATATTTTCCACACCTTTTGAAGCTCTTCATATTTTTCACAGGTTTTCAGTCTCTTCATGTTTTTGAACACCATTTCATGCTCCTCCTATTTTTCAGACCGTTTCATGCTCTCATATTTTTGACACCTTTTGAAACTCTTCATATTTTTCTTACATTTTCATGCTCTTCATGTTTTTGAACCCTTTTCAAGCTCCTCATATTTTTGACACCTTTTTAAGCTGTTCATATTTTTCACACCTTTTCAGGCTCTTCATGTTTTTGAACACCATTTCATCCTCCTCATATTTTTGACACCTTTGAAGCTCTTCATATTTTTCACACCTTTTCAGACTCTTCATGTTTTTCAACACCGCTTCAATCTTCTCCTATTTTTCAGATCGTTTCATGCTCCTCATATTTTTGACACGTTCTGAACCTATACATATATTTCACACCTTTTCAGCTCTTCATATTTTTCAACACCGCTTCATGCTCCTCCTATTTTTCAGACCGTTTCATGCTCCTCATATATTTGACACTTTTTGAAGCTCTTCATATTTTTCACACATTTTCAGGCCCCTCATGTTTTTCAACTCAGCTTCATGCTCCTCCTATTTTTCAGGCCGTTTCATGATCCTCATATTTTTCACACCTTTTGAAGCTCTTCATATACTTCACACATTTTCAGTCGCTTCATGATTTTCATCACCACTTCATGCTCCTCCTATCTTTCAGACCGTTTCCTGCTCCTCATATTTTTAACACCTTTTGAAGCTCTTCATATATTTCACAACTTTTCAGGCTCTTCATGTTTTTCAACACCGCTTCATGCTACTTCTATTTTTCAGACCGTTTCATTCTCCTCATATTTTTCACACCTTTTGAAACTCTTCATATTTTTCACTCCTTTTCAGGCTCTTCATCTTTTTCAACACCGCTTCATGCTCCTCCAATTTTTCAGACCGTTTCATGCTCCTAAAATTTTTGACACCTTTTGAAGCTCTTCATATATTTCACACATTTTCAGGTCTCATGTTTTTCAACACTTCTTCATGCTCCTCCTTGTTTTCAGACTGTTTCATGCTCCTCATATTTTTGACACATTTTGAAGCTATTCATATTTTTCACACCTTTTCAGTGTCTTCATGTCTTTCAAGACCGCTTCATGCTCCTCCAATTTTTCAGACCGTTTCATGCTCCTCATATTTTTGACACTTTTGCAGCTCTTCATATATTTCACACCGTTTCAGGCTCTTCATGCTTTTCAACACCGCTTCATGCTCCTCCTATGTTTCAGAGCGTTTCATGCTCCTAAATTTTTTGACACCTTTTGAAGCTCTTCATATATTTCACACCTTTTCAGGCTCTTCATGTTTTTCAACAGTGCTTCATGCTCCACCTCTATTTCAGACCATTTCATGCTCCTAATATTTTTCACACTTTTTCAGGCTTTTCATGTTTTTCAATACCGCTTCATATTCCTCCGATTTTTCAGACCGTTTCATGCTCCTCATATTTTTGACACCTTTTGAAGCTCTTCATATATTTCACACCTGTACTGGCTCTTCATGCTTTTCAACACCGCTTCATGCTCCTCCTATTTTTCAGACCATTTCCTGCTCCTCAAATATTGATACCTTTTGAATCTCTTCATAATTTTCACACATTTTCAGGCAATTCATGATTTGAGCACCACTTCATGCCCTTCTTATTGTTCAGACCGTTTCATGCTCCTCATATTTTTGACACCTTTTGAATCTCGTCATATTTTTCACACCTTTTCAGCGTCTTCATATTTTTCAACACCGCTTCATGCTCCTCCTATTTTTCAGAACGTTTCATGCTCCACATATTTTTCACCCCTTTTGAAGCTCTTCATATATTTCACACCTTTTCAGGCTCTTCATGTTTTTCAACACAGCTTCATGCTCCTCCTATTTTTCAGACCGTTTCATGCTCCTCATAATTTTGACACCTTTTAATGCTCTTCATATTTTTCACACCTTTTCAGTCTCTTCATGTTTTTCAACACCTCTTCATGCTCCTCCTATTTTTCAGATCGTTTCATGCTCCTCATATTTTTGACAACTTTTGAAGCTCTTCATATATTTCACACCGTTTCTGTCTCTTCAGGTTTTTCAACACCGCTTGTTGTTCCTCCTATTTTTCAGACCGTTTCATGCTCCTCATAATTTTGACACCTTTTGAAGCTCTTCATATTTTTCACAACTTTTCAGGATCTTCATGTTCTTCAACAACAATTGATGCTCCTCCTGTTTTTCAGACCGTTTCATGCTCCTCATAGTTTTCACCCCTTTTGAAGCTCTTCATATATTTCACACCTTTTCAGGCTCTTCATGTTTTTCACAACCGCTTAATGCTCCAACTATTTTTAAGACCGTTTCATGCTCCTAATATTTTTAACACATTTTCAGGCTCTTCATGTTTTTCAACACCGCTTCATGCTCCTCCTTTTTTTCAGACCGTTTCATGCTCCTCATATTTTTGACACATTTTGAAGCTCTTCATATTTTTCACACTTTTTCAGGGAATTAAAGTCTTTCAAGACCGATTCATTGTCCTCCAGTTTTTCAGACTCTTTCATGCTCCTCATATTTTTTACATCTTTTGAAGCTCTTCATATTTTTGACACCATTTCAGGGTATTCATGTCTTTCAAGACCGCTTCATGCTCCTCCAAATTTTCAGACGGTTTCATGCTCCTCATATTTTTAACACCTTTTGAAGCTCTTCATATATTTCACAACTTTTCAGGCTCTTCATGCTTTTCAACAGCGCTTCATGCTCCTCCTATTTTTCAGAACGTTCCATACTCCTAACTTTTTTGATACCTTTTGAAGCTCTTCATATATTTCACACCTTTTCAGGCTCTTCATGTTTTTCAACACCGCTTCATGCTCCTCCAATTTTTCAGACCGTATCATGCTCCTCAAATTTTAACACCTTTTGAAGCTCTTCATATATTTCACACTTTTTCAGGCTCGTCATGTTTTTCAACACCGCTTCTTGCTCCGCCTATTTTTCACACCGTTTCATGCTCCTCCTATTTTTGACACCTTTTGAAGCTCTTCATATATTTCACTCTTTTCAGGCTCTTCATGTTTTTCAACACCACTTCAAGCTCCTTCTATTTTTCAGACCGTTTCTTGCTCCTCATATTTTTGACACCTTTGAGGCTCTTCATATATTTCACACTGTTTCAGGCTCTTTATGTTTTTCAACACCGCTTCATGCTCCTCCTAATTTTCAGACCGTTTCATTCTCCTCATATTTTTGACACCTTTTGAAGCTCTTCATATTTTTCACGCTTTTTCAGGCTCTTCATGTTTTTCAAACCGCTTCATGCTCCTCCTATTTTTCAGACCGTTTCATGCTTCTCCTATTTTTCAGACCGGTTCATGCTCCTCATATTTTTGACACTTTTTGAAGCTCTTCATATTTTTCACACCTTTTCAGGCTCTTCATGTTTTTCAACACCGCTTCATGCTCCTCCTATTTTTCAGACCGTTTCATGCTCTTCATATTTTTGACACCTTTTGAAGCTCTTCATATTTTTCACACCTTTTAGGCTCTTTATGTTTTTCAACACCACTTGATGCTCCTCCTATTTTTCAGACCGTTTCATGCTCATCTCATTTTTGACACCTTTTGAAGCTCTTCATATTTTTCACACCTTTTGAAGCTCTTCATATTATTCACACATTTTCAGGCTCTTCATGTTTTTGAACCACGTTTCATGCTCCTCCTATTTTTCAGACCGTTTCATGCTCCTCATATTTTTCACACCTTTTGAAGCTCTTCATATTTTTCACACCTTTTCAGGATCTTCATGTTTTTGAACACCATTTCATGCTGTTTCTATTTTTCAGACCGTTTCATGCTCCTCATATTTTTACACGTTTTGAGGCTCTTCATATTTTTCACACCATTCCAGGCTCTTCAACTTTTTCAACACTGCTTCATGCTCCTCCTCATTTTCAGACCGTTTCATGCTCCTCATATTTTTGACACCCTTTGATGCTCTCCATATTTTTCACAACTTTTCATGCATTTCATGTTTTTCAACACCGTTTCATGCTCCTCATATTTTTCAGACCATTTCGTTCTCGTCATATTTTTGACATATTTTCAAGCTCTTCATATTTTTCAAACATTTTCAGGCTCTTCATGCTTTTCAACAAGACTTCATGTTACTCCTTTTTTTCAAACCGTTTCATGCTCCTCGTATTTTCGACACCTTTTGAAGCTCTTCATACGTTTCACACCATTCCAGGCTCTTCATGTTTTTGAACACCGATTCGTGCTCCTCGTATTTTTCAGACCGTTTCATGCTCCTCATATTTTTGACACCTTTTGAAGCTCTTCATATTTTTCACAACTTTTCTTGCTCTTCATGGTTTTCAACACCCTTTCATCCTCCTCCTATTTTCAGACCGTTTCATGCTTCTCATACCTTTGACACCTTTTGAAGCTCTTCATATATTTCACACCTTATCAGGCTTTTCATATTTTTGAACACCGCTTTTTGCGCCTCCTATTTTTCACACCTTTTGAAGCTCTTAGTATATTTCATACCTTTTCAAGCTCTTCATGTTTTTGAACACCACTTCATGCTCCTCATATTTTTCACACCTTTTGAAGCTCTTCATATTTTTCACACATTTTCAGGCGCTTCATGTTTTTGAACACCTTTTCATGCTCCTCCTATTTTTCAGACCGTTTCATGCTCCTCATATTTTTTACACCTTTTGATGCTCTTCATATTTTTCACACCTTTTCAGGCTCTTCATGTTTTTCAAAACCGCTTCAATCTTCTCCTATTTTCAGATCCTTTCATGCTCCTCATATTTTTGACACGTTCTGAACCTATACATACATTTCACACCTTTTCAGGCTCTTCATATTTTTCAACACAGTTACATGCTCCTCCTATTTTTCAGACCGTTTCATGCTCCTCATATTTTTCACAACTTTTGAAGCTCTTCATATTTTTCACACCTTTTGAAGCTCTTAATAATTTTCACAGGTTTTCAGTCTCTTCATGTTTTTGAACACCATTTCATGCTCCTCCTATTTTTCAGACAGTTTCATGCTCCTCATATTTTTGACACCATTTGAAACTCTTCATATTTTTCACACATTTTCATGCTCTTCATGTTTTTGAACACCTTTTCAAGCTCCTCATATTTTTGACACCATTTGAAGCTCTTCATATTTTTCACACCTTTTCAGGCTCTTCATGTTTTTGAACACCAATTCGTGCTCCTCCTATTTTTGACAACTTTTGCAGCTTTTCATATGTTTCACACCTTTTCTGGCTTTTCATGTTTTTGAACACCGCTTCATGCTCCACCTATTTTTCACACCTTTTGAAGCTCTTCGTATATTTCACACCTATTCAAGCTCTTCATGTTTTTGAACACCACTTCATGCTCCTCATATTTTTCACACCTTTTGAAGCTCTTCATAATTTTCACACATTTTCAGGCTCTTCATGTTTTTGAACACCTTTTCATGCTCCTCCTATTTTTCAGACCGTTTCATGCTCCTCATATTTTTGACACCTTTTGTAGCTCTTCATATTTTTTACACCTTTTCAGGCTCTTCATGTTTTTCAACACCGCTTCATTCTCCTCCTATTTTTCAGACCGTTTCATGCTCCTCATATTTTTGACACGTTCTGAACCTATTCATGTATTTCACACCTTTTCAGGCCCTTCATGTTTTTGAACACCGTTTTATGTTTCTCCTATTTTTCAGACCGTTTCATGCTTCTCATGTATTTCACACCTTTTGAATCTCTCATATTTTTCACACCTTTTCAGGCTCTTCATGTTTTTGAACACCATTTCATGCTCCTCCTATTTTTCAGACCGTTTCATGCGCCTCATAATTTTGACACCTTTTGAAGCTCTTCATATTTTTAACATCTTTTGAAAATCTTCATATTTTTCACACCTTTTCAGGCTCTTCATGTTTTTGAACCCTGTCATGCTCCTCCTATTTTTCAGACCGTCTCATGCTCCTCATATTTTTGACACTTTTTGAAGCTCTTCATATTTTTCACACCTTTTAAATCTCTTCCTGTTTTTCAACACCGCTTCATGCTCCTCCTATTTTTCAGACCGTTTCATGCGCCTCATATTTTTGATACCTTTTGAAGCTCTTCATATTTTTCACACCTTTTCATGCTCTTTATGTTTTCAACACCGTTTCATGCTCCTCCTATTTTTCAGATCGTTTCATGCTCCTCCTATTCTTCAAACCGTTTCATGCTCATCTCATTTTTGACACCTTCTGAAGCTCTTCACATTTTTCACACCTTTTGAATCTCTTCATATTTTTCAAACCTTTTGAAGCTCTTCATATTATTCACACGTTTTCAGTCTCTTCATGTTTTTCAACACCGCTTCATGCTCCTCCTATTTTTCAGACAGTTTCATGCTCCTCTTATTTTGGACACGTTTTGAGGCTCTTCATATAATTCACACCTTTTCAGGCCCTTCATATTTTGAACACCGTTTCATGCTCCTCGTATTTTTCAGACCGTTTCATGCTCCTCATATTTTTGACACCTTTTGAAGGTCTTCATATTTTTCACACCTTTTCATGCTCTTCATGTTTTTGAACACCGCTTCATGTTCTTCCTATTTTTCAGACCGTTTCATGCTCGTCATATTTTTGACACCTTTTCAGGCTCTTGAGGTTTTTGAACACCGCTTCAAGCTCCTCTTATTTTTCAGACCGTTTCATGCTCTTCATATTTTTGACACATTTTGAAGCTCTTCATATTTTTCACACCTTTTCAGGCTCTTCATGTTTTTCAACACCGTTTCATGCTCCTCCTATTTTTCAGACCGTTTCATGCTCCTCATATTTTTGGCACCTTTTGAAGCTCTTCATATTCTTCACACCTTTTCAGGCTCTTCATGTTTTTCAACACCCCTTTATGCTCCTCCTCTTTTTCAGACCGTTTCATGCTCCTCATATTTTTCACACCTTTTGAAGCTCTTCATATTTTTCACACCTTTTAAGGTTCTTCATGTTTTTCAACACTGCCTCATGCTCCTTCTTTTTTTCAGAACTTTACATGCTCCTCATGTATTTCACAGCTTTTGAAGCTTTTCATAATTTTCACACCTTTTCAGGCTCTTCATGTTTTTGAACACCGCTTCATGCTCCTCCTATTTTTCAGACCGTTTCATGCTCCTCATATTTTTGACACCTTTTGAAGCTCTTCAGATTTTTCACGCATTTTCACGCTTTTCATGTTCCTGAACAATGCTTCATGCTCCTATTTTTCACAACTATTGAAGCTCTTCATATTTTTCACACCTTTTCAGGCTCTTCATGTTTTTCAACACCGCATCATGCTCCTTTTATTTTTCAGACCGTTTCATGGTCCTCATGTATTTCACACCTTTTAAAGCTCTGCGTATTTTTCACACCTTTTCAGGCTCTTCATGTTGTTGAACACCGCTTCATGCTCCTCTTATATTTCAGACCTTTTCATGCTCCTCATGTATTTCACACCTTATGAAGCTCTTCATATTTTTCACACCTTTTCAGGCTCTTCATGTTTTTCAACACCACTTCATGCTCCTCCTATTTTTCAGACCGTTTCATGCTCATCTAATTTTTGACATCTTTTGAAGCTCTTCATATATTTCACACATTTTGAAGCTCTTCATATTTTTAATATTTTCGAAGTTCTTCATATTTTTCACACCTTTTGAAGCTCTTCATATATTTCACACCTTTTCAGTCTCTTCATGTTTTTGAACACCGCATCATGCTCCTCCTATTTTTCAGATCGTTTCATAGTCCTCATATTTTTGAGACCTTTTGAAGCTCTTTATGTATTTCACACCTTTTCAGGCTCTTCAGTTTTTAGGACAACGCTTCATGCTCCTACTAATTTTCCGTACATATCATGCTCCTCATATTTTTTACACCTTTTGAAGCTCTTCATATTTTTCACACCTTTTCAGGCTGTTCATATTTTTGAACACCACTTCATGCTCCTACTATTTTTCAGAGAGTTTCATGCTCCTCATGTATTCACACCTTTTGAAGCTCTTCATATTTTTCACACCTTTTCAGTCTCTTCATGTGTTGCAACACCGCTTCAGGCTCGTCCTATTTTTCAGAACTTTTCATGCTCCTCATAATTTTGACACCTTTTAAAGCTCTTCATATTTTTCACAACTTTTCAGGCTCTTCATGTTTTTCAACACCACTTCATGCTCCTCCTATTTTTCAGACCCTTTCATGCTCATCTCATTTTTGACAACTTTTGAAGCTCTTCATATTTTTCACACCTTTTGAAACTCTTCATATTTTTCACACTTTTTCAGACTCTTCATGTTTTTCAACATCGCTTCATGCTCCTCTTATTTTTCAGACCGTTTCATGCTCCTCATATTTTTGACCCCTTTTGAATCTCTTCATATTTTTCACACCTTTTCAGGCTCTTCATGTTTTTCAACACCGCTTCATGCTCCTCCTATTTTTCAAACCGTTTCATGCTCCTCATATTTTTGACACTTTTTGAAGCTCTTCATATTTTTCACACCTTTTCAGGCTTTTCATGTTTTTGAACACCGCTTCCTGCTCCTCCTATTTTTCACACCTTTTGAATCTCTTCATATTTTTTACACCTTTTCAGGTTCCTCAGGTTTTTGAACACCGCTTCATGCTCCTCCTATTTTTCAGACCGTTTCATGCTCATCTCTTTTTTTACACCTTTTGAAGCTCTTCGTATTTTTCACACCTTGTGAAGCTCTTCATATTTTTGACACAATTTCAGGCTCTTTATGTTTTTTAACACCGTTTCATGCTCCTCCTCTTTTTCAGACCGTTTCATGCTCCTCATATATTTGACACGTTTTGAAGCTCCTCATATATTTCACACCTTTTCAAACTCTTCATGTTTTTCACACCTTTTGAAGCTCTTCATATATTTCACACCTTTTCAGGTTCTTCATGTTTTTACACCTTTTCAGGCTCTTCATGTTTTTCAACACCGCTTCATGCTCCTCCTATTTTTCAGACCGTTTTGTGCTCCTCATCTTTTTGACACTTTTTGAAGCTCTTCATATATTTCACACATTTTCAGGCCCTTCATGTTTTTCAACACCGCCTCATTCTCCTCCTATTTTTCTACCGTTTCATGCTCCTCATATTTTTGACACCTTTTGAAGCTCTTCATATTTTTCACACCTTTTCAGACTCTTCAAGTTGTTGAACATCGTTTCATGCTCCTCCTATATATCAGACCGTTTCATGCTCCTCATATTTTTGACACCTTTTGAAGCTTTCATATTTTTCACACCTTTTCTGTCTCTTCATGTTTTTGAACACCGTTTCATGCTCCTCCTATTTTTCAGACCGTTTCATCCTCCTCATATTTTTGACACCTTTGAAACTCTTCATATTTTTCACACCTTTTCAGGCTCTTCATATTTTTCAACACCACTTCATGCTCCTCCTATTTTTCAGACCGTTTCATGCTGCTCATATTTTTGACACTTTTTTGAAGCTCTTCATAATTTTCACACCTTTTCAGGCTCTTCATGTCCTTCAAGACCGCTTCATGCTCCTCACGTTTTTCAGACCGATTCATGCTCCTAATATTTTTGACACCTTTTGAAGCTCTTCATGTTTTTCACACCTTTTCAGGCTCTTCATGCTTTTCAACACCGCTTCATGCTCCTCCTATATTTCAGACCGTTTCATGCTCCTCACATTTTTGACACCTTTTGAAGCTCTTCATTTATTTCACACCTTTTCAGGATCTTCATGTTTTTGAACTTCGCTTCATGCACCTCCTATTTTTCAGACCGTTTCATGCTCCTCAGATTTTTGACACCTTTTGAAGCTCTTCATATTTTTCACACCTTTTCAGCTCTTCATGTTTTTGAACACCGCTTCATGCTCTTCCTATTTTTCAGACCGTTTCATGCTCCTCATTTTTTGACATCTTTTGAAGCTCTTCATATTTTTCACATTTTTCAGGCTCTTCATATTTTTCAACACCACTTCATGCTCCTCTTATTTTTCAGACCGTTTCATGCTCCTCATATTTTTGACACCTTTTGAAGCTCTTCATATTTTTCACACCTTTTAGGCTCTTTATGTTTTTCAACACCACTTGATGCTCCTCCTATTTTTCAGACCGTTTCATGCTCATCTCATTTTTGACACCTTTTGAAGCTCTTCATATTTTTCACACCTTTTCAGACTCTTCAAGTTGTTGAACATCGTTTCATGCTCCTCCTATTTATCAGACCGTTTCATGCTCCTCATATTTTTGACACCTTTTGAAGCTTTCATATTTTTCACACCTTTTCTGTCTCTTCATGTTTTTGAACACCGTTTCATGCTCCTCCTATTTTTCAGACCGTTTCATCCTCCTCATATTTTTGACACCTTTGAAACTCTTCATATTTTTCACACCTTTTCAGGCTCTTCATATTTTTCAACACCACTTCATGCTCCTCCTATTTTTCAGACCGTTTCATGCTGCTCATATTTTTGACACTTTTTTGAAGCTCTTCATAATTTTCACACCTTTTCAGGCTCTTCATGTCCTTCAAGACCGCTTCATGCTCCTCATGTTTTTCAGACCGATTCATGCTCCTAATATTTTTGACACCTTTTGAAGCTCTTCATGTTTTTCACACCTTTTCAGGCTCTTCATGCTTTTCAACACCGCTTCATGCTCCTCCTATATTTCAGACCGTTTCATGCTCCTCACATTTTTGACACCTTTTGAAGCTCTTCATTTATTTCACACCTTTTCAGGATCTTCATGTTTTTGAACTTCGCTTCATGCACCTCCTATTTTTCAGACCGTTTCATGCTCCTCAGATTTTTGACACCTTTTGAAGCTCTTCATATTTTTCACACCTTTTCAGCTCTTCATGTTTTTGAACACCGCTTCATGCTCTTCCTATTTTTCAGACCGTTTCATGCTCCTCATTTTTTGACATCTTTTGAAGCTCTTCATATTTTTCACATTTTTCAGGCTCTTCATATTTTTCAACACCACTTCATGCTCCTCTTATTTTTCAGACCGTTTCATGCTCCTCATATTTTTGACACCTTTTGAAGCTCTTCATATTTTTCACACCTTTTAGGCTCTTTATGTTTTTCAACACCACTTGATGCTCCTCCTATTTTTCAGACCGTTTCATGCTCATCTCATTTTTGACACCTTTTGAAGCTCTTCATATTTTTCACACCTTTTCAGACTCTTCAAGTTGTTGAACATCGTTTCATGCTCCTCCTATTTATCAGACCGTTTCATGCTCCTCATATTTTTGACACCTTTTGAAGCTTTCATATTTTTCACACCTTTTCTGTCTCTTCATGTTTTTGAACACCGTTTCATGCTCCTCCTATTTTTCAGACCGTTTCATCCTCCTCATATTTTGACACCTTTGAAACTCTTCATATTTTTCACACCTTTTCAGGCTCTTCATATTTTTCAACACCACTTCATGCTCCTCCTATTTTTCAGACCGTTTCATGCTGCTCATATTTTTGACACTTTTTTGAAGCTCTTCATAATTTTCACACCTTTTCAGGCTCTTCATGTCCTTCAAGACCGCTTCATGCTCCTCATGTTTTTCAGACCGATTCATGCTCCTAATATTTTTGACACCTTTTGAAGCTCTTCATGTTTTTCACACCTTTTCAGGCTCTTCATGCTTTTCAACACCGCTTCATGCTCCTCCTATATTTCAGACCGTTTCAT
This sequence comes from Dama dama, assembly GCF_033118175.1. Lineage (NCBI taxonomy): Eukaryota > Metazoa > Chordata > Mammalia > Artiodactyla > Cervidae > Dama > Dama dama. Next base: position 1,272,406 of record NW_026870965.1, on the reverse strand, counting down.
GCTCCTCACATTTTTGACACCTTTTGAAGCTCTTCATTTATTTCACACCTTTTCAGGATCTTCATGTTTTTGAACTTCGCTTCATGCACCTCCTATTTTTCAGACCGTTTCATGCTCCTCAGATTTTTGACACATTTTGAAGCTCTTCATATTTTTCACACCTTTTCAGCTCTTCATGTTTTTGAACACCGCTTCATGCTCTTCCTATTTTTCAGACCGTTTCATGCTCCTCATTTTTTGACATCTTTTGAAGCTCTTCATATTTTTCACATTTTTCAGGCTCTTCATATTTTTCAACACCACTTCATGCTCCTCTTATTTTTCAGACCGTTTCATGCTCCTCATATTTCTGACACCTTTTGAAGCTCTTCATATTTTTCACACCTTTTAGGCTCTTTATGTTTTTCAACACCACTTGATGCTCCTCCTATTTTTCAGACCGTTTCATGCTCATCTCATTTTTGACACCTTTTGAAGCTCTTCATATTTTTCACACCTTTTGAAGCTCTTCATATTATTCACACATTTTCAGGCTCTTCATGTTTTTGAACCACGTTTCATGCTCCTCTTATTTTTCAGACCGTTTCATGCTCCTCATATTTTTCACACCTTTTGAAGCTCTTCATATTTTTCACACCTTTTCAGGATCTTCATGTTTTTGAACACCATTTCATGCTGTTTCTATTTTTCAGACCGTTTCATGCTCCTCATATTTTTACACGTTTTGAGGCTCTTCATATTTTTCACACCATTCCAGGCTCTTCATGTTTTTGAACACGGCTTCATGCTCCTCCTATTTTTCAGGCCTTTTCATGCTCCTCATATTTTGACACCATTTGAAGCTCTTCATATATTTCACACCTTTTCAGGCTCTTCATGTTTTCAACACCGCTTCATGCTCCTCCTATTTTTCAGACCGTTTCATGCTCCTCATATATTTTACACCTTTTGACGCTCTTCATATATGTCACACCTTTTCAGGCTCTTCAACTTTTTCAACACTCCTTCATGCTCCTCCTGATTTTCAGACCGTTTCATGCTCCTCATATTTTTGACACCCTTTGATGCTCTCCATATTTTTCACAACTTTTCATGCATTTCATGTTTTTCAACACCGTTTCATGCTCCTCATATTTTTCAAACCATTTCGTTCTCGTCATATTTTTGACATATTTTCAAGCTCTTCATATTTTTCAAACATTTTCAGGCTCTTCATGCTTTTCAACAAGACTTCATGTTACTCCTTTTTTTCAAACCGTTTCATGCTCCTCGTATTTTCGACACCTTTTGAAGCTCTTCATACGTTTCACACCATTCCTGGCTCTTCATGTTTTTGAACACCGATTCGTGCTCCTCGTATTTTTCAGACCGTTTCATGCTCCTCATATTTTTGACACCTTTTGAAGCTCTTCATATTTTTCACAACTTTTCTTGCTCTTCATGGTTTTCAACACCCTTTCATCCTCCTCCTATTTTCAGACCGTTTCATGCTTCTCATACCTTTGACACCTTTTGAAGCTCTTCATATATTTCACACCTTATCAGGCTTTTCATATTTTTGAACACCGCTTTTTGCGCCTCCTATTTTTCACACCTTTTGAAGCTCTTAGTATATTTCATACCTTTTCAAGCTCTTCATGTTTTTGAACACCACTTCATGCTCCTCATATTTTTCACACCTTTTGAAGCTCTTCATATTTTTCACACATTTTCAGGCGCTTCATGTTTTTGAACACCTTTTCATGCTCCTCCTATTTTTCAGACCGTTTCATGCTCCTCATATTTTTTACACCTTTTGATGCTCTTCATATTTTTCACACCTTTTCAGGCTCTTCATGTTTTTCAAAACCGCTTCAATCTTCTCCTATTTTCAGATCCTTTCATGCTCCTCATATTTTTGACACGTTCTGAACCTATACATACATTTCACACCTTTTCAGGCTGTTCATATTTTTCAACACAGTTACATGCTCCTCCTATTTTTCAGACCGTTTCATGCTCCTCATATTTTTCACAACTTTTGAAGCTCTTCATATTTTTCACACCTTTTAGGCTCTTTATGTTTTTCAACACCACTTGATGCTCCTCCTATTTTTCAGACCGTTTCATGCTCATCTCATTTTTGACACCTTTTGAAGCTCTTCATATTTTTCACACCTTTTCAGACTCTTCAAGTTGTTGAACATCGTTTCATGCTCCTCCTATTTATCAGACCGTTTCATGCTCCTCATATTTTTGACACCTTTTGAAGCTTTCATATTTTTCACACCTTTTCTGTCTCTTCATGTTTTTGAACACCGTTTCATGCTCCTCCTATTTTTCAGACCGTTTCATCCTCCTCATATTTTGACACCTTTGAAACTCTTCATATTTTTCACACCTTTTCAGGCTCTTCATATTTTTCAACACCACTTCATGCTCCTCCTATTTTTCAGACCGTTTCATGCTGCTCATATTTTTGACACTTTTTTGAAGCTCTTCATAATTTTCACACCTTTTCAGGCTCTTCATGTCCTTCAAGACCGCTTCATGCTCCTCATGTTTTTCAGACCGATTCATGCTCCTAATATTTTTGACACCTTTTGAAGCTCTTCATGTTTTTCACACCTTTTCAGGCTCTTCATGCTTTTCAACACCGCTTCATGCTCCTCCTATATTTCAGACCGTTTCATGCTCCTCACATTTTTGACACCTTTTGAAGCTCTTCATTTATTTCACACCTTTTCAGGATCTTCATGTTTTTGAACTTCGCTTCATGCACCTCCTATTTTTCAGACCGTTTCATGCTCCTCAGATTTTTGACACCTTTTGAAGCTCTTCATATTTTTCACACCTTTTCAGCTCTTCATGTTTTTGAACACCGCTTCATGCTCTTCCTATTTTTCAGACCGTTTCATGCTCCTCATTTTTTGACATCTTTTGAAGCTCTTCATATTTTTCACATTTTTCAGGCTCTTCATATTTTTCAACACCACTTCATGCTCCTCTTATTTTTCAGACCGTTTCATGCTCCTCATATTTCTGACACCTTTTGAAGCTCTTCATATTTTTCACACCTTTTAGGCTCTTTATGTTTTTCAACACCACTTGATGCTCCTCCTATTTTTCAGACCGTTTCATGCTCATCTCATTTTTGACACCTTTTGAAGCTCTTCATATTTTTCACACCTTTTGAAGCTCTTCATATTATTCACACATTTTCAGGCTCTTCATGTTTTTGAACCACGTTTCATGCTCCTCTTATTTTTCAGACCGTTTCATGCTCCTCATATTTTTCACACCTTTTGAAGCTCTTCATATTTTTCACACCTTTTCAGGATCTTCATGTTTTTGAACACCATTTCATGCTGTTTCTATTTTTCAGACCGTTTCATGCTCCTCATATTTTTACACGTTTTGAGGCTCTTCATATTTTTCACACCATTCCAGGCTCTTCATGTTTTTGAACACGGCTTCATGCTCCTCCTATTTTTCAGGCCTTTTCATGCTCCTCATATTTTGACACCATTTGAAGCTCTTCATATATTTCACACCTTTTCAGGCTCTTCATGTTTTCAACACCGCTTCATGCTCCTCCTATTTTTCAGACCGTTTCATGCTCCTCATATATTTTACACCTTTTGACGCTCTTCATATATGTCACACCTTTTCAGGCTCTTCAACTTTTTCAACACTCCTTCATGCTCCTCCTGATTTTCAGACCGTTTCATGCTCCTCATATTTTTGACACCCTTTGATGCTCTCCATATTTTTCACAACTTTTCATGCATTTCATGTTTTTCAACACCGTTTCATGCTCCTCATATTTTTCAAACCATTTCGTTCTCGTCATATTTTTGACATATTTTCAAGCTCTTCATATTTTTCAAACATTTTCAGGCTCTTCATGCTTTTCAACAAGACTTCATGTTACTCCTTTTTTTCAAACCGTTTCATGCTCCTCGTATTTTCGACACCTTTTGAAGCTCTTCATACGTTTCACACCATTCCAGGCTCTTCATGTTTTTGAACACCGATTCGTGCTCCTCGTATTTTTCAGACCGTTTCATGCTCCTCATATTTTTGACACCTTTTGAAGCTCTTCATATTTTTCACAACTTTTCTTGCTCTTCATGGTTTTCAACACCCTTTCATCCTCCTCCTATTTTCAGACCGTTTCATGCTTCTCATACCTTTGACACCTTTTGAAGCTCTTCATATATTTCACACCTTATCAGGCTTTTCATATTTTTGAACACCGCTTTTTGCGCCTCCTATTTTTCACACCTTTTGAAGCTCTTAGTATATTTCATACCTTTTCAAGCTCTTCATGTTTTTGAACACCACTTCATGCTCCTCATATTTTTCACACCTTTTGAAGCTCTTCATATTTTTCACACATTTTCAGGCGCTTCATGTTTTTGAACACCTTTTCATGCTCTTCCTATTTTTCAGACAGTTTCATGCTCCTCATATTTTTGACACCATTTGAAACTCTTCATATTTTTCACACATTTTCATGCTCTTCATGTTTTTGAACACCTTTTCAAGCTCCTCATATTTTTGACACCATTTGAAGCTCTTCATATTTTTCACACCTTTTCAGGCTCTTCATGTTTTTGAACACCGATTCGTGCTCCTCCTATTTTTGACAACTTTTGCAGCTTTTCATATGTTTCACACCTTTTCTGGCTTTTCATGTTTTTGAACACCGCTTCATGCTCCACCTATTTTTCACACCTTTTGAAGCTCTTCGTATATTTCACACCTATTCAAGCTCTTCATATTTTTGAACACCACTTCATGCTCCTCATATTTTTCACACCTTTTGAAGCTCTTCATAATTTTCACACATTTTCAGGCTCTTCATGTTTTTGAACACCTTTTCATGCTCCTCCTATTTTTCAGACCGTTTCATGCTCCTCATATTTTTGACACCTTTTGTAGCTCTTCATATTTTTTACACCTTTTCAGGCTCTTCATGTTTTTCAACACCGCTTCATTCTCCTCCTATTTTTCAGACCGTTTCATGCTCCTCATATTTTTGACACGTTCTGAACCTATTCATGTATTTCACACCTTTTCAGGCTCTTCATATTTTTCATCACAATTTCATGCTCCTCCTATTTTTCAGACCGTTTCATGCTCCACATATTTTCCACACCTTTTGAAGCTCTTCATATTTTTCACAGGTTTTCAGTCTCTTCATGTTTTTGAACACCATTTCATGCTCCTCCTATTTTTCAGACCGTTTCATGCTCTCATATTTTTGACACCTTTTGAAACTCTTCATATTTTTCTTACATTTTCATGCTCTTCATGTTTTTGAACCCTTTTCAAGCTCCTCATATTTTTGACACCTTTTTAAGCTGTTCATATTTTTCACACCTTTTCAGGCTCTTCATGTTTTTGAACACCATTTCATCCTCCTCATATTTTTGACACCTTTGAAGCTCTTCATATTTTTCACACCTTTTCAGACTCTTCATGTTTTTCAACACCGCTTCAATCTTCTCCTATTTTTCAGATCGTTTCATGCTCCTCATATTTTTGACACGTTCTGAACCTATACATATATTTCACACCTTTTCAGCTCTTCATATTTTTCAACACCGCTTCATGCTCCTCCTATTTTTCAGACCGTTTCATGCTCCTCATATATTTGACACTTTTTGAAGCTCTTCATATTTTTCACACATTTTCAGGCCCCTCATGTTTTTCAACTCAGCTTCATGCTCCTCCTATTTTTCAGGCCGTTTCATGATCCTCATATTTTTCACACCTTTTGAAGCTCTTCATATACTTCACACATTTTCAGTCGCTTCATGATTTTCATCACCACTTCATGCTCCTCCTATCTTTCAGACCGTTTCCTGCTCCTCATATTTTTAACACCTTTTGAAGCTCTTCATATATTTCACAACTTTTCAGGCTCTTCATGTTTTTCAACACCGCTTCATGCTACTTCTATTTTTCAGACCGCTTCATTCTCCTCATATTTTTCACACCTTTTGAAACTCTTCATATTTTTCACTCCTTTTCAGGCTCTTCATCTTTTTCAACACCGCTTCATGCTACTCCAATTTTTCAGACCGTTTCATGCTCCTAAAATTTTTGACACCTTTTGAAGCTCTTCATATATTTCACACATTTTCAGGTCTCATGTTTTTCAACACTTCTTCATGCTCCTCCTTGTTTTCAGACTGTTTCATGCTCCTCATATTTTTGACACATTTTGAAGCTATTCATATTTTTCACACCTTTTCAGTGTCTTCATGTCTTTCAAGACCGCTTCATGCTCCTCCAATTTTTCAGACCGTTTCATGCTCCTCATATTTTTGACACTTTTGCAGCTCTTCATATATTTCACACCGTTTCAGGCTCTTCATGCTTTTCAACACCGCTTCATGCTCCTCCTATGTTTCAGAGCGTTTCATGCTCCTAAATTTTTTGACACCTTTTGAAGCTCTTCATATATTTCACACCTTTTCAGGCTCTTCATGTTTTTCAACAGTGCTTCATGCTCCACCTCTATTTCAGTCCGTTTCATGCTCCTAATATTTTTCACACTTTTTCAGGCTTTTCATGTTTTTCAATACCGCTTCATATTCCTCCGATTTTTCAGATCGTTTCATGCTCCTCATATTTTTGACACCTTTTGAAGCTCTTCATATATTTCACACCTGTACTGGCTCTTCATGCTTTTCAACACCGCTTCATGCTCCTCCTATTTTTCAGACCATTTCCTGCTCCTCAAATATTGATACCTTTTGAATCTCTTCATAATTTTCACACATTTTCAGGCAATTCATGATTTGAGCACCACTTCATGCCCTTCTTATTGTTCAGACCGTTTCATGCTCCTCATATTTTTGACACCTTTTGAATCTCGTCATATTTTTCACACCTTTTCAGCGTCTTCATATTTTTCAACACCGCTTCATGCTCCTCCTATTTTTCAGAACGTTTCATGCTCCACATATTTTTCACCCCTTTTGAAGCTCTTCATATATTTCACACCTTTTCAGGCTCTTCATGTTTTTCAACACAGCTTCATGCTCCTCCTATTTTTCAGACCGTTTCATGCTCCTCATAATTTTGACACCTTTTAATGCTCTTCATATTTTTCACACCTTTTCAGTCTCTTCATGTTTTTCAACACCGCTTCATGCTCCTCCTATTTTTCAGATCGTTTCATGCTCCTCATATTTTTGACAACTTTTGAAGCTCTTCATATATTTCACACCGTTTCTGTCTCTTCAGGTTTTTCAACACCGCTTGTTGTTCCTCCTATTTTTCAGACCGTTTCATGCTCCTCATAATTTTGACACCTTTTGAAGCTCTTCATATTTTTCACAACTTTTCAGGATCTTCATGTTCTTCAACAACAATTGATGCTCCTCCTGTTTTTCAGACCGTTTCATGCTCCTCATAGTTTTCACCCCTTTTGAAGCTCTTCATATATTTCACACCTTTTCAGGCTCTTCATGTTTTTCACAACCGCTTCATGCTCCAACTATTTTTAAGACCGTTTCATGCTCCTAATATTTTTAACACATTTTCAGGCTCTTCATGTTTTTCAACACCGCTTCATGCTCCTCCTTTTTTTCAGACCGTTTCATGCTCCTCATATTTTTGACACATTTTGAAGCTCTTCATATTTTTCACACTTTTTCAGGGAATTAAAGTCTTTCAAGACCGATTCATTGTCCTCCAGTTTTTCAGACTCTTTCATGCTCCTCATATTTTTTACATCTTTTGAAGCTCTTCATATTTTTGACACCATTTCAGGGTATTCATGTCTTTCAAGACCGCTTCATGCTCCTCCAAATTTTCAGACGGTTTCATGCTCCTCATATTTTTAACACCTTTTGAAGCTCTTCATATATTTCACAACTTTTCAGGCTCTTCATGCTTTTCAACAGCGCTTCATGCTCCTCCTATTTTTCAGAACGTTCCATACTCCTAACTTTTTTGATACCTTTTGAAGCTCTTCATATATTTCACACCTTTTCAGGCTCTTCATGTTTTTCAACACCGCTTCATGCTCCTCCAATTTTTCAGACCGTATCATGCTCCTCAAATTTTAACACCTTTTGAAGCTCTTCATATATTTCACACTTTTTCAGGCTCGTCATGTTTTTCAACACCGCTTCTTGCTCCGCCTATTTTTCACACCGTTTCATGCTCCTCCTATTTTTGACACCTTTTGAAGCTCTTCATATATTTCACTCTTTTCAGGCTCTTCATGTTTTTCAACACCACTTCAAGCTCCTTCTATTTTTCAGACCGTTTCTTGCTCCTCATATTTTTGACACCTTTGAGGCTCTTCATATATTTCACACTGTTTCAGGCTCTTTATGTTTTTCAACACCGCTTCATGCTCCTCCTAATTTTCAGACCGTTTCATTCTCCTCATATTTTTGACACCTTTTGAAGCTCTTCATATTTTTCACGCTTTTTCAGGCTCTTCATGTTTTTCAAACCGCTTCATGCTCCTCCTATTTTTCAGACCGTTTCATGCTTCTCCTATTTTTCAGACCGGTTCATGCTCCTCATATTTTTGACACTTTTTGAAGCTCTTCATATTTTTCACACCTTTTCAGGCTCTTCATGTTTTTCAAACCGCTTCATGCTCCTCCTATTTTTCAGACCGTTTCATGCTCTTCATATTTTTGACACCTTTTGAAGCTCTTCATATTTTTCACACCTTTTAGGCTCTTTATGTTTTTCAACACCACTTGATGCTCCTCCTATTTTTCAGACCGTTTCATGCTCATCTCATTTTTGACACCTTTTGAAGCTCTTCATATTTTTCACACCTTTTGAAGCTCTTCATATTATTCACACATTTTCAGGCTCTTCATGTTTTTGAACCACGTTTCATGCTCCTCCTATTTTTCAGACCGTTTCATGCTCCTCATATTTTTCACACCTTTTGAAGCTCTTCATATTTTTCACACCTTTTCAGGATCTTCATGTTTTTGAACACCATTTCATGCTGTTTCTATTTTTCAGACCGTTTCATGCTCCTCATATTTTTACACGTTTTGAGGCTCTTCATATTTTTCACACCATTCCAGGCTCTTCAACTTTTTCAACACTGCTTCATGCTCCTCCTCATTTTCAGACCGTTTCATGCTCCTCATATTTTTGACACCCTTTGATGCTCTCCATATTTTTCACAACTTTTCATGCATTTCATGTTTTTCAACACCGTTTCATGCTCCTCATATTTTTCAGACCATTTCGTTCTCGTCATATTTTTGACATATTTTCAAGCTCTTCATATTTTTCAAACATTTTCAGGCTCTTCATGCTTTTCAACAAGACTTCATGTTACTCCTTTTTTTCAAACCGTTTCATGCTCCTCGTATTTTCGACACCTTTTGAAGCTCTTCATACGTTTCACACCATTCCTGGCTCTTCATGTTTTTGAACACCGATTCGTGCTCCTCGTATTTTTCAGACCGTTTCATGCTCCTCATATTTTTGACACCTTTTGAAGCTCTTCATATTTTTCACAACTTTTCTTGCTCTTCATGGTTTTCAACACCCTTTCATCCTCCTCCTATTTTCAGACCGTTTCATGCTTCTCATACCTTTGACACCTTTTGAAGCTCTTCATATATTTCACACCTTATCAGGCTTTTCATATTTTTGAACACCGCTTTTTGCGCCTCCTATTTTTCACACCTTTTGAAGCTCTTAGTATATTTCATACCTTTTCAAGCTCTTCATGTTTTTGAACACCACTTCATGCTCCTCATATTTTTCACACCTTTTGAAGCTCTTCATATTTTTCACACATTTTCAGGCGCTTCATGTTTTTGAACACCTTTTCATGCTCCTCCTATTTTTCAGACCGTTTCATGCTCCTCATATTTTTTACACCTTTTGATGCTCTTCATATTTTTCACACCTTTTCAGGCTCTTCATGTTTTTCAAAACCGCTTCAATCTTCTCCTCTTTTCAGATCCTTTCATGCTCCTCATATTTTTGACACGTTCTGAACCTATACATACATTTCACACCTTTTCAGGCTCTTCATATTTTTCAACACAGTTACATGCTCCTCCTATTTTTCAGACCGTTTCATGCTCCTCATATTTTTCACAACTTTTGAAGCTCTTCATATTTTTCACACCTTTTGAAGCTCTTAATAATTTTCACAGGTTTTCAGTCTCTTCATGTTTTTGAACACCATTTCATGCTCCTCCTATTTTTCAGACAGTTTCATGCTCCTCATATTTTTGACACCATTTGAAACTCTTCATATTTTTCACACATTTTCATGCTCTTCATGTTTTTGAACACCTTTTCAAGCTCCTCATATTTTTGACACCATTTGAAGCTCTTCATATTTTTCACACCTTTTCAGGCTCTTCATGTTTTTGAACACCGATTCGTGCTCCTCCTATTTTTGACAACTTTTGCAGCTTTTCATATGTTTCACACCTTTTCTGGCTTTTCATGTTTTTGAACAACGCTTCATGCTCCACCTATTTTTCACACCTTTTGAAGCTCTTCGTATATTTCACACCTATTCAAGCTCTTCATGTTTTTGAACACCACTTCATGCTCCTCATATTTTTCACACCTTTTGAAGCTCTTCATAATTTTCACACATTTTCAGGCTCTTCATGTTTTTGAACACCTTTTCATGCTCCTCCTATTTTTCAGACCGTTTCATGCTCCTCATATTTTTGACACCTTTTGTAGCTCTTCATATTTTTTACACCTTTTCAGGCTCTTCATGTTTTTCAACACCGCTTCATTCTCCTCCTATTTTTCAGACCGTTTCATGCTCCTCATATTTTTGACACGTTCTGAACCTATTCATGTATTTCACACCTTTTCAGGCTCTTCATATTTTTCATCACAGTTTCATGCTCCTCCTATTTTTCAGACCGTTTCATGCTCCACATATTTTCCACACCTTTTGAAGCTCTTCATATTTTTCACAGGTTTTCAGTCTCTTCATGTTTTTGAACACCATTTCATGCTCCTCCTATTTTTCAGACCGTTTCATGCTCTCATATTTTTGACACCTTTTGAAACTCTTCATATTTTTCTTACATTTTCATGCTCTTCATGTTTTTGAACCCTTTTCAAGCTCCTCATATTTTTGACACCTTTTTAAGCTGTTCATATTTTTCACACCTTTTCAGGCTCTTCATGTTTTTGAACACCATTTCATCCTCCTCATATTTTTGACACCTTTGAAGCTCTTCATATTTTTCACACCTTTTCAGACTCTTCATGTTTTTCAACACCGCTTCAATCTTCTCCTATTTTTCAGATCGTTTCATGCTCCTCATATTTTTGACACGTTCTGAACCTATACATATATTTCACACCTTTTCAGCTCTTCATATTTTTCAACACCGCTTCGTGCTCCTCCTATTTTTCAGACCGTTTCATGCTCCTCATATTTTTGACACCTTTCGAAGCTCTTCATATATTTCACTCATTTCAGGCTCTTCATGTGTTTCAACACCACTTCATGCTCCTCCTATTTTTCAGACCGTTTCATGCTCCTCATATATTTGACACTTTTTGAAGCTCTTCATATTTTTCACACATTTTCAGGCCCCTCATGTTTTTCAACTCAGCTTCATGCTCCTCCTATTTTTCAGGCCGTTTCATGATCCTCATATTTTTCACACCTTTTGAAGCTCTTCATATACTTCACACATTTTCAGGCGCTTCATGATTTTCATCACCACTTCATGCTCCTCCTATCTTTCAGACCGTTTCCTGCTCCTCATATTTTTAACACCTTTTGAAGCTCTTCATATATTTCACAACTTTTCAGGCTCTTCATGTTTTTCAACACCGCTTCATGCTACTTCTATTTTTCAGACCGCTTCATTCTCCTCATATTTTTCACACCTTTTGAAACTCTTCATATTTTTCACTCCTTTTCAGGCTCTTCATCTTTTTCAACACCGCTTCATGCTCCTCCAATTTTTCAGACCGTTTCATGCTCCTAAAATTTTTGACACCTTTTGAAGCTCTTCATATATTTCACACATTTTCAGGTCTCATGTTTTTCAACACTTCTTCATGCTCCTCCTTGTTTTCAGACTGTTTCATGCTCCTCATATTTTTGACACATTTTGAAGCTATTCATATTTTTCACACCTTTTCAGTGTCTTCATGTCTTTCAAGACCGCTTCATGCTCCTCCAATTTTTCATACCGTTTCATGCTCCTCATATTTTTGACACTTTTGCAGCTCTTCATATATTTCACACCGTTTCAGGCTCTTCATGCTTTTCAACACCGCTTCATGCTCCTCCTATGTTTCAGAGCGTTTCATGCTCCTAAATTTTTTGACACCTTTTGAAGCTCTTCATATATTTCACACCTTTTCAGGCTCTTCATGTTTTTCAACAGTGCTTCATGCTCCACCTCTATTTCAGACCGTTTCATGCTCCTAATATTTTTCACACTTTTTCAGGCTTTTCATGTTTTTCAATACCGCTTCATATTCCTCCGATTTTTCAGACCGTTTCATGCTCCTCATATTTTTGACACCTTTTGAAGCTCTTCATATATTTCACACCTGTACTGGCTCTTCATGCTTTTCAACACCGCTTCATGCTCCTCCTATTTTTCAGACCGTTTCCTGCTCCTCAAATATTGATACCTTTTGAATCTCTTCATAATTTTCACACATTTTCAGGCAATTCATGATTTGAGCACCACTTCATGCCCTTCTTATTCTTCAGACCGTTTCATGCTCCTCATATTTTTGACACCTTTTGAATCTCGTCATATTTTTCACACCTTTTCAGCGTCTTCATATTTTTCAACACTGCTTCATGCTCCTCCTATTTTTCAGAACGTTTCATGCTCCACATATTTTTCACCCCTTTTGAAGCTCTTCATATATTTCACACCTTTTCAGGCTCTTCATGTTTTTCAACACAGCTTCATGCTCCTCCTATTTTTCAGACCGTTTCATGCTCCTCATAATTTTGACACCTTTTAATGCTCTTCATATTTTTCACACCTTTTCAGGCTCTTCATGTTTTTCAACACCGCTTCATGCTCCTCCTATTTTTCAGATCGTTTCATGCTCCTCATATTTTTGACAACTTTTGAAGCTCTTCATATATTTCACACCGTTTCTGTCTCTTCAGGTTTTTCAACACCGCTTGTTGTTCCTCCTATTTTTCAGACCGTTTCATGCTCCTCATAATTTTGACACCTTTTGAAGCTCTTCATATTTTTCACAACTTTTCAGGATCTTCATGTTCTTCAACAACAATTGATGCTCCTCCTGTTTTTCAGACCGTTTCATGCTCCTCATATTTTTCACCCCTTTTGAAGCTCTTCATATATTTCACACCTTTTCAGGCTCTTCATGTTTTTCACAACCGCTTCATGCTCCAACTATTTTTAAGACCGTTTCATGCTCCTAATATTTTTAACACCTTTTCAGGCTCTTCATGTTTTTCAACACCGCTTCATGCTCCTCCTTTTTTTCAGACCGTTTCATGCTCCTCATATTTTTGACACATTTTGAAGCTCTTCATATTTTTCACACTTTTTCAGGGAATTAAAGTCTTTCAAGACCGATTCATTGTCCTCCAGTTTTTCAGACTCTTTCATGCTCCTCATATTTTTTACATCTTTTGAAGCTCTTCATATTTTTGACACCATTTCAGGGTATTCATGTCTTTCAAGACCGCTTCATGCTCCTCCAAATTTTCAGACGGTTTCATGCTCCTCATATTTTTAACACCTTTTGAAGCTCTTCATATATTTCACAACTTTTCAGGCTCTTCATGCTTTTCAACAGCGCTTCATGCTCCTCCTATTTTTCAGAACGTTCCATACTCCTAACTTTTTTGATACCTTTTGAAGCTCTTCATATATTTCACACCTTTTCAGGCTCTTCATGTTTTTCAACACCGCTTCATGCTCCTCCAATTTTTCAGACCGTATCATGCTCCTCAAATTTTAACACCTTTTGAAGCTCTTCATATATTTCACACTTTTTCAGGCTCGTCATGTTTTTCAACACCGCTTCTTGCTCCGCCTATTTTTCACACCGTTTCATGCTCCTCCTATTTTTGACACCTTTTGAAGCTCTTCATATATTTCACTCTTTTCAGGCTCTTCATGTTTTTCAACACTGCTTCATGCTCCTCCAATTTTTCAGACCGTTTCATGCTCCTCATATTTTTGACACCTTTTGAAGCTCTTCATATTTTTCACACCTTTTCAGGCTCTTCTTGTTTTTCAACACTGTTTCATGCTCCTCCTATGTTTGACACCTTTTGAAGCTCTTCATATTTTTCACACTTTTTCAGGCTCTTCATATTTTTAAACAGCGCTTCATGCTCCTCATATTTTTGATACATTTTGAAGCTCTTCATATTTTTCACATCTTTTCAGGCTCTTCATGTTTTTCAACACCACTTCATGCTCCTAACATTTTTGACACCTTTTGAAGCTATTCATATATTTCACACCTTTTCAGACTCTTCATGTTTTTCAAACCTTTTCAGGCTCTTCATGTTTTTCAACAGTGCTTCTTGCTCCTCCTATTTTTCAGACCGTATCATGCTCCTCATATTTTTCAAACCTTTTGAAGCTCTTCATATATTTCACACCTTTTCAGACTCATCTTGTTTTTCACACCTTTTCAGGCTCTTCATGTTTTTCAACACCGCTTCATGCTCCTCCTATTTTTCAGACCGTATCATGCTCCTCAAATTTTAACACCTTTGAAGCTCTTCATGTATTTCACACTTTTTCAGGCTCTTCATGTTTTTCATCACCGCTTCATGCTCCACCTATTTTTCAGACCGTTTCATGCTCCTCATATTTTTGACACCTTTTGAAGCTCTTCATTTATTTCACTATTTTCAGGCACTGCATATTTTTCAACACCGTTTCATGCTCCTCATATTTTTGACACTTTTTTAAGCTCTTCATATTTTTCACACCTTTTCAGGCTCTTCATGTGAACAACGCTTCATGCTCCACCTATTTTTCAGACCGTATCATGCTCCTCATATTTTTCCCACCTTTTCAGGCGCTTCATATTTTTGAACACCGCTTCATGCTCCTCCTATTTTTCTGGCCGTTTCATGCTCCGCATTTTTTGACACCTTTTGATGCTCTTCATGTTTTTCAACACCGCTTCATGCTCCTCCTATTTTTCAGACCGTATCATGCTCCTCAAATTTTAACACCTTTGAAGCTCTTCATGTATTTCACACTTTTTCAGGCTCTTCATGTTTTTCATCACTGCTTCATGCTCCACCTCTTTTTCAGACCGTTTCATGCTCCTCATATTTTTGACACCTTTTGAAGCTCTTCATATATTTCACTCTTTTCAGGCTCTTCATATTTTTCACACCTTTTCAGGCTCTTCAAGTATTTCAACACCGCTTCATGTTCCCTCTATTTTTCATACCGTTTCATGCTCCTCATATTTTTGACAAATTTTGAAACTCTTCATATGTTTCACACCTTTTCAGGTTCTTCATGTTTTTGAAGACCTCTTCATGCTCCTCCTATTTTTCAGACCGTTTCATGCTCTTCATATTTTTGACACTTTTTGAAGCTCTTCCTATTTTTCACACCTTTTCAGACTCTTCATGTTTTTCAACACCGCTTCATGCTCCTCCTATTTTTCAGACCGTATCATGCTCCTCATATTTTTGACACCTTTTGAAGCTCTTCATTTATTTCACTCTTTTCAGGCTCTTCATGTTTTTCAACACTGTTTCATGCTTCTCATATTTTTGAAACTTTTTTAAGCTCTTCATATTTTTCACACCTTTTCAGGCTCTTCCTGTGAACACCGCTTCATTCTCCACCTATTTTTCAGACCGTATCATGCTCCTCATATTTTTCCCACCTTTTCAGGCACTTCATATTTCTGAACACCGCTTCATGCTCCTCCTATTTTTCTGGCCGTTTCATGCTCCTCATATTTTTGACACCTTTTGAAGCCCTTCATGTTTTTCACACCTTTTCAGGCTGTTCATGTTTTTCAACACCGCTTCATGCTCCTCCTTCTTTTCAGCCCGTATCATTCTCCTCATATTTTTCACATCTTTTGAAGCTCTTCATATATTACACAACTTTTCAGGCTCTTCATGTTTTTCAACACCGCTTCATGCTCCTCCTATTTTTCAGACCGTTTCATGTTCCTCATATTTTTGACACCTTTTGAAGCTCTTCATATATTTCACTCTTTTCAGGCTCTTCATGTATTTCAACACCGTTTCATGCTCCTCCTATTTTTCAGACCGTTTCATGCTCCTCATATTTTTGACACTTCTTGAAACTCTTCATGATTTTCACACCTTTTCAGGCTTTTCAAGTTTCTCAACACCGCTTTATGCGCCTCCTATTTTTCAGACCGTTTCAGGCTCCTAATATTGTTAACACCTTTTCAGGCTCTTCAAGTTTTTCAACACCACTTCATGCTCCACATATTTTTCAAACCGTTTCATGCTCCTAATATTTTTAACACCTTTTCAGGCTCTTCATGTTTTTCAACACCGCTTCATGCTCCTCCTATCTTTCAGACCGTATCATGCTCCTCAAATTTTAACACCTTTTGAAGCTCTTCATATATTTCACACTTTTTCAGTCTCGTCATGTTTTTCAACACCGCTTCATGCTCCACCTATTTTTCAGACCGTTTCATGCTCCTAATATTTTTAACACCTTTTCAGGCTCTTCAAGTTTTTCAACACCGCTTCATGACCCACCTATTTTTCGGATCGTTTCATGCTCCTCATATTTTTGACACCTTTTGAAGCTCTTCGTATATTTCACTCTTTTCAGGCTCTTCATATTTTTCACACCTTTTCAGGCTCTTCAAGTATTTCAACACCGCTTCATGTTCCCTCTATTTTTCAGACCGTTTCATGCTCCTCATATTTTTGACAAATTTTGAAACTCTTCATATGTTTCACACCTTTTCAGGCTCTTCATGTTTTTGAACACGTCTTCATGCTCCTCCTATTTTTCAGACCGTTTCATGCTCCTCATATTTTTGACACTTTTTGAAGCTCTTCATATTCTTCACACCTTTTCAGACTCTTCATGTTTTTCAACACCGCTTCATGCTCCTCCTATTTTTCCAGACTGTTTCATGCTCCTCATCTTTTTGACACATTTTGAAACTCTTTATATTTTTCACACCTTTTCAGACTCTTCATGTTTTTCAACACCGCTTGTTGCTCCTCATATTTTTCAGACCTTTTCATGCTCCTAATATTTTTGACACCTTTTGAAACTCTTTATATTTTTCACACCTTTTCAGGCTGTTCATGTTTTTCAACACCGCTTCATGCTCCTCCTTTTTTTCAGCCCGTATCATTCTCCTCTTATTTTTCACATCTTTTGAAGCTCTTCATATATTTCACTCTTTTCAGGCTCTTCATGTTTTTCAACACCCTTTCATTCTCCTCCTATTTTTCAGACCGTTTCATGCTCCTCATATTTTTGACACTTCTTGAAGCTCTTCATGTTTTTCACACCTTTTCAGGCTTTTCAAGTTTTTCAACACCGCTTCATGCGACTCCTATTTTTCAGACTGTTTCAGGCTCCTAATATTGTTAACACCTTTTCAGGCTCTTCATATTTTTCAACACCGCTTCATTCTCCTCCTGTTTCTCAGACCGTTTCATGCTCCTAAAATTTTTGACACCTTTTGAAGCTCTTCATATATTTCACAACTTTTCAGGCTCTTCATATTTTTCAACACCGCTTCATTCTCCTCCTGTTTTTCAGAGCGTTTCAGGTTCCTCATATATTTCACGCCTTTTTAAGCTCTTCATATATTTCACACCTTTTCAGGCTCTTCATGTTTTTCAACACCACTTCATGCTCCTCCTATTTTTGAGACCGTTTCTGCTCCTCATATATTTGATACATTTTGAAGCTCTTAATATATTTAACACCTTTTCAGGCTCTTCATGTTTTTGAACACCGCTTCATGCACCTCCTATTTTTCAGACTCTTTCATGCTCTTCATATTTTTGAAACATTTTGAAACTCCTTATATTTTTCACACCTTTTCAGTCTCTTCATGTTTTTCAACACCGCTTCTTGCTCCTCCTATTTTTCAGACCGTTTCATGCTCCTCATATTTTTGACACCTTTTGAAGCTCTTCATATTTTTCACACCTTTTCGGGCTCTTCATATTTTTGAACACTGTTTCATGCTCCTTCTATTTTTAAGACCGTTTCATACACCTCATATTTTTCACACCTTTTGAAGCTCTTCATGTTTTTCACACCTTTTAGGGCTCTTCATGTTTTTGAGCACCGCTTCATGCTTCTCCTTTTTTTTCAGACCGTTTCATGCTCCTCATATTTTTCACACTCTTTGAAGCTCTTCATATTTTTCACACCTGTAAAGCTCTTCATGTTTTTGAACACCGCTTCATGCCCCAGCTATTTTTCAGATCGTATCATGCTCCTCATATTTTCCCCACCTTTTCAGGCTCTTCATATTTTTGAACACCGCTTCATGCTCCTCCTATTTTTCAGGCCGTTTCATGCTCCTCATATTTTTGACACCTTTTGAATCTCTTCATGTTTTTCACACCTTTTCAGGCTGTTCATGTTTTTCAACACCGCTTCATACTCCTCCTTTTTTTCAGCCCTTATCATTCTCCTCATATTTTTCACATCTTTTGAAGCTCTTCATATATTACAGAACTTTTCAGGCTCTTCATGTTTTTCAACCCCACTTCATGCTCCTCCTATTTTTCAGACCGTTTCATGTTCCTCATATTTTTGACACCTTTTGAAGCTCTTCATATATTTCACTCTTTTTAGGCTCTTCATGTTTTTCAACACCGTTTCATGCTCCTCCTATTTTTCAGACCGTTTCATGCTCCTCATATTTTTGACACTTTTTGAAGCTCTTCATGTTTTTCACACCTTTTCAGGCTTTTCAAGTTTTTCAACACCGCTTCATGCGCCTCGTATATTTCAGACCGTTTCAGGCTCCTAATATTGTTAACACCTTTTCAGGCTCCTCATATTCTTCATGACCGCTTCATTCTCGTCCTGTTTCTCAGAGAGTTTCAGGTTCCTCATATATTTCACGCCTTTTTAAGCTCGTCATATATTTCACACCTTTTCAGGCTCTTCATATTTTTCAACACCGCTTCATTCTCCTCCTGTTTCTCAGAGCGTTTCAGGTTCCTCATATATTTCTCGCCTTTTTAAGCTCGTCATATATTTCACACCTTTTCAGACTCTTCATATTTTTCAACACCTCTTCATGCTCCTCCAATTTTTCAGAACGTTTAATGCTCCTAAAATTTTTGACACCTTTGAAGCTCTTCATATATTTCACAACTTTTCAGGCTCTTCATATTTTTCAACACCGCTTCATTTTCCACCTGTTTTTCAGAGCGTTTCAGGTTCCATATACATTTCACGCCTTTTTAAGCTCTTCATATATTTCACACCTTTTCAGGCTCTTCATGTTTTTCAACACCGCTTTATGCTCCTCCTATTTTTCAGACCGTTTCATGCTCCTCAAATATTAGACACCTTTTGAATCTCTTCATATTTTTCACACCTTTTCAGGCAATTCTTGTTTTTGAACACCGCTTCATGCTCCTCCTATTTTTCAGATCGTTTCATGCTCCTCATATTTTTGACACCTTTTGAAGCTCTTCATATATTTCACACCGTTTCAGGCTCTTCAGGTTTTTCAACACCGCTTCTTGCTCCTCCTATTTTTCAGACCGTTTCATGCTCCTCATAATTTTGACACCTTTTGACACTCTTCATATTTTTCACAACTTTTCAGGATCTTCATGTTCTTCAACACCATTTGTTGCTCCTCCTATTTTTCAGACCGTTTCATGCTCCTCATATTTTTCACACCTTTTGAAGCTCTTAATATATTTCCCACCTTTTCAGGCTATTCATGTTTTTGAACACCGTTTCATGCTAGTCCTAATTTTCAGACCATTTCATGCTCCTCATCTTTTTGACACCTTTTGAAGCTCTTCATATTTTTCACATCTTTTCAGGCTCTTCATGTTCTTGAATACCGTTTCATGCTCCTCATATTTTTGACACGTTTTGAAGCTCTTCATATATTTCACACCTTTTCAGGCTCTTCATGTTTTTCACAACCGCTTCATGCTCCACCTATTTTTAAGACCGTTTCATGCTCCTAATATTTTTAACAACTTTTCTGGCTCTTCTTGTTTTTCAACACCGCTTCATGCTCCTCCTATTTTTCAGACCATATCATGCTCCTCAAATTTTAACACCTTTTGAAGCTCTTCATATATTTCACACTTTTTCAGGCTCGTCAATTTTTTCAACATCGCCTCTTGCTCTGCCTATTTTTCAGACCGTTTCATGCTCCTCACATTTTTGACACCTGTTGCAGCTCTTCATATATTTCACTCTTCAGGCTCTTCATGTTTTTCAACACCGCTTCATGTTCCCTCTATTTTTCAGACCGTTTCATGCTCCTCATATTTTTGACCCCTTTTGAAGCTCTTCATATATTTCACACATATTCAGGCTCTTCATGTTTGCAACACTGCTTCATGCTCTTCCTATTTTTTTAGACCGTTTCATGCTCCTTATATTTTTGCACCTTTTGAAGCTCTTCATAATTTTCACACCTTTTCAGGATCTTCATATTTTTCAAAACCGCTTCATGCTGCTCCTGTTTTTCAGACCGTTTCATTCTCTTCAAAATTTTGACACCTTTTGAAGTTCTCATAATTTTCACACCTTTTCACGCTCTTCTTGTTTTTCAACACCGCTTCATCATCCTACTATTTTCAGACCGTTTCAGGCTCCTCATATTTATGACACCTTTTGAAGCTCTTCATATTTTTCACACATTTTCAGGCTCTTCATGTTTTTGAACACCGTTTCATGCTCCTCATATTTTTGACATCATTTGAAGGTCTTCTTATTTTTCACAACTTTTCAGGCTATTCATGTTTTTCAACACCGTTTCATGCTCCTCCTATTTTTCAGACCGTTTCATGCTGCTCCTTTTTTTCAGACCGTTTCATGCTCTTCATAGTTTTGACAACTTTTGAAGCTATTCATATTTTTCACACATTTTCAGGCTCTTCATATTTTTAAGACCGCTTCATGCTCCTCCTATTTTTCTGATCGCTTCATGCTCCTCATATTTTTGACACGTTTTGAAGCTCTTCATATTTTTCACACTTTTCATGGTCTTCATGTTTTTGAACACCGTTTGATGTTCCTCCTATTCTTCAGACCGTTTCATGCTCCTCATATTTTTGACACCTTTTGAAGCTCTTCATATTTTTCATACCTTTTCAGGCTCTTCTAGTTTTCAACACGGATACATGCTCCTCCTATTTTTCAGGCCGTTTCATGCTCCTCATATTTTTCACACATTTTCATTCTCTTCATGTTTTTCAACATTGCTTCATGCTCCTCCTATTGTTCAGACCGTTTCATGCTCCTAAAATTTTTGACACCTTTGAAGCTCTTCATATATTTCACAACTTTTCAAGCTCTTCATGTTTTTCAACACCATTTGATGCTCCTCCTATTTTTCAGACCGTTTCATGCTCCTCATAATTTTGACCCCTTTTGACGCTCTTCATATTTTTCACAACTTTTCAGGATCTTCATGTTCTTCAACACCATTTGATGCTCCTCCTATTTTTCAGACCGTTTCATGCTCCTCATCTTTTTGACACCTTTTGTAGCTCTTCATATTTTTCACATCTTTTCAGGCTCTTCATGTTTTTGAATACCGTTTCATGCTCCTCATATTTTTTACACGTTTTGAAGCTCTTGATATATTTCACACCTTTTCAGGCTGTTCATGTTTTTCAACACCGCTTCATGCTCCTCCTATTTTTCAGCCCGTATCATTCTCCTCATATTTTTCACATCTTTTGAAGCTCTTGATATATTACACAAATTTTCAGTCTCTTCATGTTTTTCAACCCCGCTTCATGCTCCTCCTATTTTTCAGACCGTTTCATGTTCCTCATATTTTTGACACCTTTTGAAGCTCTTCATATATTTCACTCTTTTCAGGCTCTTCATGTTTTTCAACACCGTTTCATGCTCCTCCTATTTTTCAGACCGTTTCATGCTCCTCATATTTTTGACACTTTTTGAAGCTCTTCATGTTTTGAACACCTTTTCAGGCTTTTCAAGTTTTTCAACACCGCTTCATGCGCCTCCTATTTTTCAGACCGTTTCAGGCTCCTAATATTGTTAACACCTTTTCAGGCTCTTCATATTTTTCAACACCGCTTCGTTCTCGTCCTGTTTCTCAGAGAGTTTCAGGTTCCTCATATATTTCATGCCTTTTTAAGCTCGTCATATATTTCACACCTTTTCAGGCTCTTCATATTTTTCAACACCGCTTCATGCTCCTCCAATTTTTCAGACCGTTTCATGCTCCTAAAATTTTTGACACCTTTTGAAGCTCTTCATATATTTCACAACTTTTCAGGCTCTTCATATTTTTCAACACCGCTTCATTCTCCACCTGTTTTTCAGAGCGTTTCAGGTTCCATATACATTTCACGCCTTTTTAAGCTCTTCATATATTTCACACCTTTTCAGGCTCTTCATGTTTTTCAACACCTCTTCATGCTCCTCCTATTTTTCAGACCGTTTCATGCTCCTCAAATATTAGACACCTTTTGAATCTCTTCATATTTTTCACACCTTTTCAGGCAATTCTTGTTTTTGAACACCGCTTCATGCTCCTCCTATTTTTCAGATCGTTTCATGCTCCTCATATTTTTGACACCTTTTGAAGCTCTTCATATATTTCACACCGTTTCAGGCTCTTCAGTTTTTTCAACACCGCTTCTTGCTCCTCCTATTTTTCAGACCGTTTCATGCTCCTCATAATTTTGACACCTTTTGACACTCTTCATATTTTTCACAACTTTTCAGGATCTTCATGTTCTTCAACACCATTTGATGCTCCTCCTATTTTTCAGACCGTTTCATGCTCCTCATATTTTTCACACCTTTTGAAGCTCTTCATAATTTTCACACCTTTTCAGGATCTTCATATTTTTCAAAACCGCTTCATGCTGCTCCTGTTTTTCAGACCGTTTCATTCTCTTCAAATTTTTGACAGCTTTTGAAGCTCTTCATAATTTTCACACCTTTTCAGGCTCTTCATGTTTTTCAACACTGCTTCATCATCCTACTATTTTCAGACCGTTTCAGGCTCCTCATATTTTTGACACCTTTTGAAGCTCTTCATATTTTTCACACATTTTCAGGCTCTTCATGTTTTTGAACACCGTTTCATGCTCCTCATATTTTTGACACCATTTGAAGGTCTTCTTATTTTTCACACCTTTTCAGGCTATTCATGTTTTTCAACACCGTTTCATGCTCCTCCTATTTTTCAGACCGTTTCATGCTGCTCCTTTTTTTCAGACCGTTTCATGCTCTTCATAGTTTTGACAACTCTTGAAGCTATTCATATTTTTCACACATTTTCAGGCTATTCATATTTTTCACAACCGCTTCATGCTCCACCTGTTTTTAAGTCTGTCATGCTCCTCATTTTTTTGACACCTTTTGAAGCTCTTCATATTTTTCACACCTTTTCAATCTTTTCATGTTTTTGAATACCGCTTCATGCTCCTCCTATTTTTCAGACCGTTTCATGCTCATCTCATTTTTGACACCATTTGAAGCTCTTCATATTTTTCACACCTTTTCAGGCTCTTCATGTTTTTCAACACCGTTTCATGCTCCTCCTATTTTTCAGACTTTTTCATGCTTCTCATATTTTTGACACATTTTGAAGCTCTTCATATTTTTCACAGCTTTTCATGCTCTTCATGTTTTTGAACACCGTTTGATGCTCCTCCTATTTTTCAGACCGTTTCATGCTCCTCATAATTTTGACTCCTTTTGACGCTGTTCATATATTTCACACCTTTTCAGGCTCTTCATGTTTTTCACAACCGCTTCATGCTCCACCTATTTTTAAGACCGTTTCATGCTCTTATATTTTTAACACCTTTTCAGGCTCTTCATGTTTTTCAACACCGCTTCATGCTGCTCCTATTTATCAGACTGTTTCATTCTCTTCAAATTTTTGACACCTTTTGAAGCTCTTCATAATTTTCACACCTTTTCAGGCTCTTCATGTTTTTCAACACCGCTTCATGCTCCTCCTATTTTTCAGACTGTCATGCTCCTCATTTTTTTGACACCTTTTGAAGCTCTTCATATTTTTCACACTTTTTCAGGGAATTAATGTCTTTCAAGACCGATTCATGGTCCTCCAGTTTTTCAGACTGTTTCATGCTCCTCATATTTTTGACATCTTTTGAAGCTCTTCATATTTTTGACACCATGTCAGGGTATTCATGTCTTTCAAGACCGCTTCATGCTCCTCCAAATTTTCAGACCGTTTCATGCTCTTCATATTTTTGATACCTTTTGAAGCTCTTCATATATTTCACAACTTTTCAGGCTCTTCATGCTTTTCAACAGCGCTTCATGCTCCTCCTATTTTTCAGAACGTTCCATACTCCTAACTTTTTTGACACCTTTTGAAGCTCTTCATATATTTCACACCTTTTCAGGCTCTTCATGTTTTTCAACACCGCTTCATGCTCCTCCAATTTTTCAGACCGTTTCATGCTCCTCATATTTTTGATACATTTTGAAGCTCTTCATATATTTCACACCTTTTCAGGCTCTTCATGTTTTTCAACACCACTTCAATCTCCTAACATTTTTGACACCTTTTGAAGCTCTTCATATATTTCACACCTTTTCAGACTCTTCATGTTTTTCAAACCTTTTCAGGCTCTTCATGTTTTTCAACACTGCTTCTTGCTCCTCCTATTTTTCAGACCATATCATGCTCCTCAAATTTTAACACCTTTGAAGTTCTTCATGTATTTCACACTTTTTCAGGCACTTCATGTTTTTCATCACTGCTTCATGCTCCACCTATTTTTCAGACCGTTTCATGCTCCTCATCTTTTTGACACTTTTTGAAGCTCTTCATATTTTTCACACCTTTTCAGACTCTTCATGTTTTACAACACCGCTTCATGCTCCTCCTATTTTTCAGACCGTATCATGCTCCTCAAATTTTAATACCTTTGAAGCTCTTCATGTATTTCACACTTTTTCAGGCTCTTCATGTTTTTCATCACCCTTCATGCTCTACCTATTTTTCAGACCGTTTCATGCTCCTCATATTTTTGACACCTTTTGAAGCTCTTCATTTATTTCACTCTTTTCAGGCTCTTCATGTTTTTCAACACCGTTTCATGCTCCTCATATTTTTGACACTTTTTTAAGCTCTTCATATTTATCACACCTTTTCAGGCTCTTCATGTGAACACCGCTTCATGCTCCACCTATTTTTCAGACCGTATCATACTCCTCATATTTTTCCCACCTTTTCAGGAGCTTCATATTTCTGAACACAGCTTCATGTTCCTCCTATTTTTCTGGCCGATTCATGCTCCTCATATTTTTGACACTTTTTGAAGCTCTTCATATTTTTCACACCTTTTCAGACTCTTCATGTTTTTCAACACCGCTTCATGCTCCTCCTATTTTTGAGACCGTTTCTGCTCCTCATATATTTGATACATTTTGAAGCTCTTAAAATATTTAACACCTTTTCAGACTCTTCATGTTTTTGAACACCGCTTCATGCACCTCCTATTTTTCAGACTGTTTCATGCTCCTCATATTTTTGACACATTTTGAAACTCTTTATATTTTTCACACCTTTTCAGACTCTTCATGTTTTTCAACACCGCTTCTTGCTCCTCATATTTTTCAGACCGTTTCTTGCTCCTAATATTTCTGACACCTTTTGAAGCTTTTCATATTTTTCACACCTTTTCAGGCTCTTCATATTTTTGAACACCGTTTCATGCTCCTCCTATTTTTCAGGCCGTTTCATGCTCCTCATATTTTTGACACCTTTTGAAGCTCTTAATGTTTTTTACACCTTTTATGGCTGTTCATGTTTTTCAACACCGCTTCATGCTCCTCCTTTTTTTCAGCCCGTATCATTGTGCTCATATTTCTGACACCTTTTGACGCTCTTCATATTTTTCACAACTTTTCAGGATCTTCATGTTCTTCAACACCATTTGATACTCCTACTATTTTTCAGACCGTTTCATGCTCCTCATATTTTTCACACCTTTTGAAGCTCTTAATATATTTCACACCTTTTCAGGCTCTTCATGTTTTTGAACACCGTTTCATGCTAGTCCTATTTTTCAGACCATTTCATGCTCCTCATCATTTTGACACCTTTTGAAGCTCTTCATATTTTTCACTTCTTTTCAGGCTCTTCATGTTCTTGAATACCGTTTCATGCTCCTGATATTTTTGGCACGTTTTGAAGCTCTTCATATATTTCACACCTTTTCAGGCTCCTCATGTTTTTCAACACCGCTTCATGCTCCTCCTATTTTTCAGACCATATCATGCTCCTCAAATTTTAACACCTTTTGAAGCTCTTCATATATTTCACACTTTTTCAGGCTCTTCATGTTTGCAACACTGCTTTATGCTCCTCCTATTATTTCACACCGTTTCATGCTCCTCCTATTTTTTCAGACCATTTCATGCTCCTCATCTTTTTGACACCTTTTGAAGCTCTTCATATTTTTCACATCTTTTCAGGCTCTTCATGTTTTTCAACACTGCTTCATGCTCCTCTTGTTTTTCAGACCGTTTCATGCTCCTCATATTTTTGACACCTTTTGAAGCTCTTCATATATTTCGCACCTTTTCATGCTTTTCATGTTTTCAACACCATTTCATATTCCTATTTTTCAGACCTTTTCATGCTCCTCATATTTTTGACACGTATTGAAGCTCTTCATATTTTTCAAACCTTTTCAGGCTCTTCATGTTTTTAACACCGTTTCATGCTGCTCCTATTTTTCAGACCGTTTCATGCTCCAAATATTTTTGATACCTTTTGAAGCTCTTCATATTTTTCAAAACTTTTCAGGCTCTTCATGTTTTTCAACACCGCTTCATGCTCCTCCTATTTTTCAGACCGTTTCATGCTCCTAATATTTTTGACACCTTTTGAAGCTCTTCATATTTTTCACACCTTTTTAGGCTCTTCATGTTTTTGAACAATGCTTCATGCTCCTCCTACTTTTCAGACCGTTTCATGCTCCTCATGTATTTCACACCTTTTGAAGCTCTTCATGTTTTTCAACACAGTTTCATACTCTTACTTTTTTTCAGACTGTTTCATGCTCCTCTTATTTTTCAGACCGTTTCATGTTCTTCATATATGTGACACCTTTTGAAGCTCTTCATATTTTTCACACCTTTTCATGATCTTCATTTTTTTCAACACCGTTTCATGCTCCTCATATTTTTGACACCTTTTAAAACACCTCATATTTTTCACACCTTTCCATGCCCTTCCTGATTTTCAACGCCGTCTCATGTTCCTCCTATTTTTTGACCGTTTCATGATCCTCATATTTTTGACACCTTTTGCAGCTCTTCATGTTTTTCACACCCTTTCATGCTCTTCATGTTTTTCAGCACGGTTTCATGCTCCTCCTATATTTCAGACCGTTTCATGCTCCTCATGTTTTTGACACCTTTTGAAGTTCTTCATGTTTTTCACCACCGTTTCATGCTCCTCCTATTTTTCACATCGTTTCAGGCTCCTCATATTTTTCAGACCGTTCCATGGTCCTCATATTTTTCACACCTTTTGACGCTCCTCATATTTTTCAAAACCGTTTCATGCTCTTCCTACTTTTCAGAAGGTTTCATGCTCCTCGTATTTTTTAGGCCATTCCGTGCTCATCATATTTTTGACACCTTTTGACGCTCATCATGTTTTTCACACCTTTTCATGCTCTTCATGTTTTTCAACACCGTTTAATGGCCTACTATTTTTCAGAACGTTTCGTGGTACTCCAATTTTTCAGACCGTTTCTTGCTCCTCATATTTTTGACACCTTTTGAAGCTCTTCATATTTTTCACACCTTTTCAGGCTCTTCATGTTTTTCAACACCACTTCATTCCCCTCCTATTTTTCAGAACACTTCATGCTCCTCATATTTCTCACACCTTTTGAAGCTCTTCATATTTTTCACACATTTTCAGGCTCTTCATGTTTTACAACAACGCTTCATGCTCCTCCTATATTTCAGACCGTTTCATGCTCCTCATATATTTCACACCTTTTGAAGCTCTTCATATTTTTCACACCTTATCAGGCTCTTCATTGTTTCAACACCATTTCATGCTCCTCCTATGTTTCAGACTGTTTCATGCTCCTCATATTATGACAGCTTTTGAAGCTCTTCATATTTTTGACACCTTTTGAAGCTCTTCATATTTTTCACACCTTTTCAGGCTCTTCATGTTTTTGAACACCGTTTCATGCTCCTCCTATTTTTTACACATTTTGAAGCTCTTCATATTTTTCACACATTTTCACGCTTTCCATGTTTTTCAACACCATTTCATGCTGCTCCTATTTTTCAGAACGTTTCATGCTACTGATATTTTTGAGACGATTTGAAGCTCTTCATATTTTTCACACCTTTTCAGGCTCTTCATGTTTTTCAAAACCGCTTCATGCTCCTCCTATTTTTCAGACTGTTTCATGCTCCTAATATTTTTGACAACTTTTGAAGCTCTTCATATTTTTCACACCTTTTTTGGCTCTTCATGTTTTTGAACAATGCTTCATGCTCCTCCTACATTTCAGACCGTTTCATGCTCCTCATGTATTTCACACCTTTTGAAGCTCTTCATGTTTTTCAACACAGTTTCATACTCTTACTTTTTTTCAGACTGTTTCATGCTCCTCTTATTTTTCAGACCGTTTCATGTTCTTCATATATGTGACACCTTTTGAAGCTCTTCATATTTTTCACACCTTTTCATGATCTTCATTTTTTTCAACACCGTTTCATGCTTCTCATATTTTTGACACCTTTTAAAACACCTCATATTTTTCACACCTTTTCATGCTCTTCCTGATTTTCAACGCAGTCTCATGTTCCGCCTATTTTTTGACCGTTTCATGCTCCTCATATTTTTGACACCTTTTGCAGCTCTTTATGTTTTTCACACCCTTTCATGCCCTTCATGTTTTTCAACACCGTTTAATGGCCTACTATTTTTCAGAAAGTTTCGTGATCCTCCGATTTTTCAGACCGTTTCTTGCTCCTCATATTTTTGACACCTTTTGAAGCTCTTCATATTTTTCACACCTTTTCAGGCTCTTCATGTTTTTCAACACCACCTCATTGTCCTCCTATTTTTCAGAACATTTCATGCTCCTCATGTTTTTCACACCTTTTGAAGCTCTTCATATTTTTCACACATTTTCAGGCTCTTCATGTTTTACAACAACGCTTCATGCTCCTCCTATATTTCAGACCGTTTCATGCTCCTCATATTTTTCACACCTTTGGAAGATCTTCATATTTTTCACACATTTTCAGGCTCTTCATATTTTTGAAAACCGCTTCATGCTCCTCCTATTTTTCTGCCGTTTCATGCTCCTCATACTTTGACACCTTTAGAAGCTCTTACTTAATATTTTTCACTGCCTTTCAGGCTCTTCATGTTTGTCAACACCGCTTCATGCTCCTCCAATTTTTCAGACCGTTTCATGCTCCTCATATTTTTCACACCTTTTGAAGCTCTTAATATATTTCACACCTTTTCAGGCTCTTCATGTTTTTGAACACCGTTTCATGCTAGTCCTATTTTTCAGACCATTTCATGCTCCTCATCATTTTGACACCTTTTGAAGCTCTTCATATTTTTCACTTCTTTTCAGGCTCTTCATGTTCTTGAATACCGTTTCATGCTCCTGATATTTTTGGCACGTTTTGAAGCTCTTCATATATTTCACACCTTTTCAGGCTCCTCATGTTTTTCAACACCGCTTCATGCTCCTCCTATTTTTCAGACCATATCATGCTCCTCAAATTTTAACACCTTTTGAAGCTCTTCATATATTTCACACTTTTTCAGGCTCTTCATGTTTGCAACACTGCTTTATGCTCCTCCTATTATTTCACACCGTTTCATGCTCCTCCTATTTTTTCAGACCATTTCATGCTCCTCATCTTTTTGACACCTTTTGAAGCTCTTCATATTTTTCACATCTTTTCAGGCTCTTCATGTTTTTCAACACTGCTTCATGCTCCTCTTGTTTTTCAGACCGTTTCATGCTCCTCATATTTTTGACACCTTTTGAAGCTCTTCATATATTTCGCACCTTTTCATGCTTTTCATGTTTTCAACACCATTTCATATTCCTATTTTTCAGACCTTTTCATGCTCCTCATATTTTTGACACGTATTGAAGCTCTTCATATTTTTCAAACCTTTTCAGGCTCTTCATGTTTTTAACACCGTTTCATGCTGCTCCTATTTTTCAGACCGTTTCATGCTCCAAATATTTTTGATACCTTTTGAAGCTCTTCATATTTTTCAAAACTTTTCAGGCTCTTCATGTTTTTCAACACCGCTTCATGCTCCTCCTATTTTTCAGACCGTTTCATGCTCCTAATATTTTTGACACCTTTTGAAGCTCTTCATATTTTTCACACCTTTTTAGGCTCTTCATGTTTTTGAACAATGCTTCATGCTCCTCCTACTTTTCAGACCGTTTCATGCTCCTCATGTATTTCACACCTTTTGAAGCTCTTCATGTTTTTCAACACAGTTTCATACTCTTACTTTTTTTCAGACTGTTTCATGCTCCTCTTATTTTTCAGACCGTTTCATGTTCTTCATATATGTGACACCTTTTGAAGCTCTTCATATTTTTCACACCTTTTCATGATCTTCATTTTTTTCAACACCGTTTCATGCTCCTCATATTTTTGACACCTTTTAAAACACCTCATATTTTTCACACCTTTCCATGCCCTTCCTGATTTTCAACGCCGTCTCATGTTCCTCCTATTTTTTGACCGTTTCATGATCCTCATATTTTTGACACCTTTTGCAGCTCTTCATGTTTTTCACACCCTTTCATGCTCTTCATGTTTTTCAGCACGGTTTCATGCTCCTCCTATATTTCAGACCGTTTCATGCTCCTCATGTTTTTGACACCTTTTGAAGTTCTTCATGTTTTTCACCACCGTTTCATGCTCCTCCTATTTTTCACATCGTTTCAGGCTCCTCATATTTTTCAGACCGTTCCATGGTCCTCATATTTTTCACACCTTTTGACGCTCCTCATATTTTTCAAAACCGTTTCATGCTCTTCCTACTTTTCAGAAGGTTTCATGCTCCTCGTATTTTTTAGGCCATTCCGTGCTCATCATATTTTTGACACCTTTTGACGCTCATCATGTTTTTCACACCTTTTCATGCTCTTCATGTTTTTCAACACCGTTTAATGGCCTACTATTTTTCAGAACGTTTCGTGGTACTCCAATTTTTCAGACCGTTTCTTGCTCCTCATATTTTTGACACCTTTTGAAGCTCTTCATATTTTTCACACCTTTTCAGGCTCTTCATGTTTTTCAACACCACTTCATTCCCCTCCTATTTTTCAGAACACTTCATGCTCCTCATATTTCTCACACCTTTTGAAGCTCTTCATATTTTTCACACATTTTCAGGCTCTTCATGTTTTACAACAACGCTTCATGCTCCTCCTATATTTCAGACCGTTTCATGCTCCTCATATATTTCACACCTTTTGAAGCTCTTCATATTTTTCACACCTTATCAGGCTCTTCATTGTTTCAACACCATTTCATGCTCCTCCTATGTTTCAGACTGTTTCATGCTCCTCATATTATGACAGCTTTTGAAGCTCTTCATATTTTTGACACCTTTTGAAGCTCTTCATATTTTTCACACCTTTTCAGGCTCTTCATGTTTTTGAACACCGTTTCATGCTCCTCCTATTTTTTACACATTTTGAAGCTCTTCATATTTTTCACACATTTTCACGCTTTCCATGTTTTTCAACACCATTTCATGCTGCTCCTATTTTTCAGAACGTTTCATGCTACTGATATTTTTGAGACGATTTGAAGCTCTTCATATTTTTCACACCTTTTCAGGCTCTTCATGTTTTTCAAAACCGCTTCATGCTCCTCCTATTTTTCAGACTGTTTCATGCTCCTAATATTTTTGACAACTTTTGAAGCTCTTCATATTTTTCACACCTTTTTTGGCTCTTCATGTTTTTGAACAATGCTTCATGCTCCTCCTACATTTCAGACCGTTTCATGCTCCTCATGTATTTCACACCTTTTGAAGCTCTTCATGTTTTTCAACACAGTTTCATACTCTTACTTTTTTTCAGACTGTTTCATGCTCCTCTTATTTTTCAGACCGTTTCATGTTCTTCATATATGTGACACCTTTTGAAGCTCTTCATATTTTTCACACCTTTTCATGATCTTCATTTTTTTCAACACCGTTTCATGCTTCTCATATTTTTGACACCTTTTAAAACACCTCATATTTTTCACACCTTTTCATGCTCTTCCTGATTTTCAACGCAGTCTCATGTTCCGCCTATTTTTTGACCGTTTCATGCTCCTCATATTTTTGACACCTTTTGCAGCTCTTTATGTTTTTCACACCCTTTCATGCCCTTCATGTTTTTCAACACCGTTTAATGGCCTACTATTTTTCAGAAAGTTTCGTGATCCTCCGATTTTTCAGACCGTTTCTTGCTCCTCATATTTTTGACACCTTTTGAAGCTCTTCATATTTTTCACACCTTTTCAGGCTCTTCATGTTTTTCAACACCACCTCATTGTCCTCCTATTTTTCAGAACATTTCATGCTCCTCATGTTTTTCACACCTTTTGAAGCTCTTCATATTTTTCACACATTTTCAGGCTCTTCATGTTTTACAACAACGCTTCATGCTCCTCCTATATTTCAGACCGTTTCATGCTCCTCATATTTTTCACACCTTTGGAAGATCTTCATATTTTTCACACATTTTCAGGCTCTTCATATTTTTGAAAACCGCTTCATGCTCCTCCTATTTTTCTGCCGTTTCATGCTCCTCATACTTTGACACCTTTAGAAGCTCTTACTTAATATTTTTCACTGCCTTTCAGGCTCTTCATGTTTGTCAACACCGCTTCATGCTCCTCCAATTTTTCAGACCGTTTCATGCTCCTCATATTTTTGACACCTTTTGAAGCTCTTCATACTTTTCACACCTCATCAGGCTCTTCGTTGTTTCAACACCATTTCATGCTCCTCCTATTTTTCAGACTGTTTCATGCTCTTCATATTATGACACCTTTTGAAGCTATTCATATTTTTTACACCTTTTGAAGTTCTTCATATTTTTCACACCTTTTCAGGCTCTTCATATTTTTGAACACTGCTTCATGCTCGTCCTATTTTCCAGACCGTTTCATGCTCCTCATATTTTTGACACCTTTTGAAGCTCTTCATATTTTTCACACCTTTTCAGGCTCTTCATGTTTTTGAACACCGTTTCATGCTCCTCCTATTTTTTACACATTTTGAAGCT
The DNA here is from genome assembly GCF_033118175.1 of Dama dama. NCBI lineage: Eukaryota > Metazoa > Chordata > Mammalia > Artiodactyla > Cervidae > Dama > Dama dama. The sequence goes on along the minus strand of NW_026870965.1, from coordinate 1,238,898 downwards.
CTTCATATTTTTCACACATTTTCACGCTTTCCATGTTTTTCAACACCATTTCATGCTGCTCCTATTTTTCAGAACGTTTCATGCTACTGATATTTTTGAGACGATTTGAAGCTCTTCATATTTTTCACACCTTTTTAGGCTCTTCATGTTTTTGAACAACGCTTCATGCTCCTCCTACTTTTCAGACCGTTTCATGCTCCTCATGTATTTCACACCTTTTGAAGCTCTTCATGTTTTTCAACACAGTTTCATACTCTTACTTTTTTTCCTGACTGTTTCATGCTCCTCTTATTTATCAGACCGTTTCATGTTCTTCATATATGTGACACCTTTTGAAGCGCTTCATATTTTTCACACCTTTTCATGATCTTCATTTTTTTCAACACCGTTTCATGCTCCTCATATTTTTGACACCTTTTAAACACCTCATATTTTTCACACCTTTTCATGCTCTTCCTGATTTTCAATGCCGTCTCATGTTCCTCCTATTTTTTGACCGTTTCATGCTCCTCATATTTTTGACACCTTTTGCAGCTCTTCATGTTTTTCACACCCTTTCATGCTCTTCATGTTTTTCAACACCGTTTCATGCTCCTCCACTGTTTATAACCCTTTAATGCTCCTCATATTTTTAACATCTTTTGAAGCTCTTCATATTTTTCAGACCTTTTCAAGCAATTCATGTGTTCAACACAGTTTCATGTTCCTCCTATTTTTCAGACCGTTTCATGTTCCTCATATTTTTGACACCTTTTAAAGCTCTTCATATTTTTCACACCTTTTCAGGCTCTTAATGTTTTTCAACACCGCTTCATGCTCCTCTTAATTTTCAGACCGTTTCATGCTCCTCATATTTTTGACACCTTTTGAAAGTCTTCATATTTTTCACACCTTTTCAGGCTCTTCCGTTTTTCAACACCGCTTCATACTCCTCCTATTTTTCAGACAGTTTCATACTCCTCTCATTTTTGACACCTTTTGAAGCTCTTCATGTTTTTCACATCTTTTGAAGCTCTTCATATTTTTCACACGTTTTCAGGCTCTTGATGTTTTTTAACACCGTTTCATGCTCCATTTATTTTTTAGACCGTTTCATGCTCCTCATATTTTTGACACCTTTTCAAGCTCTTCATATTTTTTAGACATTTTCAGGCACATCATGATTTTCAACACCACTTCATGCTCCTCCTTTTTTTCAGACCGTTTCATGCTCCTCATATTTTTGACACCTTTTGAAACTCTTCATATATTTAACACCTTTTCAGGCTATTAATGTTTTTCAACACCAGTTCATGCTCCTCCTATATTTCAATGGTTTCATGCTCATAGCATTTTTGACACCTTTTGAACCTCTTCATATATTTCACACCTTTTCAGGCTCTTCATGTTTTTCAACACCGCTTCATGCTCCTCCTATTTTTCAGACCGTTTCATGCTCATCTTATTTTTGTCACATTTGGAAGCTATTCATATTTTTCACACCTTTACTGGCTCTTCATGTTTTTGAACACCGTTTCATGCTCCTCCTATTTGTGACACTTTTGAAGCTCTTCATATTTTTCACACCTATTCAGGCTCTTCATATTTTTCAACACCGTTTGATGCTCCTCCTATTTTTCACACCGTTTCATGCCCCTCATAATTTTGACACCTTTTGAAAGTCTTCATATTATTCACATCATTTCAAGCCCTTCATGTTTTTGAACAACATTTCATGCTCCTCCTATTTTTCAGACCGTTTCATGCTCCTCATATTCTTGACACCCTTTGAAGCTCTTCATATATTTCACACCTTTTCAGGCTCTTCATGTTTTTCAAAACCGCTTCATGCTCCTCCTATTTTTCAGATCGTTTCATGATCTTCATATTTTACACACCTTTTGAAAGTCTTCATATTTTTCACACATTTTCAGGCTCTTCATGTTTTTGAACTACGTTTCATGCTCCTCCTATTTTTCAGACCGTATCATGCCCCTCATATTTTTGACACATTTTGAAGCTCTTCATATTTTTCACACCTTTTCAGGCTTTTCTTTTTTTTCAACACCGCTTCATGCTCCTCCTATTTTTCAGACCGTTTCATGCTCCTCATATTTTTGAACACATTTTGAAGCTCTTCATATTTTTCACACCTTTTCAGGCTCTTAATATTTTTCAACACCGCTTCATGCTCCTCCTATTTTTCAGACCGTTTCATGCTCCTCATATTTTTGACAACTTTTGAAGTCTTCATATTTTTCACACCTTTTCAGGCTCTACCGTTTTTCAACACCGCTTCATGCTCCTCCTGTTTTTCTGACCGTTTCATGCTCCTCATATTTTTGACAATTTTGGAAGCTCTTCATATTTTTCACACCTTTTCAGGGTCTTCATGTTTTTCAACACCGTTTCATGTTCCTCATCTTTTTGAAACCTTTTGAAGCTCTTCATATTTTTCACCGCTTTTCAGGCTCTTCATGTTTTTCAACACCGCTTCATGCTCCTCCTATTTTTCAGACCGTTTCATGCTCCTAATATTTTTGACAACTTTTGAAGCTCTTCATATTTTTCACACCTTTTTAGGCTCTTCATGTTTTTGAACAACGCTTCATGCTCCTCCTACTTTTCAGACCGTTTCATGCTCCTCATGTATTTCACACCTTTTGAAGCTCTTCATGTTTTTCAACACTGTTTCATACTCTTACTTTTTTTCCTGACTGTTTCATGCTCCTCTTATTTTTCAGACCGTTTCATGTTCTTCATATATGTGACACCTTTTGAAGCTCTTCATATTTTTCACACCTTTTCATGATCTTCATTTTTTTCAACACCGTTTCATGCTCCTCATATTTTTGACACCTTTTAAACACCTCATATTTTTCACACCTTTTCATGCTCTTCCTGATTTTCAACGCCGTCTCATGTTCCTCCTATTTTTTGACCGTTTCATGCTCCTCATATTTTTGACACCTTTTGCAGCTCTTCATGTTTTTCACACCCTTTCATGCTCTTCATGTTTTTCAACACCGTTTCATGCTCCTCCACTGTTTATAACCCTTTCATGCTCCTCATATTTTTAACATCTTTTGAAGCTCTTCATATTTTTCAGACCTTTTCAAGCAATTCATGTGTTCAACACAGTTTCATGTTCCTCCTATTTTTCAGACCGTTTCATGTTCCTCATATTTTTGACACCTTTTAAAGCTCTTCATATTTTTCACACCTTTTCATTCTATTCATATTTTTCAACACCGTTTCATGCTCCTCCTATTTTTCAGACCGTTTCATGCTCCTCATGTTTTTGACACCTTTTGAAGCTCTTCATATTTTTCACACCTTTTCATTCTATTCATATTTTTCAACACCGTTTCATGCTCCTCCTATTTTTCAGATCGTTTCTTGCTCCTCTAATTTTTGACACCTTTTGAAGCTCTTCATATTTTTCACACCTTTTGAAAGTCTTCATATTTTTCACACCTTTTGAAGCTCTTCATATTTTTCACACCTTTTCTAGCTCTTCATGTTTTTGAACACCGCTTCATGCTCCACCTATTTCTCAGACCGTTTCAAGCTCTTCATATATTTGACACTTTTTGAAGCTCTTCATATTTTTCACACCTGTTCAGGCTCTTCATGTTTTTGAACACCTTTTCATGCTCCTCCTATTTGTGACAACTTTTGAAGCTCTTCATATTTTTCACACCGTTTCAGGCTCTTCATGTTTTTCAACACCGCTTCATGCTCCTCCTATTTTTCAGACCGTTTCATGCTCCTAATATTTTTGACAACTTTTGAAGCTCTTCATATTTTTCACACCTTTTTAGGCTCTTCATGTTTTTGAACAACGCTTCATGCTCCTCCTACTTTTCAGACCGTTTCATGCTCCTCATGTATTTCACACCTTTTGAAGCTCTTCATGTTTTTCAACACTGTTTCATACTCTTACTTTTTTTCCTGCCTGTTTCATGCTCCTCTTATTTTTCAGACCGTTTCATGTTCTTCATATATGTGACACCTTTTGAAGCTCTTCATATTTTTCACACCTTTTCATGATCTTCATTTTTTTCAACACCGTTTCATGCTCCTCATATTTTTGACACCTTTTAAACACCTCATATTTTTCACACCTTTTCATGCTCTTCCTGATTTTCAACGCCGTCTCATGTTCCTCCTATTTTTTGACCGTTTCATGCTCCTCATATTTTTGACACCTTTTGCAGCTCTTCATGTTTTTCACACCCTTTCATGCTCTTCATGTTTTTCAACACCGTTTCATGCTCCTCAACTGTTTATAACCCTTTCATGCTCCTCATATTTTTAACATCTTTTGAAGCTCTTCATATTTTTCAGACCTTTTCAAGCAATTCATGTGTTCAACACAGTTTCATGTTCCTCCTATTTTTCAGACCGTTTCATGTTCCTCATATTTTTGACACCTTTTAAAGCTCTTCATATTTTTCACACCTTTTCATTCTATTCATATTTTTCAACACCGTTTCATGCTCCTCCTATTTTTCAGACCGTTTCATGCTCCTCATGTTTTTGACACCTTTTGAAGCTCTTCATATTTTTCACACCTTTTCATTCTATTCATATTTTTCAACACCGTTTCATGCTCCTCCTATTTTTCAGATCGTTTCTTGCTCCTCTAATTTTTGACACCTTTTGAAGCTCTTCATATTTTTCACACCTTTTGAAAGTCTTCATATTTTTCACACCTTTTGAAGCTCTTCATATTTTTCACACCTTTTCTAGCTCTTCATGTTTTTGAACACCGCTTCATGCTCCACCTATTTCTCAGACCGTTTCAAGCTCTTCATATATTTGACACTTTTTGAAGCTCTTCA